>NC_080539.1:20801922-21110672 GCF_028640845.1 Ahaetulla prasina | reverse complement strand
CCAATCGGGCTTTTGAGCGCATGGCAATAAGGCCAAGCGCTTATTTTAGGGTTCAGAAAAACATATAAGACAGGGTTTTATTTTCATTGAAACACGGTAGGTTTAACCGTGGCTATGCCATACTTTAATCTCTTTTTAAAAAGTAAATAATTAATAATATGAATATGGAATTCAGGTGATGCCTAGTTTTGAGAGGGTAGGTTTTTTTGTTTTTTGTTTTGTAGAAACACTGCATAAATGCAAAAAGCATCTTTAATTTGTTTTTTACATTTCTGTATCAGTGGATCAAAAAACAATTGGGGAGGATCTGAGAAAGGGTATCTATGGAAAAACAAGGGAAGCAAAAACACACACACTTTTTATGACCCTGTAATCCCTTTTAGAGTTCGGGTGCCTGAATAGAGCTGAGCATTTACTGCCCGGATGCCCTTGCTGACACCTATGTGGAGTTTGTAGCAGATATTTTCTCTTTGCACCCTAGGAGAGAAAAATCTGTGCTATTTAGGATTGAACTCTCAATCTTTCAAGTAGGAGATGCACATCTCCACCACTACATCTCCATGCTGTATACAAACAAACGCGCACACACACAGCAGTGGTGAAATCTGAACCGGTTTACTACCAGTTCACTGGCTGTGCATGTGCGCTGTGCGCGCGCATGCAGTGCGCACCATGCACCAAATGTGAGGTGTCTGTGTGCACACAGTGCATGCCAAAAGGAGGCATGGGGTAAGTAGAACAGCGCATGGGGGGGGGATCAGCTGTGGTGCACAATCTTTTTTTTTTTACTTTAAAAAAAATTTTTTTACAACCTATTCAGCCAAATAGGTTGTAAAAAAATGCTTTTAAAAGTAAAAAAAAAGGCTCTGATGATCGTGCAGCTCAGCTGTGATCGTCAGAGCCTTTTTTTAACCTTTTAAAAGCATTTTTTACCACCTATTCCTACCATTCGGGCAGGAAAAGCAAGCGAGCTGGAAAGAAGCAGCAAATGGGCAAGCGGGTGATTGGGTGGGCGTGGACGGGGCGAGGGGAGGGATTTTTGCTACTGGTTTTCCGAACCACCCGCCGCCATCGCTACCAGATTGGCTGATCCAGTCTGAACTGGGAGCATTTCACCCCTGACACAGAGTATGATGATGTCAGCATGCAATAGTGCAACTCAGATTACCAGTAGCTCCCGCCCTCTGGAACGAACTCCCCCCAGGACTCCGTCAACTTCCGGACCTTCGAACCTTCCGTCGCGAGCTCAAGACTCATTTATTCATCTGTGCAGGACTGGCTTAGTTTTTTAGATTTTAAATTTAGAGGGGTTTTTAAATTGATTTTAACATCTATATTTTTTACTTTTAATTAATTGGGCAGTAGAATAAGTTTTTTAATGATTGTTTTAATTTGTATATTGATGTTTTTATATGCCTGTGAACCGCCCTGAGTCCTTTGGGAGATAGGGCGGTATATAAATTCAAACAATAAATAAATAAATAAATGATGTAAGTATGTAATTGTGGCAATGGCATGATGACTTAATTGCTCACATGTTTGTGTGTTGATGTCATATTGGTTTGTTGTGCATACTGCTGGATCTAAGTCAAATTTCTTTCTCAATTATCACACACACACACACACACACACACACACACCCCTATCTCTAGATTATATATGCAGTTTTAAAAAACATACTGTAGGCAGTTTTAACTTATGACTTTCAAGCAACTTTTTGTCCTTTCCAATGTGAATACTCTTTTCTCTCTTTTGTATACAGAAGCTACTTTTAAACAATTATTATGTCCCAGTATTTCATTCCTCATTATCTATTTCAAACCACATTTGTCAGAAATTGATACCCTTATTTGAAGAACAAGTTAAATACTGTACTTCCTTTAAATTGTCTCTGTACATCTAGTGGAGTATAAAGATTTTATTACACAGATGGAACAGGCACACTACGATTTTTTCATAGGGATTCAATTATCCTGCTGCCTTTGCATGGAATATGCAAATGTATTAATTCAGCTGTGTTACTGCATAGTGTATGCTTCTTATCCAAAAAGCAATAATTGTTTAAAGTTAAATCCTTAGGAAAAAAAGGTTAAAAAAAATTAACACTTCATGTACAAAATCTATTTCTAAAATGATATAGATCTCTGTTTTTTGTTAAATTGAACAAACATGATGCTTCAAGGATATTTTTTATTGAATTGTATCAGAGAGTGATCCCAGGAAAAAAAGACAAATCAGTAAACTATTGCCTTTTAGTGCTAGCCGTTGCCGACTCTAGGGGGCGGTGCTCATCTCCATTTCAAAGCCGAAGAGCCAGCGCTGTCCGAAGACGTCTCCATGGTCATGTGGTCGGCATGACTCAATGCCAAAGGCGCACGGAACGCTGTTACCTTCCTACCAAAGGTGGTCCCTATTTTTCTACTTGCATTTTTTACATGCTTTCGAACTGCTAGGTTGGCAGAAGCTGGGACAAGTAATGGGAGCTCACCCTGTTACATGGCAGCACTAGGGATTTGAACCACTGAACTGCCAACCTTTCGATCGACAAGCTCAGCATCTTAGCCCCTGAGCCACCGTGTCCCTTTTTATTACCTTTTAGATATGTATAAATTAAGCAGTACAATCCTAGATCTTTTATTCATGATTCATGGAGGAAAAGAGTTTACAGATTCTAAGTCAATCTTTTTATTTATTTTTTTATTCCAAACGGAAAAGTTATAGCTTCTTTTTCAACAAAAGATAATCTGGTAGGATTCTTTTCTATGAAATATCCATAGCTGTCACAGGGCCAGCTTCTCTTAATTGCTTTGCTACAAAAGGAATGGAGATTATTGGGCATTTATGAAGAGCATTCCAGGGAACTCTGGGCAGGGAGATGGGTGGCATATAAATTTAATAATTAAATAAAGGTAAAGGAGTCCCTGTAGATTTTACTCCGCTAGTCATTGCTGATTATGGAGTGGTACGGTGGCCTAGAGGTGGAGCTCTCACCTCACAATCAGGTGGCTGTGAGTTCAATCCTAGGTAGAGGCAGATATTTCTCCCTCTGGGCACACTGAGAATATATCTGCTGAATGAAACTCCTCATTGGCAACAGGAAGGGCATCCGGCCATTAAAACACTCTGGTAGCTCTATTCAGTTGCCCAGACTCCACCCCGCAAGGGATTATGGGGTCGTTAAATGACAATGATGATGAGTCATTGCTGATTATAGGGGGCAGTGCTCATTTCCATTCCAAGGCCACCGAGTCAGTGCTGTCCAAAGATATTTCCGTGGTGATGTGGCCAGCATGATGTCACAGATCACTATTACCTTCCTACTTCCCTATTTATCTACTCGCATTTGTATGCTTTCTAACTGCTAGGTTGGCAGGAGCTGGGGCAGAAACCAGAGCTCACCCCATCATATGGAGCTCTGGTCTCAAACCTGGGCTGCCGTCTTTCCAGCTGATAAACCCAGAATCTTAACCACTGAGCCATCGTGTCGCCCCTAATAATTAAATAAATAAAAATGAAACAGTGCTTCCAAACATGCCAATCTGGCTATTTCTGGATGTTGTGGCAGGTCAGGAAGTAAATCTTTTAAAGTAAAAGCCATTGTGGTATTCCAGATAACGGAAGACATGCTTGGAGGAGTAAATGTCTATGGAGATTCTCAGTCGTCATGGTTGTCCCAAAGGTGCTTTTTCCAAAAGGCAGCTGGACTTTGTTTTTTCTTGAAGACGTTTTGCTTCTCATCCAAGAATGGAAGAAGCTTCTTGGATCAGAAGCAAAACTAAGAAAAAAGTAAGAAAATCCAGCTGCCTTTTGGGAAAAAGTACCCTTGGGTTTGGAGGAGTAACTTCCAGAAAAATCGTCAAATGATACGCCCAGGACCTCTGGATTATACATTCCTCTAGATTAGAGGAGAAATGGAATTGCTGGATTATCACTGGTTTATTTTCTTCTTAAATTCTTAAATTTACATGGTGGTACATATCATGAATATGAGATGCCACCCAAAGTCGGCTACGACTAGCAGAGTAAAGATCCACAGGGACTCATTCAACTTGACCTTTTACATATCAAGGATTCCTCTTCCTTTCTTTCAAATGTTGCTTTAGAGCAGGGGTGTCAAACTCAAGGCCCAGGGACTAGATCCAGCCCACGGGGAGCTTAGATCTGGCCCGCGGGCCTGACCTGGAAGCAGTGAAGGACTGGCCAGGGGTGCCTCTGCCAGAGAAAACAGAGCTCGAGACGGCCACGGCCAGCTGTCCTGATCTCCGTTTTCGCTGACAGAAGGTTGCAGGAGGCCATCACAGTCGAAAACAGAGCATGAGAGGGCCGCGGGCGGCCCTCCCGAGCTCCTTTTTCCCTGGCAGAGGGTTGCAGCCAAAAATGGAGTTTGGGAGCCCATTTTCTCTGGCAGAACATTCGGGCCACCACAGGCGTCCCCAACACGAGTGACGTCGAGCTGGCCATGCACACCTTGACCACGCCCCCCCCCGAGGTCAAACACAACCCTGATGCGGCCCTCAATGAAATCGTGTTTGACACCCCTGCTTTAGAGACTCTAGATTCTGGAAGGGGGTTTACAGAGTGTTTATGTGCTATTGGGTGGCTGGGAATATGCCTATTGGTGCATAAAATATTATGTTTAAAGAAGCCATGACGTTCTATGTTTAATCTCATTTTGCTAACGTGAGAGCTTGGTTACTCTGTAATTTGGAATAAATCAGATTTGATATCATTCAGTCCCAGTGATAATTCTGGCAATTTTCTAAAATTTGAGTTTTAGGCTGCTTTTATTCCTTTTTTTTTTTTTTGGAAAAAAAAAGATTCTTAAGAAGCTGCCTTAACTGACAAATTTGAAATTATTCAAAATTCTGACACAAATGAAAAGAGATCTAGACAGACGATCCACAATTATTTTGTGTATTTTGAGTAAACTAAATGTGCACAAGATGCATTTAATTCCAAATGGCATGATTTATATTTTAGGAGCTCTTCTTGTTTTAATTCCTTCTCATTACTAAGGACATTTATTCATTATTCAAAAGCTACCTTTGACAGGGGCATTCTTCAACTCTTTCATCTATAAAACTACAACTGTTAGGAAAAGCAGATTTTATTTTCCACTCTTTCAGCTTTCCAGAGAGCAGTTATGGCACACCTTTTCGGCACCGAATGCCCAAACTGGAACGTGCGTGCGTGCTATATATATGTTTTCTGAGGTTTTCGCGGGTGTTTGTATGTAGGTCTTTGGTTATTCGGGTTTTCTCCCGCGTAAAATTGGAAGTGTCTTGGCGACGTTTCGATGAAGTCTCATTCGTCATCTTCAGGCTTCAGCTTCGTGCTTCTGCTCGAAGAAGCACGAAGCTTTTTGCTCCCAGAAGCATGAAGCCTGAAGATGACGAATGAGACTTCGAAACGCCGCCAAGACACTTCCAATTTTACACGGAGAAAACCCGAATAACTAAAGACCTACATATATATATATATATATATATATATATATATATATATATATATATATATATATATATATATATTTTCTGAGGTTTCATGGTGTTTGTATGTAGGTCTTTGGTTATTCGGGTTTTCTCCCGTGTAAAATTGGAAGTGTCTTGGCGACGTTTCGACGAAGTCTCATTCGTCATCTTCAGGCTTCAGCTTCGTGCTTCTGGGAGCAATGTGTGATTGCAGCTGTTTCTTCCTTTTTAACTGCTAGTGGGGGTTTTGAACTGATTGGGTGGGAGCTTGGCTGTGCTCTGATTGGATGTGGGTTTTTTTGTGCTCTGATTGGCTGGGGGTGTGTCCTGTTTGGGTGGGGGCTTGGTTGTGCTCAAATTAGTCTGAGTTGCAGGGGGATCTGAGCTGGTGAGCTGCACTGCTGCTGTTTGGCTTCGTGTTCGTGGTCGTGCTACATCTTCGTAGTGGGTGTCAGTCCGCTGCATGTATGGATTGGAGGGGTTTGAAATGGCACACATTGCTCCCAGAAGCACGAAGCTGAAGCCTGAAGATGACGAATGAGACTTCGTCGAAACGTCGCCAAGACACTTCCAATTTTACACGGGAGAAAACCCGAATAACCAAAGACCTACATATATATATATATATATATATATATGCTTATATATACTGTTGTGACAAAATAAATAAATAAATAAATAAAAATAAATGTATGCATGCATGCACATTGGAGCACTGGAAACCTTAAGACCAGCTGGCTAGCACACGCATGCCTGTTTTTTGGCTGTTTTTCAGGCCGTTTTTGGCCCGAAAAACAACTTGTTTTTTTAGGTACTCCAGCGCCCGTGAAGACCAGTTGGCCAGCAAGCACATGCGCACTGGAAACCACAAGAGCAGCTTACGACAGCGTGCATACCCACAGACAGGGCTCTGGTTGCCACCTCTGCCACGCGTGCCATAAGTTCATCATCACGGCCATAGAGTATATATTTTGGCTTCCAACTTTCAGAATAACAGAGTTGGAAGGGACCTTGGAGATCTTCTAGTCCAACCCCCTGCTCAAGCAGGAAAATCCTAGTGTTTAACAGTGTACCTTATTTGGTACAAGGGGTTTCAGAATTGAGTTCCTCTCTAGGTTCCCTTTGAAACCCACTGTTTGATGCACTGATACTCAGGAAAGAATTGGGATCTATTTAATCGGTCTGTTCCAAGCCCTGTTGGATCCTGTTGGCTTCCAGAGATAGTTGGTTCTTGAGGCTAGGCTGTGCACTTCAACTGTATTATTAAATGCCACTTGAAATGAGAGGAGCACCAGTCCAGCCTTGGATTGGATTATCCCCATGTGACCTCTCCCTGTTCACAGATCCTAGGATCCCCTGATTTTTCAGAGGAACTTTTAAGAGATGAAATAGCAGAAGAGCTGTGTCCCTGGAAGAAGATGAGCAAATAGAATAGAATAACAGAGCTGGAAGGGTCCTTCTAGTCCAACCCCCTGCCCAGGCAGGAAACCCTACACCAGTTCAGACAAATGGTTATCCAACATCTTCTTAAAAACTTCCAGTGTTGGAGCACTCACAACTTCTGGAGGCAAGTTGTTCCACTGATTAATTACTCTAACTGTCAGGAAATTTCTCCTTAGTTCTACATTGTTTCTCTCCTTGATTAGTTTCCACCCATTGCTTCTTGTCCTACCCTCAGGTGCTTTGGGTAGCTTGACTCCCTCTTCTTTGTGGCAACCCCTGAGATATGGGAACACTGCTATCATGTCACCCCTAGTCCTTCTTTTCATCAAACTAGACATACCCAATTCCAGCAACCATTCTTTATGTTTTAGCCCCCAGTCCCCCAATCATCTTGGTTGCTCTTCTCTGCACTCCTTCTAGAGTCTCAACATCTTTTTTACATCGTGGCGACCAAAACTGAATGTTGTATTCCAAGTGTGATCTTACCAAGGCATTAAATCTAACCGATCATGTGTAAAAGCCTTTATTAAGCTTCCTTTGTGTTGATAAGTGTGGCGAAACTTAATTATTTTCCATTAATCACATCTGTAGATAGTTAGCTAGAAGCTTAGTATCAGATGTTTCAGGTGATCTGGAAAGAGTGGCCAGAGGAACAATCTGCAGGGCTATTGTTCAAGGTATCTGATGAATAAAGTCATTCAGATCTTCTTTGAGCTGGACATTGAGAGAGGATTGATTATTTGGGAAGAACTGTAGCGCCTGTTGGTCCTGATGAAATGGACAAAGTCCTAAGGGCTTTGGCCATCACCACTTGAGTATTAGATCCATGTCCTTCCTGGCTAATCAAGACCTATTGAGACACAATTTATCATTGCTAAATTCACCTTTGTGTGAGGGGTGATCCAGCTTGAACTTGATCTGTCCCTTTTCAAGAAGTCGCTGAGAACCCAAAAGTATTGGACAATTTTTATTCCGACTTCATTCTTCTCTTTTTAGGTAAGGTGAATAATAAGGTAATTGGACAGAGGGCCCTAGAAGAACCAAATTATTTGAACTTTTCTGTCAGGTTTAAAACCAGGATTTAGCTAGCATTGATCGCAATTGTGTGTGCTCTCTGGTGGGGCAGAGATGGAGGCTACATCCACCCTGGATCTCCTGCATTTCTCAATGGTCTTCAAGACATACAGGGAAAGTCCTAGAAGATTTACATGGAAAAACCAAGTTGATACAATTTTTGATTATTTTTCCCATCCATCTGTAGATCACATCATGATTGGCTATAAGCTGAGGGCATATATTGGTCCAGTAGCTGATTTTTTAAAAATATAAACGATGTTGTACTTCAATGGTTAGATGGGCCGGCCATTGGCATTTGAACATAGATCTTTTTAATGTTTATATTTTATTGTGTTTTACTAATCTAAGTGAAATGTTAATATATCTCTTTTGTCCATATATGATATGCCATTTGCTAAACAAACAAACAAACAAATAATTTTTTCCATGATCAGTTTACATTATGGGCTAATTTCAGATGAAAAATCAGCTGAGCTTCTATTTGTATATTTATTTAGTTTGTATGCTCCCTATTCCTGTAGGTTTTGGGCCACTAACAATCAAGATCAGCATGAAATGAAAGCAACTCCTTCAAAAATAATGCATTTATCCATTTTGAGATTCCATCAGATGACAATCGTGTATAAATAGGACTTGGAAGATCTGTTTGATCTGATTTGAAAGTTTTATAATAATATTACAAAATATTACCAGCTTTAGTTCTAATAAAACATTTCTTTAAAAAATCAAAACTGAATTTAAATTACCTTAGAATGATTCTACACAGTTTATTCAAATTAAATTTTTCTTATTTGGCATTCCTGCTTCTGAAACTTGTTAATTTCATTAAATATTCATATTTGTTAATTTCGGAGGAATTTAAGTAGGCCAGAAACAAAATTTTAAAGGAAGTTGAAGAAATACCGGTAGATGAAACTGAAATTAATTATTGCCACATTTGTAGGAATAAGGAGCATCAATATCTTGTTTTTCATTTTAAAATATGAAAATAGGCTTCTTTTATTTTGAAATGTTTTTGTTTTATATCTCAGAAAATATTTCCTGAGAACTGAAGGCAATTTTAGGACTGTTAGAAATGCCTTCCAAGAGATTGCGGCATTAATCCATTCAGCTGCGGCTCATCTTCTTACTCCCATATTTTGGCTAAAATCCACAGGATTCTTAACATAAATTTAAATAAATTTTGCAAGTAAAGAATGTGAATATGCTTGACTATTCTTATTTATTATCTGATTTGCATAGTGTCAACTTCAAAGTGAGTCTCAGGGATTTATATCCATAAAAAAGAAAAGAAAATCTGTTGTAATGGCTTGTTTATGTATTATGATCTTCTATGTTTGAATTAGGGTTTCCCTCCCCCAACAGAATAGCAAATTATACAAATAATTAGCATCAAAACCAATTATATTTTTCCATCTTTCCTATTACCTTCTCCTATTGGTGTCTTATAATTATCGCTCTGTTGTTTGTATGTACACTGAGAGATTACGCACTGGAGACAAATTCCTGGTGTGTCCAATCACACTTGGCCAATAAAAGAATATTCTATTCTACAATACATACTGTATATTTCAGATATAAGTATATCTAAAACTAATGTATCTCCTGCTTAAATTGTTTCTGATTATTTTTATGATTCATCACACAGTCAACCCAGATGTTCAGACTGCATTTGGCATTTTTATCTACCTGTTGAGTCTTTCTCAAGGACCTAGGCAGATGTGGACATTTGATATATTGTTGCAGGTGAAAGACAATACGCAAGAAAGATACTTAAAGGAATGGAAAAAATGGATTGACTATATTCAACGTAGATATCAGACTAAGAGTTATCAGACTGTTTTTGAATGATTATGATGTATTATTTTTGATTGTTTTCGGGGGAAGTTAGGAATTGATGATTGTAGGGGTATAATTAAGTTGGGACGAAAATTTTTTAGCATATGTTTGTTTTATTTTTAACTATACCTTGTGCTCGTTCCGGGAAGTCGGGGGGGGGAGGGGAGGGGGGAGGAGAGGTGGGGGGAAAGGGGGAAAAAATTTTCTGTAAAACTTTTTGAATAAAAAAAAAAGATATATTGTTGCAGGATGTAAACTGTTCTGAGTAAAGCTGCCTTTGGCAATTGACTGACGGTGATTTTGTCATTTATTATTATCTATCAATCTCTTGTCCTCTCCACCATCATCAAGCCAGAAAGGGCAAGAATGTGAAAAAAAGCATGTCTACCTTAAAGCCAAGACCTTGCTTTGTTCCACCATAACTGATCAGAGACATTCTGTGGTCAGAAGGTGGTAGCTCTCGTTTACTCTTGTTCCCCTGATCTTGATGTTTCCATCTCCATGACAGAAGCCGTGTCTTGTGCTACATGCCCTCTTCATGTGTGCATGATCCAATACATATGCCAAATGGTCGGGATCGTTCGACACTGCTTTTACTGTTGTTGCCCTCCATGTAGGCAGAAGGCAGGATACACCCTCAATACACCTTCAAAACTAGGAACCGATTCTCCTTGAATTTGCCTTGTCTCTTCTTTTAGAACCATTTCAACTGATGGCCATGGACACATCCAAGTACAGTGAATTTCCCATTCTAACTCCTCACTGAAGGGAGGAAATATTTACTTGATCTTGAAAAATTTCAAAATTTAGAATTCTTTAATTGGCCAAGTGTGATAGGACACACAAGGAATTTGTCTTCGGTGCATAAGCTTTCAGTGTACATAAGAAAATACATTCATCAAGAATCATAAGATATAGGACCTAGTGATAGTCATAGGATACTAAATCAGCAATCAAAATCAAACTAGGAAACAAAATAAAACAATATCATCGTAAAGATACAAGCAACAAGGTAATAGTCATAAGTAGAAGGAGATAGGTAATAGGAAAGATGAGAAGAATAATAGTAATACAGTCTTAGTAAATAGTTTGACAGAGTTGTGGGAATCTCCTCAATATTTGGTTTCAGTTGATTTTTGACATTTTGAGAGGAAAAGAAAAACTGATCACATTCTCTACTCCCCCAAAACCAGATCTCTTCTCACTTTCAATTCCATCCCTCAAAACATTTTGGCTCCCCATGGCTTATACTTTTCCCAAGGGTTTTTGGAATGGGGAATGAATGCCTACAAGTCAGGGTTGACTCCTGGCAACTATAGGTAGTCCTCGTCTTAGGATCGCAATTGAGCTCAAAGTTTCTGTTGGTAAAAAAAAAAATTTTGTTAAGTGAATGTTGCCCTTTTTATAACCTTTGTTGCCACAGTTTAAGCAAATCATTGCAGTCGTTAAGTTAGTAACACGGTTGTTAAGTGAATCTGGCTTCCTCGTTGACTTTGCGTGTCAGATGACCCTGGGACACTGCGATCATCATCAATACATGCCAGTTGCCAAGCAACCAATCACATGAAAAATGATCATAAATCACATTTTTTCAATGCCTTTGTAATTTTAAACAGACACTAGCCAAATGGTTGTAAATCAAGGACTACCTGTATTGGATAACTCCCTGCAGTCTTCTTGGCAAGATTTTTCCTGAAGTGATTTGCCCTTGCCTCATTCCTAAGGCTGGGAGTGACTGGACCATGGTCACCTGGTTCAGGGGTTCTAACCTTGGCAACTTAAAGACTTGTAGACTTCAACTCCCAGAATTCCTCAGCCAGCTTTGCTGACTGAGGAATTCTGGGTGTTGAAGTCCACAAGTCTTTAAGTTGCCAAGGTTGGAGACCCCTGACCTGGTCGGCTTTGTACCTATGGAAGGATTCAAACTCAGGATCTTCTGGTGCCTTAATCACTGCAATATATATAAAATTTCCCATTTCTGGAGGTCTTTAAGAAGAATCCATTGATTGATTGATTGATTGATTTTGTTGCAATTGCAGAGGGTTGAACTAGATGATCCTTGAAGACCCTCCCAATTCCATGATTATTTCCTTAAAGCCCAGGCAAAGACCATTCTAAATCCAATATTTCCCTTCAGTGGGATCTGTGCAAGATAATAGAGAATAACAATTGCTGCATTTTCTCCCTTTTGATTCTCCATATTTCCTTCTAGCTAGCCATAGCCTTTTCCTGTTTCTCTTCCTCCAACATCAAATAATGCTGAAATTCTAAAAAGAAGGCTCCCAATTTCGGTAAGAAAAAAGAGACCCAAGAGCTAGATTGAAATCTGGCACACACAAGATTTTAAAGATTTGCAAAAAAAAAAAACCAAAACTGTTTATCTTTGTTTGACAGCCATTTCATTGCCTGTGTTCACTCAACACAGTTAAACTTGCCGACTGGACTAACCCATTTCTGACCATCCTTTTCACACTGAATCCATAACAAACCAAACTGGTTGAGCCTATAATCCCAATGCAAGGACCGAAAGATGCATCCTTTCCAAAATCACAGCCACAACCAGCTAGTACCGTGTGTCTGAGGAACACATCATACCACCATCCTGAACCTAATTTAGATAATGCCACAAGCTTCCCTCTGAATTTGCAGAACTAGATTATGAAAATCTGTGGAGATTTAGAAACCCCAGCAAATCATCTTGCTAACGATGTGGAGGGACACTTTGCTGAGTGAGGGAATACAGGTGGGAAAAAACCCCACCCAACCCCCAGGAAGATTCAGGCTGCAGCATTATTGTTGTTGTTGTTGTTGGAATTTGGAGACCAGATTTCCACATCTCAGAAATGATGCCAATGGATGCAGCCAATGTCTCTTTAAGTCTCACCCAAAGCATACATATCTGACACCTGCCAAGCTTGCATTTTCGGAGGAAAAGTCGACCTCAACTCTGCACTTTTCGATTTTAAAGACAGTTACAAATGTCTCAGCTTTGAGCCCTTTCTTTCTTTTCTTTCTTCCCCCCCCCCCCCAAGCGCCGTTTGAGTGCGAGGAAAGATTGCAAAGTTATTCACCCCGTCCTTCCTCTCCGCCCCCCTCCCCACTTTAAAGCTAGCAAGGAACTCCCTTAAACGCCCACCAGGAATGGGCGAAGAAGGCTGCGGGCTGCTCTTGCAAAGCGATCCTATGCAGGCTTTGCCAAGGAACACACAATCTAAGTCAGTATCACCGAGGGGTTATTATTGTGGGAAAGCCCCGTCGCAGAAAGCCGGCAAATCTGGCAACTGTAAAGAGGTAGCAGGTGCGGAGCCAGGACACGCGTCTCACTGGTGGGTGGTGGTGGTGGTTTTTTTTTTTTCTTACTTACATGTCTTTGGCGGGCAAATTTTTCCCTTCCACTATTCGGATAAACAAGGAGCTCCTTTTAGCCATGGCTCACTCGCGCGCTGCCTGCGAAGAAGGACCGCCAGAATGAAACCTTAACGCCGGGTTGCCATAATCGGACTCGACTGGGTTGATGACGCCCAACGTGATGAAGAGACTTAACAAGAAGAAGAACAAGAACTAAATAATCGGAACGGGACCCGAAACAGAGAACTGAACGACCGCTAACTCGGCGCCTTCCCGCATTTCCACGCAACCTTGCCTGCCTCAGCTCGCGCTCTCTCTCTCTCTCTATATATATATATGGGGGTATATAGGAAAGGCGCACTCGTGCTCGGTTTTTTGGGGTTTTTTTTTTACCGCTCGGCCAATCGGAAAGCGAAGAGAGGGAGAAGGAGGCGTGGTCGCGAGGAGACTGTCAGCTGTGATTGGAGGAGAGGCGCCCCCGCTGTCCGGAGGAGCCCTTTTCACGCTTCCCAATTGTGACTTGGGGGCTCGGAGTGAAGTCCGCCCACGCCTGGGCTTGGGTTGCAACTTCCCGGAGCAGGTTCTCACTGGCTCGGAGAGTGGGAGGTGATGGGCCATGGGGATGAGTGGGTGATGGGCCATGGGGGTGGGGATGATGGGGCATGGGGGGGTGAGGGGCCATGGGGGGGGGTGGGTGATGGGGCATGGGGGGGTGATGGGGCATGGAGGTGGGTAGGTGATGGGCCATGGGGAAGGTGATGGGCCATGAGGGGGTAGGGTGATGGGCCATGAGGGGAGTGGTGGGCCATGGGGGGTTGATGGGCCATGGGGGCGAGGGTGTTGGGCCATGAGGGGAGGGTGATGGGCCATGGGGGAGGTGATTGGCCGTGGGGGGGGGATGATGGGCCATGGGGAGGGAGGAAGGCAGATGATCTACCTCGTTGGGTGATGGGTTTGGTTTTAGTTTTAGAATTCTTTATTGGCCAAGTGTGATTGGACACACAAGGAATTTGTCTTGGTGCATATGCTCTCAGTGTACATAAAAGAAAAGATACATTCGTCAAGAATTCTAAGGTACAACACTTAATGACAGTCATAGGGTACCAATTTAACACTTAATGATACGACAGTTAATGATAGTCATAGGCTACAAATAAGCAATTAGGAAACAATATCAATATAAATCGTAAGGATGCAGGCAACAAAGTTACAGCCATACAGTCATAAGTGGAAGGAGTTGGGTGATGGGAATGATGAGAATATTATTTTTTAGCTTTATGAGATCTGGGCGTCCAGCTTTCACGACTGTGTTGTGTAAATGCAGGTGGTTGCTGGGTCCTTGGTGAGCTCTCTGAGCTTGGTTAAAAGTCTGTTGAGATTCTCAGTCATCCAGGTCACAAAGGTGCTTTTTTTCCCCAAGAAGCAACTAGACTTTGTGGTTTTTCTTTGAAGACATTTCGCTTCTCATCCAAGAAGCTCTGACAGAATAGTGGGGAAATGGAAGGATTTATATTCCTTGCAGATGGCTGGTCATTTCTGACCCAACATTATTAGTGGGAGCGATGCCACCCATCTAGTGGTGGAATTCAGTTTTTTTTTAATACCAGTTCTGTGGGCTTGGTGGGGGTGGTGTGGCTTGGTGGGCGTGGCAGGGGAAGGATACTGCAAAATCCCCATTCCCTCCCCACTCCTGGGTGAAGGATATTGGAAAATCTCCATTCCCTCCCCACTCTGGGACCAGCCGGAGGTGTCATTTGCCAGTTCTCCGAACTGCTCAAAATTTCCGCTACCGGTTCTCCAGAACCTGTTGGATTTCACCCCTGCACCCTACCAAAACTGGCAGAAAACCTTATCTTCCCTCGTTCTAATGTTACAAGTTGGGTCATGAAACAGGTAACAGTAACAGAGTTGGAAGGGACCTTGGAAGTCATCTAGTCCAACCCCCTGCTCATGCAAGAGACCTGTACTAGGGATTCAAACCGCCAAACTGCTGACCGTTCTGATCGACAAGCTCAGTGTCTTAGACGTCTGCAAGGAAACTTAGAGAGGACCAGGAACCTCATAGTTCAGCCCTGAGCCACAGATACTCTCTTCTGTTGTAACTATAACTGGCTTAGGTAATAAACCATGGCTTATCCACAGTAAGTGAGTTATAATTTACCCCATGATAGTAATTTTCTAGGTTCGCATGATTCCCCAAACTATAAACCAATCCTGTGGAAGGGGTACACACAGCCAGCTACAATGGGATGAGCTCAGGAAATCCAGCAGGTTCTGACAGGTTCTGGAGAACCGGTAGCGGAAATTTTGAGTAGTTCGGAGAACCGGTAAATACTACCTCTGGCTGGCCCTAGAGCGGGATGGGAATGGAGATTTTGCAATATCCTTCCCCCAGGAGTGGGGAGGGAATGGGGATTTTGCAGTATCCTTCCCCTGCCACGCCCACCAAGCCACACCATCCCCACCAGGCCACTCCCACAGAACCGGTAGTAAAAAAAAATTGGATTTCACCACTGGATGAGCTAATAGGGGCTTATTGGGTAGTAGAAACCCAAACATCAGGGGTGTCTGCTGGGAACAAGGGTTGACAAATTCAAGAGGGAGTCTGTGATTTAGTTGTTCTGTATGTCAGGTTGCAACATGGGTAAAGGGATCTTTCCTGCCAGCAGCCCAAACAGGGGTTGCCACATTGGCTCTGGGGCAGATCTAGGTAAGCTCTAAGTCAGAGGTCTTCAAACTTGGCAGCTTTAAGACTTGTGGACTTCAACTCCCAGAATTCTCCAGCCAGCTATAGCTATAGCTGGCTGGAGAATTCTGGGAGTTGAAGTCCACAAGTCTTAAAGCTGCCAAGTTTGGGGACTCCTGCTCTAAGTGCTACAGGCATAAAAGAGAACAATTCTACACCAGCGCTTAGCCTTAAATTTCACCTGGACTCTTTGTGGGATTTAAAACCTAACTGGCACATTGCTTTTAAATTTCGGTTTATTTAATAGTAGTTTTTAAATAGGCTACAGGACTGGATTTACCCCAGCATTAGAAGCCAAGAAAATTGAAAAAAAGGTTTACAAGCCATAGCAAACTGACTTGGCTTAAGTTACTGAGCCAACACACCGACTGGCTAAGCATGAATCAAATCTTAAGGTACACAGAGATTGGCATGGAATTTAATTCCAAATAAACATATATTGGATAATGATGCCCCCCCCCAAATTTCACAGAGGCAGTCTTATGTAGACATCCCAAAAGCAGCTCCTGCTGGATTCAAGAAGATTCTTCTTAGGGTGGAAATAAGATGCATGAGATGAGGCAGAGAGTTGCAATGGCAATCCATTATCATACAGTGGCTCTCTGTCAGACGACCTGCTGATAGAATGGGCATCCCTAAAATTAATTAATGGGCATTTCTGATGCAGGTTCTTAAAACTATCCAGCTATCGGCAGACAGACAAATTGGATCTTAGGAGGGGGTCAAGCTATTTTCTAAAGCACCTGAAGGCCAGACAAGGAATAATGGATAGAAATTGACCAAGGAGAGAGTCAACCTGGAAACAAAGAGAACTTTTCTGACAGTGAGAACAATCAACCCAAGGAACAGAAGTTGCCTTCAGAAGTTGTGGGAGTTTCATCCCTGAAGGCTTTCAAGAAGAAATTGGACTGCCATCTGTCAGAAATGGTGTAGGGTCTTTTGCTTGGGGGGGGGGGGATTGGACTAGATGACCTACAACAAAGTCCCTTCCAACTTTGCTAATATAATCGATTAATGGACAATCAGACTGATTGATGTGTCTTTTTGTGGTTATCAGTTCCCGCCTCTGCAAAGAAAGCACTCCCTAGCCAGCCATTTGCAGGGCATTTTAAGGAATGGGGGAAGGGGGGGTGTAATTCAACTCCAAGTTAAAGGGATCTCCCTATCAGGGGTGTCCATGGATGTGCGCCAAAAAATCAAGATGGCGGCCACAATTATGCAAGTGAAGTCCTTAAACACTTTGGGAGCTTCAATTTTCTGGTTATGGCTGCCATATTGATTTTTTTTTTACTCTTGGTCAGCCCTTCCCACCCTCTCCTGCTGATGCATTTTTATGTTAGATGGATTCCTACAAAATGAGTTTGCAAAGAAAACAAAGGTTGCATCTAGTTTTGGTCATTACATTGACCACTGCAGATGTCTCATCTAATAAAAAGGAAGATTAGGGATGACATGATAACAGTGCTCCAGTATCTCAAGGGCTGCCACAAAGAAGAGGGGGTCAAGCTATTCTCCAAAGCACCTGAAGGCAGGACAAGAAGCAATGGGTGGAAACTAATCATGGAGAGAAGCAACTTAGAACTAAGAATACATTTCCTGACAGTTAGAACAATTAATCAGTGGAACAATTTGCCTCCAGAAGTTGTAGGTGCTCCAACACTGGAGGTTTTTAAGAAGAGATTTAACAACCACTTGTCTGAAATGGTATAGGGTTTTCTGCCTGAGCAGGGGGTTGGACTAGAAGACCTCCAAGGTCCCTTCCAACTCTGTTATTCTGTGATCTGTGACGTGCATTTCCCTCCTCAACAAAATGTCTGCCCTAGAGCAAACAGGATGCATCGATGAGGCCAGTCACTGCACATCTGGCATTTGCTCACCGAAAGCTTGCCTGGAATGCATATGGCCTTTTCAGCTGTCACAATCCACATAAACCTACTGTCAACCAGGGTCTCTGTCTAGCGTTAAAATTCTTATATTAGTATAATCTTGTACAACAGAAACATTAACCAAGATCTTATTTATACAATCAAATTTGGAGGTATGTGTGTGTGGTGGTGGTGGGGGTGTTATAGATTGACAGAAAAGTGATTATTAAGCACAAATCCTCATCGGAAAAGTCTCTTGAGAACCCTCTGGATGTATCCATTTAACAGCAAGTTCCTTAGATCTGAATTAAGAACAGCAGTAGCTCCCCCTGCTGTTGGCGGAGAAATAACCACATAATGTACTTCAATGCCGTTCGGTAACCCCACGCTATTCTAGCACACTCGGTGGGATTTTAAAATACCAGGGTAATAGTAATTAATTGCTGCTTTTCTTTTTTTTCCCCAGCACTATCTTTTTTCATCCTTATTTCCAAGAATATATTCTTGTAGTTCACTTGCAGAAACGAGTCATACAAATCTTTGTAGGACAGAAGTAGTCCTTGACTTACAATCATTCAGAGTTACAACGGCACTGAAAAACGTAATTTAGGATTGTTTTCATGACCGTTGCAGCCCTCCCACAGACGCGGGGTCAAAATTTGGGCGCTTGGCAACTGGCATGTATTTAAGACAGTAACTTTCCAAGTTGACTTCCAACAAGTAAAGTCAATGGGGAAAGCCTGATTCGCTTAACGACCACATGATTCACTTAACAACTATAGCAAATCACTTAACAACTGTGGCAAAAAAGGTCATAAAATGGGACAAAACTCAGTTAAAAACTGCCTTGCTTAGCAATGGAAATTTTGGGCTCTATTCAGTGGTGAAATTCATTTTTTTTTATTATCGGTTCTGTGAGCGTGGCTTGGTGGGCATGGTATAGCTTGGTGGGCGTGGCAGGGGAAGGATACTGCAAAATCCCTATTCCCTTCCCACTCCTGGGGGAAGGATATTGCAAAATCTCCTTCTGGGGCCAGCCACAGGTGGTATTTGCCGGTTCTCCAAACTCAAATTTTCCACTACTGGTTCTCCAGAACCTGTCAGAACCTGCTGAATTTCACCCCTGGCTCTATTGTAGTCGTAAGGTGAGGACTAACTGTAGCTTTCATTTCCAACTATGTTTGAAGATGAGCCAATAGCCAAGTCAAGCTGTAAATCAGTCACATTTCTTATAATCGGGTCTGGGTCTAGGCTGATATCACAACATGGCAATATAATTCCAAATTCCAACTTGCAAGAGAAATAGTGGAGTGTTGTTGCATTCATACAGGTAGTCCTTGATTTACAACCATTTGTTTAGTGACTGTTCAACATTACAACGCACTGAAAAAAGTGACTTATGACTTGGTCCTTGGACTTCCAACCATCCCATGTCACATGATCAAAATTCGAGCACTGGGCAACCGACATATATTTAAGACTTCTACAGCATCCAACGACATGTGATCAAACTTTTGCAACCTTCCCACCTGGCTTCTGAAAAGCAAATTTAATTGGGGAAGCTGGATTCATTTAACAACTGCAATGATTCACTTAACCACCAGGGCAAAAATTTTTTTAAAAAATCAGGCATGACGGACTTAACGACTGCTTTGCTTAGCAATGGAAATTTTGGCATATGTTTTGTTTTATTATAACAGCAGGTTGCTTCGATTTACCTGACAGATGTGGCTTATTCCTAACTGTGATAAATAAATAGATCAGGTCACAGAGAGGGATAGAATAATGGGCCAAACAGATTCTAGATTCATAGTGGTTCTACCATTCTGTGCTGAAGCAAGTTGTGTGTGTGTGTGTATTTATGTGCTTAATTCAGCCACTTGGCATCTCTCAAGAACTCAGTGCATGATTCCCTCTGTATGGCTGCATGATTAAATGACAGTCTCAGAGGGAATATAATGTGTTGGTTTCTTTAGATACGTTGCTTGTTTTTAGACGAAACATCTTGTCTCTTCTCTTAAATGTGGAAAGGGCACCAGCAATTTTGCTCTTGCTTTTTCCTCTTCTCTTCAATCTCACGTCCAAAACCTTCTAAATCCTGGGCCCTTCCCTCATGTGAATATTTATTTATTTATTTATTTAGTCAAATACATATTAAATAATATATATAAGTATAAGCATGAATTGAATACGTAAAATGAATACAACTAAAGGGAACATTAGGACAGGAATGGTAGGCACGTTGGTGCTCTTATGCACTCCCCTTACAGACCTCTTAGGAATGGGGTGAGGTCAACAGTAGACAGTCTTAGGTTAAAGTTTTGGGGATTTTGGGATGAGACCACAGAGTCTGGTAGTGCATTCCAGACATTGACCTCTCTGTTGCAGAAGTCATATTTTCTGCAATTGAGATTGGAGCGGTTCACTTTAAGTTTGAATCTATTGTGTGCTCGTGTATTGTTGTGGTTGAAGCTGAAGTAATCATTGACAGGAAGGACATTATAGCAGATGATTTTATGAACTAAGCTCATATGCTCTGCTTTTTCTATGTGGAGAAAAGTGTTCACACAGCATTCACTGCAAACATTCACACAGGATTAACCAGGTCTGATAAATGTCTAGCAAATGCATTTGAACAGCAAGGTAAGATTCGGGGTTTGTGCATTTGTGTGTGCATGCTCACACATGTGCAAATGCATCCCACTTGGTCCGCTTATGATTCATTGAACTGGGCAACTCAATATTGTAACCAGATTAGCTATGTTCCATAAATACATCTACTGCTTTGCTTCACATACCCAGGATAGAGCATTTCAAATAAACCTCAGCAGATAAAAGTAAAAATGTTTATTATAACTTCTAATGATTTATGTCCATCTATGCAAGTTTTCCTAGCAACAGGACAAAAGTGATTTGTCATTCCCGGCTTTGAAGGGAAGTTTTGGCAACTCCCAAAATATATGTTAACCCTGAGATTTCCTAATGGCCTCTTGTCCAAATACTAATCAGACCAGGTTAGTATTTGGACAGGAGACCACAAAGAAATCTCAGGGTTAAGAAATATATTGGATTTTTTTTAGTTTGGAGTTTGTATTTTGTGCTTGTGTTGATAAATCTGGGGGAGAAAGGCAATTGAAAATATTGCCTGAAATATTTTTGGGAAACCCTCTTTCAGGTTATTTGCTTGAATTCATTTTTGCCCACAACAGTTGTCACTAGAACTTTGAAGATGCTTCAGTATCTTTCAGGGCAGTTTTGAAACCTTCTCCTCCTCCTTCTCTTCCTCTAAATCGGTTGCATCTTCTTCCATGCACAAATTATTATTTTTTAAAAAACATATTTTATTAATTTTTAAACAAACAAAAAACAAAAACATAAATACAAAAATACAAAAAAGAAAATTTTTGTGCAGAACTGTGACCATTTACACGACATATCAGTACGAAGTTCTTACACTCTATACATTTTACTTCATCAAATTTTACTATGTCTGAGTCTGTTTTATTTTTCTGTTTTCAATCCATTTGTACCTTGTCTCCCATGATACATAATACTCCTAGTCTGTCATTCCTTTCAATTCTAATGTTAGTTTGTCCATTTCAGCTCAAAGTTTTTTTTAATTATTAAGTCATCGGAGGGCGTCTGTACATTCTTCCAACATTGCGCAAAGGCCAATCTTGCCGCGGTTGTTATGTGTAGAATCATATGTCTTGTTTTCTTATCATAAATTTTTTTCATTATCCCCAGAAGGAACAATTCTAACCCCAACCCTAACCATGCACAAATTATTTTATGCAGATATGAAAATGATGCAAGGCAGCTTACAAGCCAGGGAATGGCAGAACAGAAATCAAGATCTACTAACAGAACTCCGAGAAACTTAGTGTTCTTACAAGCATTTTTGACACTATTCTTTAATGATAACAATGAGAACTTGCCTCGTTCCTCTCCTTTTGGTGAAAAAATAAAGAAACAAAGAGAGGTTTTTAATGAAGAACATCAAGACCTATTTGTATTTGAAGCAAATCTGTGGATTCAGCATTTTAAAAAATGTTGCATTCATGCCTTTTGCACCAAACCCTAGGTGGCGGATCTCTAGGGTTTTAGCAGAAAAGATCTTATAAGCCTAAAATCTGCCCACCCCGGTAGTAAGCTACAGCAAGCCATATGTGCATCACTCTCTGGAATTAACATTTTCGAAATGTAGTTTGCTTGCTGGTACAGGCCATAAGTGGGGGAGCAACATTTCTCCTTCCTAGTTGCTGGCCCCAGCAATTTGGCTTAAGCAAAAAAAACAACAACAACAAAATCCAGTTAGAGAGAAACAACCTTAATCAAAGCCTGCAGCACAACTTCTGTACCGAGAAAGAAGCACTGCTGTTAGTGGCTTGAAAGAAATTAAAGGCAAAACACAGAAAGCCATATTTTATTTTATTTTTTATCCTGGGCATTCGGGCTATCAAAGGAAGGAAAGAACAATGAGAAAATAAGAAGCTTTGAGAAAGAAAAGGACGTAAAAAAAAACACCCACAGGCAAGTAGATTTCCTTCCTCACAAGTTCCATGGGGAAAAAAATTCTTCCAAAAAATATTTCAATTGAAAGGAGATTCCTCTTCGCTGCTTCCCCCTCCCTCCTCCCCCCTCTTTCAAACACAGCTCTGCTGCCAAGTTGGTTGGACTTTATTTTTAGCTGGGTATTTTTTTTTCCTTTCTATTTTTAAATTCTGGTCAGTGGATGAGGTCATAGACAATGAAGTTTGATGATCAGGAACAAGTTGCGAAGCGGGGAGAGGAGGAGAATGATGGGGAATTGTCACCTAATTGCACTATTGTCTTGTATAAGTTTTTAGCAACGACTTAACTCACCAGAGCCTCTCCTGATGGAGTTTCTGTTCCTTAAATGAAAACTGATGCATGTATGATTGGTTGGAGAAGACTCCTGCATATTCCTTGGACAGCAAAGGTGACTAACAAGGAAGTATTGAAAAGCATAACGCCAGACATGTCACTGGAAGACAAAAATCACGAAACTGCCTCTTTCTCACTTTGGTCATGTCATGTGGGGGAACTCACTGGAGAAAGCCATTGTGTTTGGAAGAGTTAGCAGTAAAGGGAAACCAAGCCACCAAAGAACACGGTGGCTGGACACCCTCAAAGCTGACACCAGCCAGAGAATAGAAAAACTCAAAAGAAGCAATGCAAGATTAGAAGATGTGGAGAAATCTGGCCCATAGAATTGCCAAGAATCGAACACGACTGAATGGATACCATCATCATCACTACTATTGTTTAGGAATCAAGGGGCCCGCTTAGGAAAACTACTTTTTTTTAATTTAATTTTGTCATAACAGTATACATAAACATTGTCATAAGTAAAAAACATATCATGAAAAAATATATAGATATATATATAAGTAAAGAATATGCATTAGCTATATTAATTAGATATAATAAAGGGAACAATAGGACAGGAACGGTAGGCACTTTTGTGCTCTTATGCACGCCCCTTATAGTCCTCTTAGGAATGGGGTGAGGTCAATAGTAGACAGTTTTTGGTTGAAGATTTTCGGATTTTGAGTAGAGACTATGGAGTCAGGTAATGTTCCAAGCATTAACAACTCTGTTGCAGAAGTCATATTTTCTGCAATCAAGTTTGAAGCGGTTGACATTAAGCTTGAATCTATTTTTTGCTCTTGTAATATTGCGATTGAAGCTGAAGTAGTCATTTACAGGAAGGATATTGCAATAGATGATTTTGTGTGTTAAACACAGGTCATGTCGAAGTCGACGGAGTTGTAAGTTTTCTAATCCCAGGATTTCAAGCCTGGCGGCATAAGGTATTTTGTTGTTTTCGGAGGAGTGAAGAACTCTTCTAGTAAAATATTTCTGGACGCGTTCTATTGTATTTATGTCAGAGATGTGGTGTGGGTTCCAGATTGATGAGCAGTATTCAAGAATAGGTCTGGCAAATGTTTTGTATGCTCTAGTTAGTAGTGTAGAGTTTTTGGAAAAGAAGCTGCGTAAAATTAGGTTTACTACTTTTAGAGCCTTTTTTGCTATGTAGTTGCAGTGGGCTTTGGCATTTAGGTCATTTGATATGAGAACTCCAAGATCTTTGACAGGGTGAGGGTCATCAGTAAGGTAATGACCATCAAGTTTGTACTTGTTGATAGGATTCTTTTTTCCAATATGTAAGACTGAGCATTTACTTAAATTGGTTTTATTGCACTTGGTAGAGGGCTGGACTACATGATCTTGTGGCCCCCTCCAACGCTACAAGTCTAGGGTTCAGTGATAGAGGGGCCCTAAGTCCCACTTAGAGAGTCCTTCTTCCTACACCAGCTCCAGTAAAGCTGACTGGGGAATTCTGGGAGTTGAAGTCCGCCAGACTTAACGTTGCCAAGGTTGGAGACCTCTGTTCTAGTCCAACCCCCTGCTCAAACAAGAGACCCTAGATCATTTCAGACAAATGGCTGTCCAATCTCTTCTTGAGAACCTCCAGTGTTGGAGCACCTGCAATTTCTGAAGTCAAGTTGTTCCACTGGTTGATTGTTCTTATAGTTCTATGTTGCTTCCTCTCTTCGTTCAGTTTCCATCCATTGCTTCTTGTCCTGCCTTCAGGTGCTTTTGAAAATAGGTTGACTCCAGTAGTGGGTTTCAATTTCGGCCACTACTGGTTCGCTCGTGGGTGCGTGCATGCTGTCTTGCACGTGCAACGCTTCTGCGCATGCCCAGAGTCATCTGGGCAGGTGGGCGGAGCCACCCACTGCCGCCACTACCAATTCACCTGATCCGGGGCAAACTGGTAGCAACCCACCACTGGTTGACTCCCTCTTCTTTGTAGCAGCCCCTCAAATATATTAAACTGCTCAGCAGTGCTGAAGTGCATAGTGGAGCTTCTATATAACAAGAGACAAGCCACATCCAAAGAGTATGGCTTCCATGCAAAATATGATGGGTTTAGTGATTGGTTTGGTAGCTTCCTAGAGACATTGTGTGGCATGGATGTAGTTCACAAAGGTGGATGAGCAGTTGACCTTTGATAATAGGATAAGAGAGGGGGACTGAGAGGATTATCTCCTTGGGGATTCTAGTGGCTTTATGACTTCATCCCTGCAGGCTAAAGTGTCAGTTACTTTTAGTTTTCAGTTATCAGAGTGAAGTTGCCTTCTCAGAGGTAAGCTGCCCTTCATTGGGGCTCCTGGGGTCTGGAAAGCTTCCCTCTTTAGTAGTCAACTCTTAGAGGGGTAAGTGAGGTGAGAGTTTGGGTTAGGTTTAGGGTGGGGAGGAGGGTGAGAGGATGAGGATGAGGGACAGGCTGAGAGGGAGGTTGAAGTTGACGGATCAGGGCAAAGGGACATGGAGGGGAAGGGGTATAGATCAGTAGTGAAATCTAAATTTTTGTACTATCGGTTCTGTGGGCATGGCTTGGTGGGCGTGGCTTGGTGGGCGTGGTGTGATGTGGCTTGGTGGGCGTGGCAGTGGAAGGATACTGCAAAATCTCATTTCCCACCCCACTCTGGGGCCAGCCAGAGATGGTATTTGCTGGTTCTCGGAATTACTCAAAATTTCCGCTACCGGTTCTCCAGAACCTATCAGAACCTGCTGGATTTCACCCCTGGTATAGATGGGAAGAAGAGCAGGAAAGGTAAAAGAGGAGTGGGAGGGAAAGGGCAGGGAAAGGAAGATGGGGAAGGGGATAAAAAGGTGGAGTGGGATGGATAGGGGAGGAGGGAGAGAGAGCAAGGGAAGGAAGGGAGGGGGATAAAGAAGGGGAAGGAAAAAAATGGAGTGGGCTGGGGAGGGAAAGGGGAAAGGACAGGAGGAGGTAGAGAAGGGAGAAAGAGGGAGGGGGATTCTAATGCCTTGATGACTTCATCCAGGCAGGTCATTATCAATGATAAGGAAGAGGGAGGGAGAGAGAGGAGAATAGGGAAGGGAAAGGAAGGGAGATGAAGAAGGGGAAAGGAATGAAGAAGAACAGAATATCAGAATACTGGAATACTGAATAATTCAATAACCCCTTTGTAACGTTGAATTTTCCTCCTATTTCCCTTCTATGAGCTTCCATTCTCTTAAATTACCCCATAATACTGTTTCATTGTTTTTAAAAAAAGTGAATTGCTATTGAATGTCTTCCTCTTCATGGCATTAGATATCCTTACAAACATTTAGTGACCAAAGTTACAATGGCACAAAAAAAGTGACTTAGCACTAGTCCTTGCCCTTATGATCATAGCAGCATCCCCATGGTCACATGATCAAATGCTTGGCAACCAGCATAGTTGCAACATTCTAGGGGGATCATGTGATCATGACCCCCCCTCCCATGTGACCTTCCCAGCATATGAGACCTTCCCAGCATGCTGCCGGATGTGTCATGCACTGGCCACGCCCACCCGTTTTAGGGAAGGGGAAAAATGTAGCGCTACGTCATGTGATAACAACATGATGACACGAGTTTGACACCCCTGGAATAGGGTTTCCTGCCTAAGCAGGGGGTTGGACTAGAAGACCTCCAAAGTCCCTTCCAACTCTGTTATTCTATTCTATTCTATTCTATTCTATTCTGTATTGAATAAAGGGCAACGGCATAAACAGGTGGAATCTTAGCCCTTATTTTCTCGAGCAACGAAGAGCAACGAAGATTAGGGGACTGGAGGCTAAAACATATGAAGAACGGTTGCAGGAACTCGGTATGCCTAGTTTAATGAAAAGAAGGACTGGGGGAGACATGATAGCAGTGTTCTCAATATCTCAGTGTTCTAATATCTCAGGGGTTGCCACAAAGAAGAGGGAGTCAAAGTATTCTCCAAAGCACCTCAGGATAGAACAAGAAGCAATGGGTGGAAACTAATCAAGGAGAGAAGCAACCTAGAACTAAGGAGAAATTTCCTGACAGTTAGAACAATTAATCGGTGGAACAACTTGCCTGCAGAAGTTGTAAATGCTCCAATACTGGAAATTTTAAAGAAAATGTTGGATAGCCATTTGTCTGAAATGGTGTAGGGTTTACTGCCTGGGCAGGGGGTTGGACTAGAAGACCTCCAAGGTCCCTTCCAACTCTGATATTATTGTTGTTGTTGTTGTTGTTGTTGTTGTTGTTGTTGTTGTTGTTATTATTATTATTATTATTATTATTATTATTATTATTATTATTATTATTATTATTATTCTCTTCCGAGGAGGAGGAAAACTGGTAAGAAATGGATACAAGCAAACAAGGCAGCTGAGCAAGCATCTGCTGTCTTGCCCAGGTATAAATTGTTCCATAACCGCCACTCCCCAGCCCTGATTCTTGCACGTTCATCACACTCCACGTAGGTGTCAGATTCATAATGTGTATGCAGGGCGGCTGCTGTGTTCACTATAGGTGCCAATCGATCAGCAGTTACACTGGGGGCCCCAACACCACCCTGTGATGCCTCAAAGGAGCTTTGCAGTAAATCTATCTTGGGATTCCTAGTTAGTCCCTTAGCGATATGACCGGCATCGGACAGAGAAGATGTTCAAATACAGACATTGATCCCTTCTGTTTTTGTAAAAAAGACGTCAGAAATTTTCCCCAAATTGGAATTTACTCTGAGTCAGTTCAGTTGTTAAGATGTACATTAGAGAAACAAGGAGAGCTTGGCTGATGGTGACATCATGATCACATCTTTGTAGGTTTTTTCCCCCACAGTAACACAAAAAGGGGATTCGTCCTTGCCTTCTTTTAGGATATTTATATGTAACCACAGCCCTGGGATTCTCTGGAACTCTCCCCTCCAAATTCTAACTACTGCAAGGCTTATATGTGGAAATTCACAGTCATCCAGGTCATGGTTATTCCCAAAGGTGCTTTTTTTTTCTTTTTCAAGAGGCAACTGAACTTTCTGGTTTTCCTTTGAAGATGTTTCGCTTCTCATCCAAGAAGCTTCTTCAGCTTCAGGTGACCTTAATGACCTGCTAAAAGGATGCAAATGACCAGCTGTCTACAAGGAGTATAAATCCTTCCATTCCCAGGCATCCAGTCAGAGCTGAAGAAGCTTCTTGGATGAGAAGCGAAACGTCTTCAAAGAAAAACCAGAAAGTCCAGTTGCCTCTTGGAGAAAAAAACAAACCCAAAAACACTGCAAGGCTGCTTAGTTTCTGATCCTAAGCAAGATGGACGATTGGGGCTATTACTGCATGCTTAGCCAAGGAATTAAATTGGGACCTCTTTCGCTGGCGGGTGTCTTCACAGGAGGAAGAGCACGTCAAGAGTGTGCTTTTGTGTTTCCACATTTTAAATGCTGTGGGGAAACCTTTATATTGATTTATATTGATATATTGACCATCGATTGTGTTGTAAATGTTGTACCTTGATGAACGTATCTTTTCTTTTATGTACACTAAGAGCATATGCACCAAGTCAAATTCCTTGTGTGTCCAATCACACTTGGCCAATAAAAATTCTATTCTATTCTATTCTAAATGCTGTGGGGAAACCTACCCATCTCTCCAGCATTAACTACACCGAGTGCTAAAACTCCAGGCAGATCGAAATCCTACCTCGACGAAGAATTAAGAGCCACCAGCTGCATTGGTGTACATTTTGTGCTGTGCTCGAACATGCAGAGCAGGTCACGGAGACCTTTCCTAAGTCTCGTCTGAAGGTTGAATCTTGGGAACAGCCTCTGTGGCAGCTTCTCTTACCAAAAATACCAGCTGCAGCTGGTAAAGTTGAAGGAGACACCTGGGGGGGGGTGGAAAAGGAGAAGAGGATTTATCCATCTGCCAGGTCAAGAGCCTTGAAGAGGCTGGGTCAAAATTGACAGGAGGTCCAGCTCCCCTGGTTGGCACCAGTGATGGGTTTCAGTTTAAGTTACTGCCAGTTCACCCCGCATGCACCCACTTTGTGTGCACCTGCCTTCCATGCATGAGCTTTGCTCACACATGCGTGTCTTCCACGCATGCGCCCGGCCTCAAAAATGTGTCAGATAGGATGGCATTGAGCAATTTTCGCTACCAATTTGCCCAAACTGACTGAATACCACCTCTGGTTGGTACTGTTTCTGCTCCTACACAAAACAGATGCCATTGTGTCTTAGCACCATCTTGACTTCAGAGACAAAAGTGGATATTTTTCCATTTCTGTTGTGCCTTCCTCACCCCCAGAAAGCCAGGCACACCGAATTTTGACCAAGATGTTGGCCACAACAGAGTTACCAAGAGGCTGTTTACTGTTTCAAGCTAGATGTACTTGGGGCTGAAAGAAATGGAGGGGGGTGGGGGAAAACGCTGGTATCAGGAACGCAAAATAAGGTACGGGTGTCAGCCTCCACTCCAATCTTCATATGCTTTGAAATGATTATACCAGTAGATAGAATGTAAAATGTTTATTTCTGTATTATAAAACTCTTTAGGAAATGAGATGTATCACACCACCGTACAGGGTAAGGGAAAGGAGCCTATTAAGAGTGTCGGCTGACATAACAGGGGGGAGGGATGATTAACGACTGAGTGTTATCAGCGCGCGTTTTCTAACAGACACTGCATTCCTAAGATGACTGACATCTAGAGACCTGTGGAAGAAGATTACCACGAGGGGCTGAGAAGAAGCTGGCATTGGACCAAACCAGCCTGACCTCCTGGAGGAGGAGGGACAAATGGGGGGATATGATATGTTAGCCATATTTTGTCTCAGTTCCAACTTAGCTTGGCTGCTATCATGACTGTAAAAAGTAAAAGTACTTGTCTTTGTTCCAAATGAAGTCAAGGTGTATTCTTTCCTGATTATAGTCGGAGGTAGCCTGACATTAAGTTGGAACTCCACATCATGTCTACCAACCAGGATTGCAATCGCAATACCGGGGGGGAAGAAAACCCAAATGTGATAGAAGGCCTGCTGCCGGCTGAGCTGGGGGAGGCGTCCGGAGGTATTTCTTCTGTCAGTTTTAACCCTGAGCTGGAGATAATGCAGTTGGAAGAAGAGAGGAGGCAACCCGACTTCAAGGAACCTCCCTCTGGAGTAACTACAAGGAGAAAGGAGAAACTGCGCACTTTTTCCGAGTGGGCTGAGGAGCAGAAAGTCAGAGACAGCCTCCAATTGGAAGAAGCACTACGCCTATTTCGTGAAGTGAAAGTAAGGCAAGCTGCTCGCCAAAGGTATGAATCCCCTGTTCAGTCCTCCAAGGGGGGAGGAGAAGAGGAAGAAGAAATTACAAAGGGGCCAGTTAGAGGTGATTCCCAGGGCGGTGAGATTTCTGAAGAGCCGGGAACTCTCTCCCCAGAGGAAGCTGAATTGGCTGGGGGCTGGGCGCCACCTGCTGACCAAGCAAGGCCGCGCAGGGGAAGGAAAAAGCCAAAAATTCCCCCCATATCAGAGAAATTTGATGGAAATGCGAAGGAATTGGGACTGTTCCTGGCGAAAGTGAATGACCACATGATAGACTGGGGGGAAGATTATTGGTCACAGGCAGCACAAGTGAGAGCTGTGACCCACAATTTGACCGGAAGAGCAGCTGCGTGGTATGTGTCGTTATATACCAACCACTCCCCCTTACTGCAAAACTACGAGCATTTTATGACTGCACTGAGGAGGAGGTTTGAGGACCCCCTGGCAGAGCAAAAGGCCAAAGGTCGTATGAAACCATCAGGCAAGGGAGGAGACCGGTGGCTGATTATAACCAGGAGTTCAGTGATTTAGTTCCCTTGATGAGAGGGTGGTCGGAGGTGACCCTTGTGGACATTTTCAAAGATGGTCTGAATGGAGATCTCTACGAACTGTGTCGAGCCCGAGCCTCTCCAACTACGCTGTATGGCTGGTACACCCTGGCAGCAGAGATGGAAATCGAACTAGTGAAGGACCGTGGCAGAAGACAGCGCACTGGAGGGCCATCCCTTGGCCGTTCTCCAGGAGGTACCTATAGGGACGCCCCTAGATTGGAGGGAGGAAGACCACGTTCGTCTGCGTGCTACAGATGTGGAAAAGAAGGCCACCGAGCAGCCGACTGTAGGGTTAAGTTGATACCAAGCGCGACCTCTGGTGGTGAAAAGGAACCAGTGAAACCAGCGGCTAAGGCGCGTAAACCAGCAAAAGTGGGGGAGGGCGTTGCCAAGAAGGGCACGCCCATCAAAGAGGATGGCGAAGCATCGACCGATACTGACGACAGCAAAACCACATCAGAGTCCGATGAAGACCTTCTGGTGAGTTGGGCACGGGGCCCCTTGGACATTCCAGTCAATATACATGTACCCTCTTCGGGTAATAAGGGGGAACTGCTAGCACTACTCGATTCTGGATGCACTAGATGTATGGTCAGTCCCGAACTAGTAGAAAAAATGGAACTGAGATTGAGAACCCTAAGTAGGCCCATAGCGTTTGCCCAGTTGGATGGCTCTGTGGCAGGGGGAGGGCCCGCCCATTTCGTAACAGAACCCATAGAAATGATAATAGGAGACCACCGCGAAATTCTGAACTTCATAGTAGCCCCAGGAATGGACCAACCCCTGTTGCTAGGCCTGTCATGGTTGCGGAAATGGAACCCCCATATTAACTGGAGAACGGGAGTCCTACGTTTCCGTTCCAAAACATTAAAAGGGGAACCCAAGAAGGGATCTACTGTGGCCATGCACCAGGATACGTTGGGGGCAATAATCGAACGGATAGACGGGGAGGAGAGAATACCCAAGGAATACTGGGACTTGCGAGAAGTCTTTAGTGAGAAAGCATCAGACGTACTTCCTTCCCATAGGCCTATTGACTGTGCCATAGACATCCTTCCGGGGGTAAAGCTTCCAAAACCAAAAGCTTATCCCATGACCCAAAAAGAATTGGGTGAGCTACGCAAATTCATAGACAAAAACCTTGAGCGAGGGTTTATCCAACCGGCTAGACCTCGCGTGGCTGCGCCAGTGATGTTCCGGGAAAAGAAAGATGGCTCGTTTCGTCTTATAGTTGACTATAGGAACCTAAACGCCGTGTGCGCCGAAAACATATACCCCATGCCACTCATGAAAGATATGTTAGCACATTTAGCGAAGGGAAAATTCTTCACCAAACTGGACCTGCGAGAAGCCTACTACAGAGTTCGTATAAAAGAGGGGGATGAATGGAAAACCGCTTTCAACTGTCCACTAGGATGTTTCCAGTTTCGAGTACTGCCCTTTGGACTGCAGGGGGCGCCCGCAGTTTTATGCAACTAATTAATGAAATACTCCATCAGCATCTGTTCAAAGGAGTTCTTGTCTACCTTGACGACATACTTATCTATACTGAAACAATGGAAGAACATATTAAATTAGTAAGAGCTGTTCTCAAAAAGTTATTATCTGCAGAACTATATTGCAAGCTATCCAAATGTGATTTCCATCAAACCAAAATAGACTATTTAGGATATCGCATTTCAGCTGATGGGTTAGAAATGGATCCAGAGAAAGTGAAAGCTGTCTTGGAATGGGCCCCCCCACGCACACGCAAGCAACTCCAAAGTTTTTTAGGATTCGCAAACTTCTATCGTCAATTCATCCCTCTTTGCTCAAATTGCTTTACCAATCACCAACCTCTTGAAAACTAAAGGAGACACGAAACCCAAACCATCATTACCTCTCGAATGGACAATGGAATGTCAGGCAGCATTTGAAAAATTGAAACGACTCTTTGCCGAACCTATTTTAAAGCACCCTGACATGGATGTTCCTTTTGTAATACAAGCTGATGCAAGTGATGTAGCAGTCGGAGCCGTTTTGCTCCAAAACAATACTGATGGTAAACTACAACCCTGTGCTTTCACTTCGCGAAAATTGACTGAAACTGAAAGACGATGGGCTATTTGGGAGAAGGAAGCATTTGCAGTTCATTGGGCTCTACGGACATGGAGACAATTCTTAGAGGGTTCAAATCATCCTTTTGAAGTTTGGACTGATCACAAAAATCTAGAAGCTCTAAAGACTCCTAGAAAACTTTCACCTAAACAAGCTCGCTGGTCTCAATACTTTAACCGTTTTAATTTTACTTTACATTACATTCCTGGGGGGAAAAACTTCTTAGCGGATGCTCTCTCACGTTTGCCCCAATACAATTGCACTCGTTCCGAGGTGGTTCGACCAATACTTCCCGTGCAACAGTTGGCAGCCCCAGCAATAACTAGAAGCCACTCAAGGCTGACCCTCGCTCCCAGATGAACTGACCAAGTCATTTAAAGAAGCTTTAAACACCGATGACTGGTACTTAACGCATTCCATGAATGCACACTCCGTGATGGACTAGCTTGGATTGGAACAAAACTATATGTTCCTCTATCACTCAGAGAAACCATCCTACAACGATGCCATGATGCTAAAATGGCAGGACATTTTGGATTTGTAAAAACTTTGCATCTTCTTAAAAGACAATTTTGGTGGCCAAGTCTTAAAAAGACGTTCAAGCATATGTAGCAAGTTGTCCTATTTGCATCATCCAAAAGGCCTCCGGAAAACCTCCTGGACTGCTTCAAACGGTAGCCAGACCAGGAACCCCATGGAAAGAAATATCCATGGATTTCATAGTGGAATTACCTGAAAGTTCAGGCAATACTGTTATATGGGTGGTAACTGACCTTTTCTCCAAACAAGTCCATTTTATTCCATGTTCAAAAATACCCTCCTCAAAGACTCTAGCGAAGTTGTTTGTACAACACATTTATAGACTCCACGGAGTTCCTGATCGCATCATTTCAGATCGAGGAGTTCAATTCACTTCTCAATTTTGGAGAGAGTTTTTACGACTCATTGGCTCCGCCCAAGGATTGAGCTCCTCCCATCATCCCCAAACTAATGGAAGCTGTGAACGTTCGAACTCTGTACTAGAACAATATCTGCGATGTTATGTTAACTACCAGCAAGACAATTGGGCAGATCTCTTACCGTTTGCTGAAGTTGCCTACAACAACTCAATTCATAATAGCACGGGATTTACTCCTTTTAAAATAGCTTCAGGTCAAGATTTTGTTCCGATCTCGGAACTCCCAAAGGAAGAAACTACTGTTTCCTCTTTGTCAGAATGGATAGACCAAATACAAAGCACATGGAAAATGACTCGCAAAGCGATCGACGACGCTCATCGTGCGCATAAAAAACAAGCAGATAAAAAAAGGTCCCCTGAAAACAAATATCAAGTGGGCGATAAGGTTTATCTATCCACCAAATATCTTCAAACCACTCAAAAATCTAAGAAACTTGGACCCAAATACGTGGGACCTTTCCCCATAGTAAAAATCATCAACCCCGTGACGGTACAACTAGATTTACCAAAAACACTTAGGAGAATCCACCCCGTTTTCCATGTGAGTTTGCTGAAACCTGAACACACGTCTGCTTTCCGTCCTAACCGTACACCCCCTCCTATACCAATTCTCATAGAGGGAGAACAACACTTTGAAATAAAAGAAATTTTAGATTCAAGAAAACATAGGAATAAGATTCAATATCTTATTTCCTGGAAACACTTCCCGTTATCCGAAGCTGAATGGGTGAACAAAGAAGATGTTCGTGCATCGGAAAAGATAGCACAATTCTATAAAAAATATCCTGACAAACCCTAACTTCTCTTTTTTCTTTCTAGGACTGACGTCCTTGTTGCAGGAGGGCCGAATGTCAGCCTCCACTCCAATCTTCATATGCTTTGAAATGATTATACCAGTAGATAGAATGTAAAATGTTTATTTCTGTATTATAAAACTCTTTAGGAAATGAGATGTATCACACCACCGTACAGGGTAAGGGAAAGGAGCCTATTAAGAGTGTCGGCTGACATAACAGGGGGGAGGGATGATTAACGACTGAGTGTTATCAGCGCGCGTTTTCTAACAGACACCGCATTCCTAAGATGACTGACATCTAGAGACCTGTGGAAGAAGATTACCACGAGGGGCTGAGAAGAAGCTGGCATTGGACCAAACCAGCCTGACCTCCTGGAGGAGGAGGGACAAATGGGGGGATATGATATGTTAGCCATATTTTGTCTCAGTTCCAACTTAGCTTGGCTGCTATCATGACTGTAAAAAGTAAAAGTACTTGTCTTTGTTCCAAATGAAGTCAAGGTGTATTCTTTCCTGATTATAGTCGGAGGTAGCCTGACAACGGGTTTCCCCCAAATAGGCTACCAATTGGTACATTTAGGCGTGCTTCTAATCAATTGTGTCAGCTTTCCTGTGAAAACAGGTTTCAAAAATCCAAAATTAGAGTCATTCTGACAAAAGATAATAAAAGGCCATTTCCTCAGAAGTGATTTATAGAATCTTCATGGTATTACCTCCAAAGTGAATGAAAACTTTGTTACACTTATTTTGCACAAGAGCTGTTGGATGATTAGAAGATGCTGTAAATCAATGTGAAAGTCACCAATATAGGTGTGTGTCTCAACCTCAGGAACTTTAAGACATTGTTTCCCCAGCCTTTCCTGCTTGATTGACTTGTAGCAGCGGTGGTCGAGGTGGAGAGAGCACTTCTGTACACATGTACGCTTTCATGTGCACATGTATGCGCTGCTTTCAGAAATGTAGCTTCACACATGCATGCTCGCCCACCATTTCCACAGCCTGGCACCAGGGCACAGACTGGAGATTGGGGACTCCTGTTTTAAAATGTATAGATTTCAGCTCCCAGAATTCCCCATGCTGACTTTAAGGCCAAAATGAGATGTTTTAAAGTCAAAATCTGATGCAAACATCTATATCATTTTTGACTTCAAAATTCTAGGTGTACCTCTTGAGAAAGAGTATTTCATAGGCAAGGAGTCCATCAGAGAAAAGATCATGTTTTGTATAGTAGATACCTTGTCTATGGAGATTCTCAATCATTCAGGTCATGGTTGTCCCGAAACCCAATCCAAAAGGCAACTGAATGGAATAGAATAGAATAACAGGAGGTCTTCTACTCCAACCCCCTGCTTAGGCAGGAAACCCTACACCACTTCAGACAGACTGATTGTCTTGTGTTCTTTTTTTCCTTGAAAACGTTTCGCTTCTCATCCAAGAAGCTTCAGTTCTGGCTAAATAGTGGGGAAGGGAAAGAATTGAAATGGAAATGAGCTGGTCACATAGCAAGAAGAACTGGTTGCAGGTGGACCAAGGCTGTCCTAGAATGGTTCCCACTTGATGAAAAGCACCCACGAAAGAGACCTAAAACAAGATGGACTGACGACACCAGCAAGTATTACGGGCCCAGTTGGCAAAAGAAAGCTCGGGACTGTATAGATTGGAAACATACGACACAGGCCTTCATCCTGCAGTGGATAGATAATGGCTAAAATGATAGAATGGAATGGAATGGAATGGAATGGAATGGAATGGAATAGAATAGAATAGAATAGAATAGAATAGAATAGAATAGAATAGAATAGAATAGAATAGAATAGAATAGAATTTTTTTATTGGCCAAGTGTGATTGGACACACAAGGAATTTGTCTTGGTGCATATGCTCTCAGTGTACATAAAAGAATGTATGATGATGATGAGTGAGGAATGGAAGGACTGAGATTCCTTAGCAGTCATCTGATTGTTAGTTGTCTGTCTGTCCATCCACCCATCCATGTATCCATCATTTTCTTCCTTCCTTCCTTCCTTCCTTCCTTCCTTCCTTCCTTCCTTCCTTCCTTCCTTCCTCTCTTCCTTTTTTCGCTTCTCTTCTCTTCTCTTCTCTTCTCTTCTCTTCTCTTCTCTTCTTTTCTTTTCTTTTCCTTGCTTTTCTTTTTTTCCAAATATTTGGAATATCTATAAATATATTTGTGTGTGTTTATATGTGTGTGCCTGCACATGTGCATGCATTTTCCCAATCCAGTTCAATTTTCTTTTATAGAAGCTGCCAAATAAAATGTGGATTTACAGACGGCTGTTGCGTATAAACTGGTTTGACAAAATCAGAAATGAGGAGGTGACAAGCCGCCTGGAAAAGCCAAGGGAAATCATCAAAGCCATTAAAAAGTGAAAGTTAGAATATTTCAGACATGTGATGCAACACCTGGAAAAATACAGCATACTTCACTTAATCCTCCAAGGAAAGATTGAAGGCAAACAAGGTCCAGGCAGAAGAAAAACATCATGGCTTCAAAATCTAAGGGACTGGTTTGGACAAGACTCGGCAGCACTTTTTTGGGCAGCTGCTGATAAAAATAGAATCGCCAATATGATCGGCGATGTCCAATGACGGATATGGCACAACAACAACAACAACAACAACAAGCTGCCAATAGAAACAAAAGAAAAATGCATTACTTCCAAGGACACAGTGAACATTCCAAACGAATTTGTTACTTTTGTTATTAAACTTATTTTTATTACTTTTGTTATTGGCCTGAGTAATATAATAATAGTGAGACTGAACAACAGATTTGGAAAGGACCTTGGAAGTCTTCTAGTCCAATCCACTGCTCAGGCACAAAACCTTATACTATTTCAATTGTTGATATGGAGATACCTTCTACATATCAAGGGGATGCTTGTAGGAAGTGTGCAATGGTTTGGAGATGAAGGCTAAAATATTTCAGAGCACATGGAGGTATGAATATTGCACCTATCTGCAGCTCCACAAATCAAATCTATTTTTTTTTTCAGAATTGCAGTTGTAGAAGCAACCACATGACTTCTGGAGAAAGAAAATACTATGTTAAGGAATTGCAGACAAGCATTAGGTAAGGGCTTCTGCCTGGTCCAAAATACTGGATTGTGAAGTATTGAATAACTCCAATTTGCAGGTGTGAGAACCTGAGGAGGACCTGCAGAAGGAATGTGGTTTAGGAAGAGGTTCTCCATCCAGATGCTGGAGCCAGGAGACAGAGGCATTTTAAAGGCATTCTGTCTTAAATGATTACCTGTTGGTTAGGAATTGTGTCTTAGAGTTTTCAGCATTATGTTTTTACCCCTAAATTGCATTGAAGATCTTGGCAATCCATGTAGTTCTCACTTCTTTGGTTTGTGAAACTTAACGGAACACAACTTGAATTTTGGAGCAGTAATCTAAGAGGCCTAGAGGTGGAGTTGCTTGCCTCCCACTCGGAAGGTTGAGAGTTCAATCCTAAGTAGCAACAGATGTTTCTTTCAGAGTGCACATAGTGTGACTATTTTGAGACAACCCAGGAGCAAAATAGAGTAAACAGAGGTTTGTCTTTCAAATACTGGTTTATCTACAAGGAATATATACATACACGTACTAGGCAAAGTTAGGCAATCAATCATCAACTATAGCATGGAAGAACACATGGAGAGAGAGAATGCCTTGACAGGGTCTCTCTTATATATACTGCCCCTTAAAGTGATAAGTTAAATAATCCTGCTGACTCATTCTCATTGCATCAGCATTACAGTATTACAGCCTTACAGCAGCTGTTCGGCTATTAATCATTACCTTAACAGTTTCTCATCAGGGCGCAAAGAGAAAATATCTGCTGGAAATTCCAGATAGGCATCAGGAAGGACACCCGGCCAGTAAACACTCAGTTCCATTCAGTTGCCTTGACCCCATCCCAAATAAAGGGATTACAGGATCCTAAAAAGAAAAACAAAATCTAAGAAGGTGGGTGATATTGCTTCTCTTTGGAAAGATAATGTGAAAGCAATGGCTTCTCCAACTGTATTTCGTTTATTAGTAAATAAATGAAAATATGCCAAATACCCTAAGCTTGCAGAAACCTTCATTCACAGGAAAACCATATCAGGCTATGGAATACAACTTTGGAAGAACTTGTGGCTCAGAATTATAGTTTTGCTTCTCCAATTAGCAGCATCATGCTGATTACAACAAAATACCTTATGCCACCAGACTCAAAATTTTGGGCTTAGACAACATAGAACTTCACCGTCTTTGGTCTGACCTAGCGTAGTACATAAAATCATCTGCTACAATGTCCTACCAGCCAATGAATACTTCAGCTTCAACCAAAACAATAGAAGAGCACAAAATAGATACAAACTCATGGTAAACCAGTGGTTCTCAACCTTTATAGTGCTGCGACCCCTTTAATACAATTCCCCACGAAGTGGCGACCCCCAACCGTAAAATTATTTTTGTTCTGAATTTATCGCGCCTGAAGCCGTATTGGCTAGCGATCTGAACTGCTTGCGATTGCCTTGAGGACAGAGGCATTAAAGCGGAGACTCCTCCCCTATTAAGTTTATGGTGCCTGAAGCCAGATTAGGCTAGCGATTGGGAATGATAATAGAAGAGCACAAAATAGATACAAACTCATGGTAAACCAGTGGTTCTCAACCTTTATAGTGCTGCGACCCCTTTAATACAATTCCCCACAGTATGACTAACCGTAAAATTATTTTTGTTCTGAATTTATCGCCTGAAGCCGACATAGCGATCTGAACTGCTTGCGATTGCCTTGAGGACAGAGGCATTAAAGCGGAGACTCCTCCCCTATTAAGTTTATGGTGCCTGAAGCCAGATTAGGCTAGCGATTGGGAATGATAATAGAAGAGCACAAAATAGATACAAACTCATGGTAAACCAGTGGTTCTCAACCTTTATAGTGCTGCGACCCCTTTAATACAATTCCCCACGAAGTGGCGACCCCCAACCGTAAAATTATTTTTGTTCTGAATTTATCGCGCCTGAAGCCGTATTGGCTAGCGATCTGAACTGCTTGCGATTGCCTTGAGGACAGAGGCATTAAAGCGGAGACTCCTCCCCTATTAAGTTTATGGTGCCTGAAGCCAGATTAGGCTAGCGATTGGGAATGATTGCAGCTGGCTTGAGAGGGAGACATCAGAGCAAAGATTTCTCTCTTTTTTAATTGATCATGCCTGAAGCCGAATTCGGCTAGCGATTTGAAGAGCCTGCAGCTGGCTTGTGAAGTCAACCATTGGAGCACGATTCTTCAACTCACAAGTATACTTCCCATATTTCCGATGGTCTTAGGCAACCCCTGGCAAATCGTCATTCGACCCCCAATGGGGTCCCGACCGACAGGTTGAGAACCGCTGTGGTAAACTGATCCAAACTAGACTGCAGAAAATACGACTTCAGTATTTTCAGTATTCAGTTGTCAATGCCTGGAATGCACTACCTGACTCTGTGGTTTCTTCCCCAAATCCCCAAAACTTTTATCTTAGATTGTCTACTGTAGACCTCACCCCATTCCTAAGAATAGAATAGAATAGAATAGAATAGAATAGAATAGAATAGAATAGAATAGAATAGAATAGAATAGAATAGAATAGAATAGAATAGAATTTTTTATTGGCCAAGTGTGATTGAACACACAAGGAATTTGTCTTGGTGCATATGCTCTCAGCGTACCTAAAAGAAAAGATACGTTCATCAAGGTACAACACTTACAACACTTAATGATAGTTATAGGCTACAAATAAGAGTAAGGGGTGTGCATAAGCGCACCAGCGTGTCTACCGTCCCTGTCCTAATGTTTTCTTTTATTCATACCCTTTACATGTATTTATAATTATGTTTACACTTGTATCTGTCATAAAATACATGCTTGATGAAAATAAATAAATAAAAATAAATAAATCATTGATGCACAGAATACAATGACCCATGTTCCTCTTGGGCTTCTCTTAATATGAGATTAGCAGTAATATATCACAATGAGTTAACAATGCTCAGCCAACTATGGCTGAACTTAAAAGAACAAGCGAGAGGAGGATGTGGTTTATGTATAAATGGGAGATTACTCTGAAATCCTAGGGCTGTGGACCAGATTGGGAAATTAAAAGACATCCCAGAAGAGGACAAACCATTATTGTGTGGTTGCCAAATAAAATACATTGAATAAGTACATTTAGTCACTAGGAGCTGAAGTTGATTTAAGTGGGAAATTATTTTACTAGTACAAATATTAGGGTTGTCTTGGGTTATTATCTCAACTGCCCAAAATGAATCTATGGATTGTAATGAGAGTAAGGTCAAATGACATAATATGTTGGAGTGTTCTTTATACATTGTCTTTTGTTCCTTAAACACACACACGTGGTCCTTAACACCAATAAGACCAAGGAGCTTATAGTGGACTATTGAAGGAATAGATCAGACATCCAGCCCTTGCTTATCAATGAAGACCGAGTGGAGCAAGTGGCCAGTTTTAAGTTTCTGGGAGTTATCATAAAAGAGGACCTGATTGCAGCACTGGTCAAAAGGGCCCAGCAGAGATTATACTACCTGAGATTTCTCAGGAAACAACTGAATGAAAAACTGATGGTGGCCTTCTACTGCTGCACCATAGAGTATTTTAACTTATTGCATCTGTGTATGGTTTGCCAATTGCACAGTGGCAGATAGGACGGTGCTCCAGAGGGTCAACATCATTGTCCAGAGGATCATTGGTTGCCCTCTCCCCTCTTTGGAAGAGCTTTATAGCTCCCACTGCTTTAAGAAAGTTCAAAACATTCCTAAAGATCCATCTCATCCTGGGCACCTTTTTTTTTTTTTTTTTACTATTACCATCTGGCAGACGGTACAAGATAATGTACAAATAGGCTGAAAAACAGCTTCTATTCCAGAGCAGTAACTATATTGAATTCTACTGTATAGTGCAATATTAATGCAATATCAGGGGTTTTCAGTTCAATTGTATAGAATGTGAAGGATGCGTGTTTGTGTTTTATTTTTATAGTTATAATGTACACTGAAAATGGCATTTAATTTCATTGTATGAGGGCCAATGACAATAAAGTAAACTAAACTAAACATAGCACATACACACACACACACACACACACACACACACACACATACACACACACACACACCCCTAAACTAACCAAGCTAAGGATTCAACTGCCAGGTCTGTTAACCAACCCATTAAGCCTCTTGGAGGAATAGAGCTTCTGAACTGCATTGATGCCAAGCATATCCATGGAGGAACCGGAAGAGGCTGCTCATTGATGGTGTACCCAACCATAACACAAACTTGTCTTGGCATTATCACTTTTCCACCTGTGATATTGTTTCTTCTCATTAGTGAGCCTGGGTTGAGTTGTCCTTAGCTGTGCTGGTATTAAAACCAGATTGTTCTCTCCCTTATTACAATGTTGTGACCCAGGCCCAATTAGGTAGTACGGAACTCAGTCAGTGTAAAAACAAACAAACTTTATTCGAATAGCTGGGAATCACTTCATTCTCAGTGTAGTTCAACTAAATTAAAGCAAATTCCTCCCAACACAAATTGATCTGTCCTATCACCAACCTTGGTCCAATTAGGCAAACTGCCAAAGGCTTTTCTTGGCAAAAGTTCAGAAGACATTGATACGAAATAAATGCAACAAGACGAAGCTATCAATGTTGTTTTCCAGCAAAGAGCCCAAACGCCGTTGCTGGTCCTTTAAGTCTTATGGGAGGGGCCAATCATCTCTTGGCCCTACTCCCGAGTTGTTCTCTTTGCGTGAGCTGCTGTTGCCTTCTGGCAGCTCTTCTCATGTGTGCATTAGGAACGGGCTTCTCCCGTTCCTCTGCTTCACTACTGTCAGTCTTTGAAGGCTCTGGAGTCCGCACCTCACTCCCTAATGGCCCTGGCCCCACCTCAGCCTCCAATGCAAAGCCCTCATCTGGGCCTTCCCCAGCCTCCAGGACTGGCCCATACTCTTCCTCAGCCTCATCGCTGTCCAACTCCATTGCCAGTTCTGCAGGCTGCTGGCAGACCACAACATACAATACTGTCCAAGGGACAGCAATAGCAGTACCACTTATATACAGCTTCATAGTGCTTTTACAGCCCTCTCTAAGTGGTTTACAGAGTCAGCATATTTCCCCCAACAATCTGGGTCCTCATTTTACCAAACTCGGAAGGATGAGTCAACCTTGAGCCTGGTGAGATTCGAACTGCCAAATTGCAGGCAGCCGGCAGTCAGCAGAAGTAGCCTGCAGTACTGCATTCTAACCACTGCAACACCTTGATTTTATGGTACCGATGCCTCAAGGTATGTAACATGTTCCAAGTTTTGGAAGGAAGTCAGGTGACTTTCAGTGCCCGGGGTCAGAGACAACAGAGCAGGGATGTCTAACCTTGGCAACTTTTAAGACCTGTGAATTTCAGTGCCTAGAATTCCTCAGCCAGCCCTGCTGGTGGCTGGGGAATTCTGGGTGCTGAAAACCACAAGTCTTAAACTTGGCAAGGTTGGCACTCCTGCAATAGGATAAGGATTAGAAGATAGCAGGCATCTGTCTGTTATAGGATTTTTTACTGAATGAAGATGGGCAGGGGGTTGGACTAGAAGACCTCCAAGGTCCCTTCCAACTCTGTTATTATGTTATATTAAGAATGGATGGAGAACAGATTTACTTAGAGGTAGGGAAGATCCCTAGGAAAATGAGAAAAAATCTAAGCAAGTGTGCAGTCCTATAGTTTCCTGAGTCTAAAATTTGTAAGGCTTTATATGCTGCTACAAGCATCTGAAATTGGAGCTGGGAAACAACTGGCTACCAATGAAACAGCTCTCCAGATGTTGCCGATTGAGAACTCCAATATCACCTATCATTTCGCCATGCTGACTGTACGTATCAGGAGTGGTACATTAGCAACATCTGGGGAGCCACTGGTTATTCTTAAAAAGGACAATTATCTTTATGTTCTGATCTCCAAAACGAAGCTACAGGTAGCAACCGTCTTGTTTAGCAATCATTTGCTGTTACAGTGGTAATGAAAAAGTAACTTTACAACCAGCTCTTGCATTTATAATCATAACCAGGTCTGTAAAGCAAAGGAAAACTGAAGCAAGATTGTAGTGCAGTCATGGTTTCACTTAGCAACGAGGCCCAATCATGGTTGTTAAACAAGGACTACCTGTAAACAAGGACTACCTGTAAACAAGGACTACCACAAAGAAGAGGGAGTCAAACTATTCTCCAAAGCACCTGAGGGTAGAACAAGAAGCAATGGGTGGAAACTAATCAAGGAGAGAAGCAACTTAGAATTAAGGAGAAATTTCCTGACGGTTAGAACAATCAATAAGTGGAACAACTTGCCTGCAGAAGTTGTGAATGCACCAACACTGGGAATTTTTAAGAAAATGTTAGATAGCCATTTGTCTGAAATGGTGTAGGGTTTCCTGCCTCGGCAGGGGGTTGGACTAGAAGACCTCCGAGGTCCCTTCCAACTCTGTTATTATGTTATGTTATGACTACCTGCCTGTATAACCACTGCATATGAGATCTAATCTAACAGTAATATTTATCTTTGTACCTGTCAGGAAAAGATGGTTAATATTGTTCCTAGGAGTTCATGATTAACCTGCCCCACACAGTGGGTGGTTATTTTTCATTTTTGGCCTGTGATAAATATCAGGCTGTAGACATTTCTCTCCAGCCAAGAAACAGGACTGAGCAGAGAGAGCTCAGATGACCACACGGCGTAGGTGAGTCAAGCTGCCAAGCTGGGCTATTTTAGCAAGAGTGTCTCATTGTTTCGTGATTAAGTTCCAGGGGTACAACATGACCTCTAAAGGTAAAAGTCTGATAAGAAAGCAAAAAATGTGGGGGTGGTGGGAAACTGCTCAGGTTCTAGCCAGGCAGGCTTAGGCAGGCTTAAATTAGTCCCTTCCTTTATTCCATCACTACATCAGGGCACCCTCCAGGTACGCAAATCTGTTCAGCTTTGCCTTGATGGAGAGTCAGAGAGGCACAGTAGGACTTGGCAATGGAGGCTGCCGATTTCACGCTGCTAGAGTTTTCTGCCCACTCAAAGACAGGTGGGGAAACATAATAACTCTGCAAAGAGGAAGGATGCTTAGTGGCTTTTGGGGGGGGGGAAAGGGGAAGGGCTGTTTGGGGAGGGGGAGGATGGAAAATGGGGGGGAAGGGGGGTAGAGAGCAGCTTAAGGCAAAAGCACTAGTGAGGCAGGGCCCGTTCATCAAATGGCATGCATGTTCTTCGACATATGAATTTTTATGCCAGCTTTCAGACACCCGGACGGTTCAAGGAATGCTGGTTTAACAGTTGTTAATTGAATCTGGCTTCCCCCTTGACTTTGCTTCTCAAAAGGTCACAAAAGGGCCTCTGGTGGCTCAACAGATTAATGCAGTCTGTTATTAACAGCCGCTTGCTTGCAATTACTGCAGGTTCAAGTCCCACCAGGCCCAAGGTTGACTCAGCCTTCCATCCTTTATAAGGTAGGTAAAATGAGGACCCAGATTGTTGGGGTCAATAAGTTGACTTCGTATATAATATACAAATGGATGAAGACTATTGCTTGACATAGTGTAAGCCGCCCTGAGTCTTCGGAGAAGGGCGGGATATAAATGCAAAAAAAAAAAAAAAAAGATGGTGACATGACCGTGGGATACTGCAATATCCTAAATACAGATGACAGACTAACAGAGTTGGAAGGGACCTTGTAGGTCATCTAGTCCAACCCCCTGCCCAGGCAGGAGACCCTACTACACCATTTCTGACAGAAATGTCCAGCCTCTTCTTGAAAGCTGTTAAATTCGGGCAATAACGAGGCAGGAGACCAGGGTAGTGACAACAGCTCTTTACTATATGGTGAACCCAGCAAACAGGCTGGGGAAAAACCTCTCCTTATATACTGTTTAACCGGCGGCTTCAACCAATCAGCAACGTGCTTGATTCCCGCCAAAATATTTAAAGATACATTACACTCCTTCCCTCCCAGAAAACACTTTACCTATATATTTACATTTATTTACATATTACTTTTCAACGTAATCACGTAAATAGACTGGGCGTCTCCTGACTCTTTCGGACCTGCGCAGTACAGTCTCTGGGAGCGGTTTGAGTTGGCCGGAGGGGCTGTTTGCTCCTCTCGGCTCCTCCTCTAGGCCATCCGGCCCTGGATTATTTTCCGAGTTGTCCCTGCTGTTTTCTACAGGAACCTGTGGGCGTCGCTGGACCTCCGGGAATTCAGTTAAGTCCTGCGATTTTCCCGGGTCTGAGTCAGCTGTTGGTTCAAACATAGAATAGTCAGGGCCTGTTTCGTCTGACTCGGGTTGTCCGGCTAACCGTTTCCTCAGTTGATCTATATGTCGCCTCCATACTCGGCCATCCGTTAACTCTACCAAGTATGACTTGGGGCCTGTTATGTTTAGAATTTCTCCTGCTACCCAGGTCGGGCCCTCACCATAGTTGTGTGCCCATACCCGGTCGCCTATATCCATTCCCCTTGTCTTTTCGAGTCCCCTTGTATCCCTCCGTGTATAGTTGGGATTTAAACGATCGAGTGGGCACCTGAGTTTCCGGCCCATTAGTAATTGGGCAGGGCTTCTGCCGGTGGTGGCACAGGGGGTTCGGTGTTGGACGGCTAGGAAAATATCTATCTTTGATTGCCAGTCGCCTGGCTTGAGTCTGGATAATGCCTCTTCGCGCTCGGACGAAACGCTCTGCAAGGCCATTTGTCGCAGGGTGGAAAGGCACCGAGAAGGCATGGCGGATGCCCTCTTCTGCCAAGTATTCCTCAAACTGTGTTGCCGTGAATTGCGGGCCGTTATCGGAAACCAATGTGTCAGGCAAACCGTGTGTTGCAAATAGGTGCCGTAGGACTGAGATCACGGCCTCGGCTGTCATGGATCTCATGAGAATGATTTCCAGCCATTTGGAGTAGGCATCAACTACTACCAGGAAGGTTTGGCCGTGGAAGGGCCGGCAAAATCAATGTGGATTCTTGACCAGGGCCCTTGGGGTCTTTCCCATTCGAACCGGGGCCGTTGGGGTAGAGGTCTGGACTCTGGCAGGCCTGGCATCTCCCTACCCTTTCAGCAATTTCGGAGTCTATTAAGGGCCACCACACATAGCTTCTCGCTAGACCCTTCATCCTAACGATCCCTGGGTGACCCTCGTGCAGGAGATCCAACACCCTTTTTCTTAATTTCTCTGGGATCACCACTCTATCCCCCCATTGCAGGCACCCCTTGAGCCGAAAGTTCCCACGTTTTTACAAATTCTTTAAAACGCCGCCCGCGCAGCGGCCACCCTGTTTGTACCCAACCGAGTACAGTCCTCAAAATAATGTCCCGGTATGATGCCCGAGCCACCTCCTTAGACGTGACTGGGCCAGAGTCCAGAGAGTCAATTAGCAAGATGGGCGTCCCCGGAGTGGGGTCTTCAATCGCCCCTGGTAGTGGGCATCTGCTTAAAGCGTCCGCATGCCCCAACTCTTTTCCGGGTCGATGCTGCAGCTTGTAGGAATAAGCGGCTAAGAAGATGGTCCATCGGGTCAATCGTGGCGAAGGTGCCACAGGCGTTGGTGATCGCCAGCCAGTATCCCTAACAGAGGTCTATGGTCTGTAACAATTTCAAAGTCTCTCCCGAAAACGTATTCGTGAAACTTTTTTACCCCTGACACAATGGCTAGCGCTTCCTTATCCAACTGGCTATAGTTCCTCTCTGTCGAGGACATCGTTCTGGAGTAGAAGGCTATTGGGGCTTCTGTGCCGTTTGGAAGTCTGTGGCTGAGCACAGCCCCCACCCCGTAAGGGGAGGCATCGCAAACCAATAGTAATGGCAATGAGCTATGATACTGGATCAGTAAGCTATCGCTCGAGAGTAGGTTTTTTACTGCTTCGAAAGCCCTAGCTTCCGACTTTCCCCAAGACCAAACAGTATTCTTTCCCAGAAGCTTATGCAGCGGCTCAGCAACGGTTGCCTTGTTTTTTAAAAATACCGTAAAATTCACTAGCCCCAGGAATGCCTGTAGCTCTGTTTTGTTTTTGGGCGCTGGAGCCTTTCTTATTGCCTTGACCTTGCTTTCAGTGGGGTGAATTCCCTTCTTGTCTATTCTGTAGCCCAAGAACTCTACGGATTCTACCCCTATCTGGCATTTGTTCACTTTAACCTTTAGTCCGGCTGACCGGAAAATGCCCAGGACTTTTCTCAAGCGCTCCCCCAATTCCTCTAAATTTTCGGCTGATATCAATACATCATCGAAATAGGGGACTACCCCTGGGAGCCCTTGCAGAAGTCGTTCCATTAAATTTTGGAATAGCCCCGGTGCCACACTCACCCCAAATTGTAAACGGGTACACTTGAAAGCACCTCTGTGAGTTACAATCGTTTGGGCTTCGGCTGTGTTGGCGTCTACGGGCAGTTGTTGATAGGCTTGAGCCAAGTCTAACTTTGCAAAGACTTGCCCTTGCCCCAACGAGTGCAGCAAGTGTTGCACCACGGGAACCGGGTAAGCGCTTTTCTGTAAGGCTTTGTTTAATGTCGCCTTGTAGTCAGCGCAGATTCTAACTGACCCATCTGGTTTCACTGGGGTGACGATTGGTGTCTCCCACTTTGCGTGATCGACTGGCACCAGAATTCCCTGATTAATGAGCTTGTCTATCTCCTTGTCAATCTTAGGTTTAAGGGCAAAAGGGACTCTCCTTGCCTTTAACCTAATGGGGGCTACCTGGGGGTCTAAGTTGAAGGAAATAGGGGTCCCCTTGTACTTGCCCAGGCAGTCCTTGAAGACATCTTCGAACTCGTTCATGAGTGTGTCTTTTAGGTTACAGTCACTTCTGTAGATGCCAGTCACTCCCATGCCCAATGCACGGAACCAGTCTAGTCCCAACAGACTTGGCAGGGTCCCTTCGACTATCGTGATGGGCAGGGTCTTCTTGTGTGGTCCGTACTCGACGCGGACGGAGGTGGTCCCTCGAACAGGGATGCGATTCCCTTGGTAGTCGTGCACTCGTAGCCGTTGTGTTTGCAGTTTGCGTTTGGCGGTTTTCGGCAAAGCTTTTGCAAAAGTGTCCCAGGACATGATTGTGATCGCTGACCCTGTGTCCACTTCTAGTCGGCACGGCACTCCTTCTATCTTCGGTCTGGTGAAGATTTTCTTCTCGACGCGGGTTGCTGCACGGCCTATTACAACGGTCGTGCGATTTGAATTCGCGCCCTTTCTGTTCTGACCAATCGCGGGTCGCCTTGCCGATCCTGTGCTCTGATTGGTCGGTTTGAATTTTTGGCGGGAAGGTTGGGGTGCTCGACAGACTTGAGCCAGGTGCCCCTTCTTCTCGCACCGCCGACAGGTAGCGTCCTTGAACTTGCATCGTTGACGCTGGTGTTGCCCTCCGCAACTTCCGCATTCATCCCGGTCTTCTTTGCCCCTTCTCTCGGTGAGGCAAACTCCCTCCTCATCCTCGCCGTCTGATTCGGTCTGGATTTCTTCGTTGTGCACCGGGGTTTCTTTTGCACTCGCCGTTGGCGTGAGTGGCTTTTGTAGGGTTTCCGCCGCTTGGGTGGACATCTCATGAGCTCTGGCTTCGTCCAGAGCGTTTGCCAGCGTTAGATTGCTTTTTGATAGCAGCCGCCTCCGCAAACGCATGTCTCTGACCCCACGGATGAGTTGCTCTAGTAGCTCCTCGTCCAAATCTCGGTACCCACAGTCTTTGGAGGCTTTTCTCAGGGCAGCCATGTACTCGCTGATGGATTCGCCCTCTTGCTGTCTGCGCTCTCCAAATTCAAAACGCCGTACGTACTTGGACGGTGTTGGCGCGAAATGGTTCTTTAGGAGATTTTGCAGAGTTTGCCACGATACCGATTGTACCGGCGTTGGCTCTGCCAGGGCTTCCGCGATGTCGATGACCTCGGGACCGCAGTGGCTCAGGAAATATGCCCTTTTGCGGTTGTCTGGAACTCCTTGCAGCTCATTTGCCTCCAGGAAGCTCTCGAAACGGGTCATATACGTTCCCCATTTCTCCCTGGATGGGTCAAACGGCGCGGGCGGAGTGTAGCTGGCCATCGCTGCGATTCTGCCCTGATCTTTGCTGGGTTCGGTTCTTTCGTGTTTTCAGCTCGTTCCTGGTGCTCTTAACCTCGAGATCCCATCCTCGTCGCCAGTGTTAAATTCGGGCAATAACGAGGCAGGAGACCAGGGTAGTGACAACAGCTCTTTACTATATGGTGAACCCAGCAAACAGGCTGGGGAAAAACCTCTCCTTATATACTGTTTAACCGGCGGCTTCAACCAATCAGCAACGTGCTTGATTCCCGCCAAAATATTTAAAGATACATTACAAAAGCCTCCAGTGATGAAGCTCCCATAACTTCTGAAGGCAACTTCTGTTCCATTGCTTGATTGTTCTCACTGTCAGAAAATGTCTCCTTATTTCTAGGTTGAATCTCTCCTTGGTCAGTTTCCATCCATTATATCCACGTTACAAATAGTAATAGCACTTAGACTTATATATCGCTTTGCAGTGCTTTACAGCCCTCTCTAAGCGGCTTATAGAGTCAGCATCCTGCCCTCAACAAGCTGGGTCCTCATTTTACCAACCTTGGAAGGCTGGAAGGCTGAGTCAACTTTGAGCCGGTCAGAATTGAACTGCTTAAGAGTTGGCAGAATTAGCCTGCAATACTGCATTGTAACCATTGTGCCCCCATGGCTTTTGCAAATGGCGATCACATCACACACACACACACACCCGCACAGTGCAGCTGTCATAAATACACACCAGTTGCCAAGCAGTTAAACCTTGATCATGTGACCATAGGTAGTTGCAAGGCATCCGAATTTTAATAACCTGATGTCGATGTGAAAAATGGACACAAGTCATTTTTTTCAGTGCCATTGTAACTTTGAACAGCCATTAAACAAACGGTTGTAACTTGTAAGTGTATCGGACTTGATTTGAGTCTTCATTTGAGCAACTACTGTTCATTGAGCATCAACTTCATTCTGGTTTTCATGCTGGTTACGTTTCACTCACATAAGCAAAATAGGCATTACAGACCAATACAGCAGGTGCTGGCTGGGGAATTCTGGGAGTTGAAGTCCACTCATCTGAAAGCTGCTAAAATTGAGAAACACTGCTCCAGAGTATATTGGTCTTTTATTTCTATTCCTCACAGACAGAAATTTTCTCCCGGTTTTCTTTCTGAGTACAAATTGTTCATTCAGCTATCCAATTCTCTATTAGAGACTTTAAACTGAAGTTTGTGACTTTCTCTATTGTGATCTAAAATCAGCTTGGGAAACGGTTTGAATATTCCCTTAAATAAGCACCGGCTAATGCTGTGGTGGTGTCAGAAACATTAATTCTGCAAGCTGCAGAACATGGGAAGTTTCCTCCCATTATCATTTACTATGTCAAGAGGGCAGAGGTGTTCCATAAAAAAAAAAAGCAACAATTATAACAATACCCCACAACTTTTATGGAAGCACATGGTGAAATAAGGTACTTTCCTTTTTCCATTATTTAGAGGGCTGCTTTCAGTTTTAAGAGAGATCTTTTAAATAGAATATTCTGTTTCTAAATCTTGCAAATAGATGTTGCAGGTTTTTTTATTCAGGATTTGTCAGTTAACATATAGTAATTTCTAATGTTTGAATGTGAGTATCTGATAAATATTTGAATGCTGGTATCTAGTAAAGGTTTGACAACTTAGAACTAGGGGAGAAATTTCCTGATAGCTAGAACAATTAGTCAGTGGAACGACTTGACCCCAGAAGTTGTGAATGCTCCAACACTGGAAGTTTTTAAGAAGAGACTGGACAACCATTTGTCTGAAATGATATATGAGTTTCTGCCTGAGCAGGGGGTTGGACTAGAAGACCTCCGAGGCCTTCCAACTCTGTTATTCTGTTATTCTACCACCCTGCTTCTGGCATGAAAGCACGAACTGTATGGAAACCGTGTGGAACGTGCAGAAAATACTGCGCTGAGTAATGCTGAACGATACTTTTAGCATCTCTAGATTTTGCACTCCAAGGGCCTGGATGGAAAAATTGGTATTTTGGCACTCTCTATTATATCCCTTCCCGTGGGGAAGGTATCATGGAAATTCCATTACACAAGGTTACAACATGACACCATCTGTGCAGAATCCTTCTTTACACAAAGGGGGGCTTAAACACACACATACACACACGCACGCACCACTGCACAATTCTGAATGGGTCTGACTCACCACTTATGTGGCGGTGAGTCACCCAGCAGCGTTACGTGGGCACTGGTCGCCCGGCACTAAATTAAATCCCTGATGAACCGGCACTTTGCAAACCTTTTCATTTTGTGACCTCGGCTTCCCTGGGAAGCAGCCAGAAAAACCGGCTTTTAGGGCTGGGTGCAGAGGAGGGGGCATTTGACAATTGTTTTTTTTTTTTTTAATTCCAGGCTGTGTTATGGGTAATTATGCAGCCGCTGGGTTTCTGCTGCACAAGGCAAAGCCGTAAATTTAATGGAAACTGAAGTGGGGTCTCCTGCTGCAAGTGTGGTTCTGAAAGGCTGGCATGGGTACAAAGGAGAAATTACGGGTTGAGTTGCTGTTTCTTGGGAGGGGGCACTTCAGGGGCACTCAGAGTCAGGGAAAAATAGGTCTCTGCTCCTTCTTCAGGAAGGGTTCCTGAATTTAAGGCACGCCACTCCACCAAAAAGGACATAGAAATACAGGTAGTTCTCATTTAACGACCAAATTGGCATCAGTAACTCAGTTGTTAAACAATGCAGTCACTAAGTGAAGCTGAATGGTGCTTACGATCTTACTTCAGCTTCCATTTGCCACACCAACCTGAAAAGTTGTTGGTCTGAGCCAGTGGTGGGTTTCAATTTTTTTTACTACCGGTTCTGTGGGTGTGCCTTGGTGGGCATGGTATGGTTTTTTGAGCCTGGCTTGGTGGGCATGGCAGGGGAAGGATACTGTAAAATCTCCATTCCCACCCCACTCCAGGGGGAAGGGTATTGCAAAATCTCCATTCCCATCCCACTCTAGGGCCAGCCAGGGGTGGTATTTACTGGTTCTCTGAACTACTCAAAATTTCCGCTACTGGTTCTCCAGAACAGGTCAGAACCTGCTGAAACCCACCCCTGGTCTGAGCTCCGAGCTCACACAGACAGTCCTTAAAACCAAGGATTGTAACTCAGCAACTACAGCAGGGGTGCTATTCAGCAGGTTATATGACAGGTTGTAGAGAACCAGTAGTGGAAATTTTGAGTAGTTCAGAGAACCAGCAAATACCACCTCTGGATGGTCCCAGAGTGGGGTGGGAATGGGGATTTTGCAGTATCCTTCCCCCAGGAGTGGGGAGGGAATGGGGATTTTGCAGTAACCTTTCCCCAGGCATGGGGAGGGAATGGGGATTTTGCAGTATCCTTCCCCTGCCACGCCCACCAAGTCACATCATGCTCACCAAGCCATGCCCACCAAGCCACACCCACAGAACCGGTAATAAAAAAAATTGAATTCCATCCATTGAACTACAGCCAGCCAACCACACAACCCGAAATCAGACCAGGACTCAAGAAGGTATTTAAAGGCCAGTGCTCCCCCCAGACAAGCACAATCCGAAGCGCACTGAAGATGTCTCCTCGAATGGGGATGAAACGTTTGCAGCCAAATCGCCAAGCTCGGAGCTCAAACCAACAACATAACCACCGATCCGAGCTACTAATATTCAAAGAAACTTGAAAAGGTTCTAAATGCAAAGACTGGCTGCAAAGTTACTTTTTCATCATCGTTGTAACTCTGAACAGTTGCTAAACGAGGACTACCTGTTGACACTACCTGTAAATAGATCAGGGGTCTCCAACCTTGGCAACTTTAAGCCTGGTGGACTTCAACTCCCAGAATTCCCCAAGTTGCCAAGGTTGGAGTCCCCTGATATAGATGAATAACATGTAATGCTCAATCTCACCATCAGGGGGTACCTGCAATGAGCCAAGATTTAGCCAAAAGGCGCATTGTGATGTCACAACAGAATGAGTGGGCAAAATCTGAAGGAGTAGGGTTTGCACTATGATATCACAATTTTGGTGCAGTGTTTGCGTCCCCTGTGGACCTTCACATGCAGGGGTGGCTGCCAGGGAAGGATGTCAGATTTTTTGTTGCCACCACCCTCTGCCTTTTTTGACTCCATTTCCGCACCCCAGAGCCTTTCTCCTGGAATAAGCTGCCCCTGGGTGTTGTGACCTAGGCCCAAGTAGTTATTACCAGACACACCCAGTCCTAAACAAACATATTTTATTAGAACAGCTGAGAATTACTTCATTCTCAGCTTAGTCCAAATTAAGTCCAAAACAAGTCCTTCAGAAAAAGTCCTTCTTGGGCACCCTGCCAAAGGCCTTTCTTGGCAAAGCCCCACGAAGTTCAGAAACAAGAGACACTGACTCGAAACAGATTTAGCAACGTTGCTTTCCTACAAAGAGCCCAAGAGCGTTTGCTGCTCTTTTAAGCCTTATGGGAGGGGCAAATCATCTCCTGTCCTTACTCCCAAGTCGTCTTTTTTGCTTTAGCTGCTCTGGCCTTCTGGCAGCTCTTCACATGCGTGCATTAGGAACAGGCTCCTCCTCCTGTTCCTCTGCACCTCTGCTGTCCGCCTCTCGAAGCTCTGGAGTCCACACATCACTCCCAGATGGCCCTGGACCCATCTCTACCTCTGACGCAGAGCCCTCATCCGGGCCTTCCCCAGACTCCAGGACTGGCCCATGGTCCTCCACAGCCTCCTCACTGTCCGACTCCGCTGCTAGCTCCATGGGCTGCTGGCGGACCACAACCCTGGGGTTAAAACAAGATTTTCCCGCAATTCATTTTTATTCTTTTCCTACATATTTTAATATGTTTTCTGCTGCTTTCATTTTTAATCTTGTATTGCTGTCCTAGGGATGTTTCCTTATGAAGGGAGAGGAGTCATTGTAAATATTCTAAACAGAAATAAATGTGACAGAAAGCCAGTTCCCTTTCCAGCTGCAAATTCTCTTCCTTACCAACCCAGAAGTCACTTTCCTTTTTTTTTTTTTTTGCATTTATATCCCGCCCTTCTCCGAAGACTCAGGACGGCTTACACTATGTCAAGCAATAGTCTTCATCCATTTGTATATTATATACAAAGTCAACTTATTGCCCCCAACAATCTGGGTCCTCATTTTACCTACCTTATAAAGGATGGAAGGCTGAGACAACCTTGGGCTTGGTGGGACTTGAACCTGCAGTAATTGCAAGCAGCTGTGTTAATAACAGATTGTCTTAGCAGTCTGAGCCACCAGAGGCCCTTAATTTAATTTAATTTAATTTAATTTAATTTAATGCTAAAGGAAGCCAATGCTTTCATAAAGAAGCCAATGCAGGCAGATTGGGGTGGATTGGTAACAAGTAACAGTAACAGAGTTGGAAGGGACCTTGGAGGGTCATCACGCAGGAGACCTGTACTAGGAATTCGAACCACCGAACTGTTGACCTTTCTGATTGACAAGCTCAGTGTCTTAGCCCCTGAGCCACCTGGTCAGGAATGAGAGCAAAATATGTGAGCCTGAAGGAGGGATCCTCTAAAAACCAGTATATCTCAATCTTGGCAATTTTAAGATGGGTGGACTTCAGTTCCCAGAGTTCCCCAGTCAGCATGCTGGCTGTGGAATTCTGGGAGTTGAAATGGCCCCATTTTACATTTTTACCACAAATGGCAGCCACAGAAGTGCAATTGAAGCCCTACCTGTAATTTTATTTGTGTCACCATCGTGAAACAGGCAAACTTTGGTAACGACTGTTTCATTATGACCACTATCTTGATTTTTCCTTGAAGGCGTTTCCTCACGGACACCCCTGGTTGTTCCTCTTCCTCTTACGAATCATTACAAAGCATACCTTTAGTCCAGGGGTGAAATCCAGAAGGTTCTGATAGGTTCTGGAGAATCGGTAGCGGAAATTTTGAGCAGGAGGACCGGCAAATACCACCTGTGGCTGGCCCCAGAGTGGGGAGGAAATGGGGACTTTGCAGTATCCTTCCCCAGCCACGCCCAACAAGCCACGCCCAACAAGCCTCACCACACCCAACAAGCCACGCCCACAGAACCAGTAGTAAAAAAATTTGAATTTCACCACTGCTTTAGTCTCTTTTAAAACATGAAGAAAAAGCAAAAACTCATTCTACTGGCTCGTTGCATTTTAGTCTTCCTAATCATGAAGTGTCCTTGAGTATTCAACTCCACAGATTGTTTCTTGAGATCCGCTTTGGTGTGTGGAAGCTATCCAGCTTAAACTCTGGATCATTCTAGATGTGAAATTAAGGACACCCCAAAGAATTGCATACTGTAGCAGAGCAGCTATTGAGATACCCTGAAAATGCTGCAAGGCTGAATTGTTGGTGTGCACTTCCTCACAGAACGGAATATTTGTAGCTCAGAGTTGAACAGTGGGGTCCTTGGTGGTCTCTGAGCTTCATTATCCAGCTAGCAGTGGTGGATTCACTACCGGTTCAGTTCTTAAGAACTGCTGGCAAAAATCTGGCCAAGTTCGCAGAACCGGTAACAATGCATAGCTGGCCACGCCCCCAAATCGGTTCCCTTGGCCGAAGAGGTTGTAAAAAAAAGGTTTTAAAAGGCTCCTCTGGTAATCCCAGCTGAATTGTCTGATTACCAGAACCTTTAAAAAACATGTTTTCTACAAGGTCTTCAGCCGAAGAGCTTGTAGAAAAAATCCTTTAAGAGGTTCTGGGCTTCATCAGGCAACTTCACCTGGGATCATCAGAGGAGCCTTTTAAAATCTTTTTTTCTTCTCACGATCCAAGATGAATTTCCTGATCATCACAGGCTTTTAAAATCACTTTTTTACAATCACTTACAACAGTCCCCACCCATGCCCACCCAATCACCCCTTCCCCACTTACCCAATTACTGCTCCTTTCGGGCTCACAAAGCCATGCTTTACTTCAGTTTCTGCAATCAGTTGCATCAGCTAGCAACTGAATCTGCCTGCCCTGCAATCCATTTCCTCGGTGAGCAACTCAATCTGCCTGCCTCAATTGGGTAAGTAAACTATTAAAAAATAGTTAATTGGGATTTTTTTTAAGGAGTTGGGTTTCTAGATAACAATTAAAAGTTAAGGAAGTTTTAAATTTAGCTGCTTTTATCTAAAACAGGGGTCTCCAACCTTAGTAACTTTAAGGCTTGTGGACTTAAACTCCCAGTTCCTTAGCCACCTTTCCTGGCTGAGGAACTCTGGGAGTTGAAGTCCACAAACCTTAAAGTTACTAAGGTTGGAGACCCCTGATCTAAAAAATATAAATAAAATAAAATAATAAAATAAAATATTTGTGCAGTTTTCTGAGATTTGGTGTGTTTCTGTAGTATTTCACTCTAACTACACAAACTCACAAAATCTCACAAAGCTGTATGTGGCATTTTGTGTGTGTGTGTGTGTGTGTGAGTGAGTCAGTTGTATTGTGTTGTGTTGTGTGGGTGTAAAGTGTGAAAGTTGGTTTTTGAGCTTTTGTGGCGCTGTGAAGTTCCTGCTTGTTGCAGGGGCCATCTTGAGTGAGGTGCAGCTGCTTTTACATTTTGTGTGTCAGTTGTGTTGTGTTGTGTTGTGTTGTGTTGTGTGGGTGTAAAGGGTGAAAGTTGGTTTTTGGTACCTCTTATTGTTTTGTATACTTTGTTTATTATTTTTATTATTTATTGTTATTGGCCACGCCCACCCAGTCACATGACTGCCAAGCTACTCTCACCCAGTCACATGACTGCCAAGCCACGCCCAGTGTCACATGACCATCAAGCCACGCCCACAAAATAAGCCACGCCCACAGAACCGGTAGTAAAAAAATTAGAACCCACCCCTGCCAGCTAGGTAACATCATCAGTTACTGATGATATTATCAGTGCATATGATGCACTGATGTGAAATTACCTAGTTGGGTAATGAAATGTGTGCAAGAAAACAACCAAGCTCAGGAAGCACCAAGGACCCCACACTTCCTCATTGAGAAGCAGTTTGGTATCATGCTTAAGACACCCAGCTAAAACCGGGAGACGGAGTTCTAGTCCTGCCTTCACCACAGGGGTGGGTGGGTTTCACTTACCTTTGCTACTGGTTCGCTCGCTTCTGCACATGCGCAGATCGTATTTGATGACATCTGGGTGGGTGAGCAGAGCCTTCCGCTGCCGCTGCTACCAATTTGTCCAAACCAGGGCAAACCAGTAGCAACCCACCACTGCTTCGCCAACTGGTTGACCTTATGCCAGACGCTCTGATGGCAAACCGCTTCTGAAATCTTGCCAAGAAAACTGCAAGGACTTATCCACAGCACTATTGAATTTATTTATTTATTTATTTTATTCGATTTTTATACCGCCCTTCTTCCGAAGGACTCAGGGCGGTGTACAGCCATTTAAAATACACAATATACACATTAAAAACAAGATTAAAACAAGACATATTATAGGGTGGCCGAAAATTTAAAACAATTAACAAACCTTAAAATATAAATAACCCCAATTAAAATTTAATAAAACTTTTAAGCCAGTCCCGCTTGAATAAATAGGTGCGTTTTCAGCTCACGGCAAAAAGTCCGAAGATCAGACACTTGACGTAAACCAGGGGGAAGTTCGTTCCAGAGCATAGGAGCTCCGACAGAGAAGGCCCTGCCCCTGGGGGCCGCCAGCCGACATTGTTTGGCGGACGGCACCCTGAGAAGGCCCTCTCTGTGTGAGCGTACGGGTCGGTGGGAGGCATGAGGTAACAGCAGGCGGTCCCGTAAGTACCCGGGCCCTAAGCCATGGAGCGCTTTAAAGGTGGTAACCAAAATCTTAAAGCGCACCCGAAAGACCACAGGAAGCCAGTGCAGACTGCGCAGGAGTGGTGTTACATGGGAGCAACGAGTGGCTCCCGTTACTACCCGCGCAGCTGCATTCTGGACTAGCTGCAGCCTCCGGGTGCACTTCAAGGGCAGCCCCATGTAGAGAGCATTGCAATAATATTGAACTGTTGCAGTTGGGTGTATTCATAACATATAATTAAAACAATCAAGATTATTGTTATTATTATTTATTTAAATGTATTGGCTACCCAGTTCCAGTGGATTGTGGAGCCACAGTAGGGTGATCAAACCTCTGCCCAATTTTTATGTGCATTGCATGTGCAATACATATAGAACAGGGCTGTCAAACTCCCAGCCCGCAGGGCGGATGTGTCACATGCTAGCCACGCCCACGCCTGGTTTAGCGAAGGGGGGAAAAGAAGTCCCAATACATCATGTGACACCACCGTGACACTGTGAGTTTGATACCCCTGATATAGAAAATGGGTGGAGCTTCAATCTCACCATAATGGTCACCATTTTGACTTTTTTCACGTCCTACAGACACCCTGACTGTCGTGCACCTGTGCAATTTAATGCAATATTGCACAAACAAAAATTTAAAAATCTAAAATTAAAGTTTTGCAGTATTTACTACCTGAATTATTTTAGGTACCATCGTAGCAACAAATTTTATTACAGACTTGCCCAAGAAGCTTCTTCAGTAGAAATGTCTAAATGCTAAAGAAGAAGTGGTTCCCCAGCCCGACGAAATTCCATTTTTAGATATTCAACACCGTATTTCCTCTTTACAACGTTTCTTTTCGGGTTGCCAGAAGCAGAACCGATCTTAGCAAAATAAGGTGGGCTCCCAATCTGTAACTGCCCTGGAGGCCTGTGCAATCCTGTCATTCTCCTGCATTGTAATATTTATGCAGCTGTTGGTATGCTTGAATGAAGTACAGGTAGTTCTTGACTTATAGCCATTCATTTAGCAACCACTCAAAGTTACAACGACACTGAAAAAAAGTGACTTGTACTGGGTCTCAAACAACAATTGCAGCATCCTGTGGTGGTGTGATCCAGTGGTGGGTTTCAAATTTTTTTACTACTGGTTCTGTGGGTGTGGCTTGGTGGGTGTGGTGTGGTGTGGCACGGCTTGGTAGGCGTGGCAGGGGAAGGAAACTATAAAATCTCCATTCCCTCCCCACTCCAGGGGAAGGTTATTGCAAAATCCCCATTTCCTCCCGATCAGCTGGGACTTGGGAGGCAGAGAATAGATGGGGGCGGGACCAGACAGAATTTTTACTACCGGTTCTCCGAACTACTCAAAATTTCTGCTACCGGTTCTCCAGAACTGGTCAGAACCTGCTGAAACCCACCTCTGGGTTTGTGGAGGTCAATTTGTGACCTTCCCAGAGGGCTTCCGACAAAGTCAACGGGGGAAGCCGGATTCACTTAACAACAGCATGATTCACTTAACAACCATGGCAAAAAGCTCAGAAAAATATTATCACTGAACAAGCTCCTTGCTCAGCAACGGAAATTCTCATCCCAGCTAGGGTCATAAGTCGAGGACTATTGTGAGAAGCTTTATATCCAAACATACTTTATTCTTTATACGGTCTCCATCTTCCCCTTAAAATATTAACAGAATCCACAATGGTTTGAGAATCAGTTTCTGCACTAGATAATTAACAGCCAAGCTGAAACTAAGTTAATCAACTAAAATGAGCAATTTATTCCTCAAATTAGTTACCAGTCCTAACCCACATATCAAAGGATAAGGTCTGCAAACACAAACAGGGTTAATTAAATTAGGTCTCCCGGAGAAACTGCATGTTCACAAGAACAAACATACTTACACTGACACACACCACACACACCTCAAGTGCAGTGGTGGGTTTCAAATTTTTTTTACTACCAGTTCTGTGGGTGTGGCTTGGTGGACGTGGCATGGCTTGGTGAGCGTGGCTTGGTGGATGTAGAAGGGGAAGGATACTGTAAAAATCTCCATTCCCTCCCCACTCCAGGGAAAGGTTACTGCAAAATCCTCATTTCCTCCCGATCAGCTGGGACTTGGGAGGCAGAGAATAGATGGGGGCGGGGCCAGTCAGATTTTTTACTACTGGTTCTCCAAACTACTCAAAATTTCCGCTACCGGTTCTCCAGAACTGGTCAGAACCTGCCGAAACCCACCTCTGCTCAAGTGTCACCCTAGAGTGTGCACGTGACACACTTTGAACAAGCTCCCTCTGCTGCCATTTTTCTGCAGCCTGCCCCTCAATGCAAACTGTTTTGCTTTAAGATATACGTATTTCTTCTTTCTCTGCCTAGATCTTTTTTATATATATTCTTGCGCATCCCCAGCTTGAGTTGGAACCCCAAATTATTATTCTGACATTACCGTACTTGGCTTGGAGCTGCCTGTTCTCACCTTTAAAGAGATTTAGACTTCATAGTCTACCATTGGTTAAAACCCCCAATAAGGAAGGAAAATGAATGAGTTCCTCACGCTGTAATCATAGAATTATAGAGTTTCAAGGGGCCACTTAAGCTATTACATCCTCCGACACCCCTCCCGCAACACTCGCTGCACGATTCCAGTTCAAAGCATCCCCAAGAATTGTCTGTCTAGCGGCCTCCACTTGAAAACATCCAAGGAAGGGAATTATTCTACGGTTGCTGCTTTTATTATTAGCAAATTCAATCAGAAGCTTCTTTCCTACGGCTGAAATCCATTACTATTTCCTGTCATTTGGAAACGATTGAGGCAGCCTAAAATTGCCTTGGCCTTTTAGGCAGCCAATCACGCTGCTCCGCTCATCATCCTTTTGCTAAATTCCCTTTTTTTCTAAGCCCGAAGGTCACTTTCTTCCAATGAGGGTGGAAGTAAGGCAGGCAGTCCCAGCTCCCTTTGCTGGGTCCTTGAACGTCACACGAACATGGGAAACGGTTGCTGATGTCGGCCAGCGGCGACTGGCATTAAACAAACAAAAAACCGAAAGGGAAGCTATTCCGGGGGCTGTTTTAGCCTGTGGGCTTTAAGCCTGAATCCTCTCTGAGGTTTTTGTCCTAGAAAAATTATATTGAGAGAGTGGTTTATTAAAAGCATTTTTAGCATTTAGGGAATTAGGGCGTTGAGTAGCTTATAGCAAACAAATAGGTAATCCGCTCCATCGGGTTTGCGATTCAAAAACAGACCCGTCCTATTGGACAAAAGGCAAAGTCAGGATCTCTGGCTTTGCAAGTTCATTCATTCTATTGCACAGGTAGTCCTCAAATTACGACCACAATTAAGCCCAGAATTTCTGTTGCAAAGCGGGACAGTTGTTAAGTGAGTTTGGTCCCGGTTTTTTTCTTGCCGCTGTTGTTAAGTGAATCACCGCAGTTAAGTTAGTAACTTAAGGTTGTTAAGTAAATCTGGCTTCCCCGTTGACTTTCCTTATGAGCAGCCTGCAAAAGGAAATCATGTGATCTAGGAGTTTGCAACCCGTCATAAGTATGAGTCAGTTGTCAAGCATATGACTTTTGATCATGTGGCCATGGGGATACTGCAATGGTCTTAAGTGTGAAAAAATGGTCGTAAGTCAATTGTTTCAGTGCTGTTGTAACTTTGAACGGCCACTAATAGAACTGTTGTAACTTGAGCACTAGCTATAATGTATTCTACTGCCATCTTCTGGCTATTAGTGAGACTGCCTGACAAGCTGTAGAGTACAGGTAGTCCTTGACTTATGACCACAATTGAGCCAAGAATGTATGTAATGTATGTTGCTAACTGAGGAATTTGTTAAGTAAATTTTACGACTTTTCTTGGCACATTTGTTAAGTGAATCACCGCAGTTGTTCAATTAGTAACACGGTTGTTAAGTGACTCTGGCTCCCCCATTGACTTTGCTTGTCAGAAGGTCACAAAAGATGATCACATAACCCCGGGACACTGCAACCGTCATAAATGTGAACCAGTTGTCAAGCATCCGAATCAGTGATGGGTTTCAATTTTTTTTACTACCGGTTCTGTGGGTGTGGCTTGGTGGGCGTGGCAGAGGAAGGATACTGTAAAATCTCCAATCCCAACTTACTCCAGGAGAAGGATACTGTAAAATCTCCATTCAATCCATTGGAAGGTTACTGCAAAATCCCCATTTCCTCCTGATCAGCTGGGACTTGGGAGGCAGAGAATAGATGCGGGTGGGGCCAGTCAGAATTTTTATTACTGGTTCTCCGAGCTTCTCAAAATTTCCAATACCGGTTCTCCAAAACTGGTCAGAACCTGCTGAAACCCACCTCTGATCCAAATGTAAATCACTTGACCATGAGGATGCTGCAAAGGTCATTCGTGTGAAAAATGGTCGTAAGTCACTTTTTTCATTGCCGTTGTAACTTCAAACGGTCACTGAATGAACTGTTGTAAAGTTGAGGACCACCTGTATTTATAATTCAAGTGGCGATACAAGTAGTCTTTGACTTAAGATCAGTTTTTAGAGGCTGTTCAAAATTATTTCAGCACTATGAAAAATGACTTATTACAACAGCACTGAAAAAAATGACCTTATGAGCGTTTTTCACAGTTACAACCATTGCACATCCCTGTGGTCACGTGATCAAAATTCAGACACTTGGCAACTGATTCATATTTATGGCGGTTGCTGTGTCCTGAGGTCATGTGATCTCCTTTTGCGACCTTCTGACAAGCGAAGTCAATGGGGAAGCCAAATTCACTTAACAACCGGGTTACCGACTTATCAACCGCAGTGATTCACTTAACAATGGTGGCAAAAAAGCTCACTTCACTGTTAAACAGAAATTTTGGGCTCAGTTGTGGTTGTAAGTTGAAGACTTGTATCACGAGGGATTTTGTACATGCTTCGTGAGGTTAGATACATGTCCAAAAGGGTTGAGTTTATAGCACACACGCTTGATGCTGTTTTTGTCATTTTGACCTGATCAAGTATGTCGCCAGCAGAGCGGCTGATTTATCCAAAGCTCACCTGAGTGACTTTGGGCTAGTTACAGGGTCTCTGTTCAATCTCCCCGCATCTCTTTTCTTCAAAAACAAAAGAACAAGCAATATCAGAAAAGGTCTATATTTTGTATCTTCACAAATGAAAAAATCTCAAGTCTTCGTAGTTTTACCATTCATTAATTCAACAACCATTTCTAATATTTGGAGGTTTGTTTGTTTGTTTGTTTGTTTGTTGTTTGTTTGTTTGTTTACATTTATATCCCGCCCTTCTCCGAAGACTCAGGGCGGCTTACAGTGTATAAGGCAATAGTCTCATTCTATTTGTATATTTTTACAAAGTCAACTTATTGCCCCCCCAACAATCTGGGTCCTCATATTACCTACCTTATAAAGGATGGAAGGCTGAGTCAACCTTGGGCCGGGCTTGAACCTGCAGTAATTGCAGGCTGCTGTGTTCTAATAACAGGCTTCTTAACAGCCTGAGCTATTCCGGCCCCTGGTGAACATACTGCCCTAAATATTACTGTAGTCTAAACTAAACACTTTATTATCAATAGTTTGCATTTCAATTAGAGGTTTTTAATTTGTTTTTACACGGTTTACGCCACACGGCGAGGCTTGACCGAGCAGCCTTTTGGGGCCTGCTCCCCTCTATCTCTGCTCTCTGGGGCAGTGGCTGCTTCACCCCACACTGCTGGGAGAGCATCTTGTGCAATTTAACAGCTGTGAGCCGCTGCTTTCCTCTTAAGTCCCATCCGGAAAGCGCTGCGGCTGAGAGAAACAGCATTCAACATGGCTGCAGCCGCAGCATTTTCCAAATGGGACTTATAGAAAAGCAGCAGCTCACAGCTGCTAAATTGCACAAGTTGCTCTCCCAGCAAGAGCAGCAGTGGAGAGAAGCAGCTGCCGACCCGGAGAGCACATAGAGCCTCTCCGAGAGCAACCAAGGCTCGGCAAGGGACAGAAGAAGCAGTTGCAATATCTCCGCTGCAGTGCTTTCTGGATGGGACTTCTTACAAGTAAGAAGAACCGTCTGGTCAATTCCCAAACCATTTTGGCCCTCCTGCGCCCACGTTGCCCCTCTCTCACAGGCCACAGACCGAATAAATTGCTCCAGCCTGGGGGGGGCATAGTTTGAGGCCAGTGGGGGTGGCATGCAGGCGGAGGCCCAGGGCAAGGCCAGAGCAGGGGAATGGCGCATTCCCCAATCCAGCTGAAGCAATCAGCAAGTGGGCAGAGGCTCTGGGGCAAGGCCAGAGCCAGGGAATGGCATGTCCCCTGACCCAAGGCAAAGGGAGAGCGGGCGGCATGTGGGCAGAAGGATGGTATAGGTGAGAGTCAGGCCAAAAAGGCAGCTAAACCTTGCCTGTTCACCCCAAGGATGCTCTTCGGCTGAGCGCCTTACCTTCACAGGCAGTTGCGATGAGCAGAATGGGCAAGGCATGGATATCAGCTAAGGTGCGTGGCCAACATGGTAGGCCGCAACGAAGGCAGGCAAGCTGACGGTGGGACGGTGGGACGGTGGGACGGTGGGAGGCAGCTAGCTAGGTTGCTCAGGGCCGCTCAGGCCCTGCTCAGGGCCGCTCAGTTGGGCCGCTCAGTTGGGCCGTGGGCACCACGTTGGAAAGCAGGCAAACTGGCTGGCCAGCAGAGATCATGTGGTCAATGCATGCAAGGAGCCAAACAGAAGCAACAGCTATGCCGGGGAGGCGAGATGAGAAGTGCCTGGGTGGGATGGGGTGGGTTGGCGGTGTGAACAGTAGGTGGGTGGGGTGAGCAAACAAGAGGGTGGGCGGGGGCAAGTGGGTCGGAGTGAGTAGGCAGGCGGGGCAAGAGGGCAAGCGGGTAGGTGGAGTTGGGGCCAGCCAGTGGTGGGATTTGCCGGTTCTCTGAACTGCTCAAAATTTTCACTACCGGTTCGTCCGAACTGATGTAAACCGGCTGAATACCACCTCTGGACACTGCCTCTTTGCCTTTACAACTTTTTTATGTCTTTGTACCATTTTGGAGTTTTCCCAGAAAGCTGATGCCCTCCCCCTCTCTCTCTTTCTCTCTCCCTTTTTCTACAGCTTATGTACATATATATATATTTGCAAATATTTGATAAAACTGAAGAAAAGAGAAGGGAAGAAAAGCAATAGCAAAAGAAAAAAAGGAAGAAAAAAAGTACTATTACAAGAGCAATCAAGATTGTATGTATATGTCACAATTTTGAAAATGAATATAAAGTTATATATATTTTAAACAAAGCAATGCTTTTCCAGTTCATTGATTCTGTTGTAACGTTTTCTACTGCCATCTTCTGGCTATTAATGATACTGCCTCACATGTTGTACACAGTCAACTTAAGACCAGTTGTTTAGTGACTGTTCAAAACTAAGAAAAGTGACTTATTACCAGTCCTCACATTTATGACCTCACAGCTCACCACAATAATATGACCACAATTCAGATACTTGGTAATCAGCATATATTTGCAATAGTTGCAGCATTCCAGGGTTAATGCTTATGGCAAATAGTCATAAAATCAGATGTGACTCATTTATTTGACCTCATTACTTAGCAATAAAAACTGTGGCGCCAATTGTTATTACTCGAGGACTATCTGTATGCCTTAGTCTAGCAAATTCAAGAAATTTAGTGTTTCCATGCATGGAAGTCCACCCTCAAAGCACATCTACCTGTGACCACAAGAACATTTTGTTCCTCTTATATCTACATAAAGTAAACCAAAAATGTTTACTTTCTATAACTGCCTCAGATTCTAAGCTGCCCAATCAATGAGCCATGGAGTAAAAAGTAGTGACCTCAAAATTTTTGAGGCTGGCCAATTCAAGAACAAGAACCACCTACATTTCTGAATTTATTAGTATAATACGAAGGTAACACAACAGAATCTTGAAAGTCTGCCAAATAAATTCTTCAGATCACCTTATCCTCTTCTTGTGCCATATTCGTCATCGGACGCTGGCAATCATGTTGGCGATCCTATTTTTATCAACAGCCACATGAAAAAGTGCTGCTGAGTTTTGTTCAAACCAGTCCCTTAGATTTTGAAGCCATGATGTTCTTCTTCTGCCTGGACCTCATTTGCCTTCAATTGTTCCTTGGAGGATTAAGTGACGGATGTCGTATTTTTCTGGGTGTTGCATTACATGTCCAAAATATTCTAACTTTTTGCTTTTCTATGGTTTTGATGCTTTCCCTTGGCTTTCCCAGGTGGCTTATCACCTCCTCATTTCTGATTTTGTCAACCCAATTTATACATAACAGCCGCCTATAAATCCACATTTCAAATGCTTCTAGTCTCTTCCAGTGGCTTGACCAACTATCCACTCCGTAGAGCAGGATAGAAAAGATGTAGCATCTGACAAGCCTGATTTTCAATCTTAGGCTTATGTCGTGACCACAGAAGATCTTTTTCATTTTGAAAAATGCTGTTCGGGCTTTCTCTATCCTTGTTTTGACTTCAGTGGCCATGTTCCAGCTTTCATGTAAATTAGAACTTATATCTAGCAAAATTAAAAGGTAAAGGCTTCCTTGTCCAGTCGTATCCAACTCTTAGGGCACAGTGCTTATTTCTGTTTCTTAGCCAGGGGAGCCTACATTTTCTGAAGACATTTTCCATGGCGATGTGGCCAGCATGGCTATACGCTGTGACTATATGGAACGCCATTACCGTCTCACCAAAGTGACACCTATTTATCTACTCGCATTTGCAAACTTTCTAACTGCTAGGCGGGCAGGAGCTGGAGCAAGTAGCAGGAGCTCATCCCATCACACAGCGCTCGTATCTCGAACCCAGGGTGTCAAACTCAAACTTCCACTGACAAACTCTACTACTAAACCATCCACGCCCCTTCAGGTGAGCTCATTCTGAGTGTCTGTCTCATGTTTCCCACCCCCTTCGGACTAAGAAATCTTTTCTGAGCCTCAGGGATGTTGACATTGCATCCCAAATAAAAGCAAATTACTTTGCTACCACATTTTTGGCAGAGCAAAAGCAGTAATGTGATCTATCACCAATTCAGCTTAAGCAGTTTTTTCTCGCAATGGAACATAGCAATAGTATGACCTTTAAGTTGTTTAATTGTTCCTGCTATGCAACCTACGTAGCAGAGATAGAAAAATGAACAGAACTTGGATATTTCTTTTCTTTCCAGTGTTGAGGGTCCTTCCCACCAGCAATTCGAAGGGCAGCATTTCTTTGAGATGCATTTTCATTTCTAATTAAATCACCAGCTGCTGGTTTCATGCCTATGGCAGGACAGGGAGCAGCCACCGATGCAGCAAAGGACACGCTGGTAAAGCTTTCTGCTGACTCAGAAGTGACAGATAGAATCCTGTAGCGGAGCCTTGAAGCTATATGATTAATCAGTCATTCCCCCCTCACTTCCAAAAAGAACCAGATAACTAAAAGGGACAAGGCCCAAACTAAAGAACAGCTGCCTTTCATTCACAATGACCCAAATTCCATGGGTCTAGGACTTTTCGCCTTGAACTTTTGGCACTGTCTGTTTCTCCACCAGGGTTTCGCCTCCGCGTTATTACGCCTCGGCACTTCGGGCCACGGCCCCTCTGTCCCAGTCCCTTCGCCACAGCCCATTCGTCACAGTACAGTTCACGTCGAGCTTTTGGGCGCACAGAACAGTTCGAAGCCAGCCAATTGGTGAAGGAGCTTGGGGGCTTTTTTTCTTTCTCTTTCCTTTTTCCTTTTCTTTCTCGCCCCCCCGCCACCTCTTCTCTTCCTGTTTGGTGTCAGGGAGGCAGGTATAGGGGAGCTTGCACCCTTCCCCTTCCTTCTCCTAACAAGCACCTGAGGATGTTTAGTCTTGTCCTAGTAAATTCCTTCCCTTTTCTGGGAATTTTCATCTACAGCCCCCCCCCCCAGGTTTTGTGGCTGGATCCCTCCCCCACATTGCTCTCCACCGCCTCGGGAGGCTCCAAACTGACAGAGCCTCCCTTTGAACTGCAGCCCCTGCTCTATGCCCAAAGCCCCCAAGGCCCTGCACCAATTGGCTGGCTTCGAAATGTCCTGTGTGCCCAAAAGCCTGAGGCAAGCTGTAACTGTGATGAATGGGCCATGGCGAAGGGACTGGGATGGAGAGGCCATGGCCCAAAGTGCAGAGGTGTAATAATGCGGAGGTGAAACCCTGGTGGAAAAACAGGCAGCGCCAAGAGTTCGAGGCGAAAAGTCCCATTCCGAATTCCCCTAATTGGGGCTCCTCTGGGACGGGGTTTTAAAGCAAGATGGAACTTTCATGGGGGAAAACTTTGTAGTCCTCGAGTTACAACAGTTCTTTTAGTGACTGTTCAAAGTTACGACAGCACTAAAAAAGTGACTTAAGTTATGACCATCTTTCACACTTATGACCGTTGCAGCATCCCCGATGGTCATGTAATCCAAATCAGATGCTTGGCAACTGATTCATACTCATGACGGTTGTGGTGTCCCGGGGTCATGTGATCACATTTTATGACTTTGACTACTGTGTTTCCCCAAAAATAAGACCCTGTCTTATATATTTTTTTGAAATCTGAAATAAGCGCCTGGCGTTATTTTCTGGGAGTCTGTCATTTGCACCTCTATAACTGTCTGGTTCGGTTCTGCAACCCAACAAGAAAAACACAGACTTCAGAGGATAATTAGAACTGCAGAAAAAATAATTGCTACCAACTTGCCTTCCATTGAGGACCTGTATACTGCACGAATCAAGAAGAGGGCCGTGAAAATATTTGCAGATCCCTCGCATCCTGGACATAAACTGTTTCAACTCCTACCCTCAAAACGACGCTATAGAGCACTGCACACCAGAACAACTAGACACAAGAACAGTTTTTTCCCGAAGGCCATCACTCTGCTAAACAAATAATTCCCTCAACACTGTCAGACTATTTACTGAATCTGCACTACTATTAATCGTTTCATAGTTCCCATCACCAATCTCTTTCCACTTATGATTGTATGACTATAACTTGTTGCTGGCAATCCTTATGATTTATATTGATATATTGATCATCAATTGTGTTGTAAATGTTGTACCTTGATGAACGTATCTTTTCTTTTATGTACACTGAGAGCATATGCACCAAGACAAATTCCTTGTGTGTCCAATCACACTTGGCCAATAAAATTCTATTCTATTCTATTCTATTCTATTATTTTGGGGCGCATGGAGCAAGACAGGGCTCCTCTTGCCGTCTTACCTGATTTCCAGCTCTGTCTCCCTAACCCTAACCAGAGGTAATGGTGGGGACCGGCTGCGCATGCACTTAAATATTTTGGGGAAGGCTTATTTTTGGAGAAGGGTTTATTTTTGGGGAGGGCTTATTATCTGGGGTGGTCTTATTTCTGGGGATTTAACAACTGCAGTTATTCACTTAACAAGTGAATCCAGGTCATGGTTGTCTCAAAGGTGCGTTTTCAACAGGCAAGAGGAATTTCTGTTTTTTCTTTGAAGACATTTCGCTTCTCATCCAAGAACCAGAGTTGCCTTCAAGGAAAAACAAAGAAAATCCAATTGAAAAAGCACCTTTAGAAATTCTATCCTGTTTTGAGCCAGTGAAGGGTTTTAAATATTGGACATACATAATATCTCTGCTTGTTTCAAACTTCAGAAGAAAGACTTCTCCCCACCCCATTGCAGCAATCATGAGTCACTCTGTTTCCAAGTATCCCCCTGATCCTTAAGAAGCTCATGTCTTTTCTTTACTCCTACATAGCCTGGCAACGAGACAAGGAGCCGAAATTCCCTGCACGCACAAGAAGCAGAGAATCCAGACGGAGGTTTCTTTCATCCTCCTTTTAGGAACCATATCTTTACTACAGCCAAGATGTCAAACCCTGAAAATAATCATTCAAGAACTGACAGGAAAAATAGCTATAATAAACAGTGAGACATTCTGCTCTGCGGTTTGGAAGGAGTTGTAAAATCTACAATACTTTCACCTTGGTGTATAATCAGGGGTGGGCTGCTGGGGGTCGCAGGGGTTCAGGAGAACCTCTAGGTAAGATTCTGTGCAGTTCAGAGAACCCCCAAATCCCACTCCTGGCTGGCCCTGCCCTCCCCACCCCTCCCTGGAGTCCCCAAGTGGCTCATTTCAGATGCAGGTAAGTGCAGGGCATGTGTGGAGGCTTGGGGAAGGCGAAAAATGGGCCTACTGGAAATTCAGGAAGGCCAGAAACAGGCTCATTTCCAGCCTCCAGAGGGCCTCCCGAGCCTGGGATTTGTCAAAACCTCTGTCATGCCCCTATTGGAGTCTGAAGGGAAAGAGGAACAGCTGACAGAAGTGAGAGAGTAGATCTGTTGGCTGTGGAAGAAACTGGGGAAGTGCAAAGTCAGGCTGGGCAGAGCAGGGGAGAGGTAGAACAAGGGAGGGGGGGTTCAAATGAAGACCAAGGCCCGCCCCCTCCTCATCCTAGGCAGCGCAGGGAGGAACGGAGAAGAGAGCAATGTGGGTTGCAAGGCTTACGAGGGAGGAAAGGGGCCCGATCCTCTTTACAAGGCACAGCTGCTGATGGAGTTTAAAAGGAGAGGCAAATGGGAGGGGCGGTTGTTGGGAACAAACACTGAGTTTATCTGGTGTTTATTTGAATCCTGGCATCCCCCCCCACAACTGGTTTGATTTATTGCCGTCCAACTTTACCTGTGAAATTCCTTATTTTGCTTGCCCTGCCGGATTAATTACCTTGTCTTGCCTTTGGATTTTTTGTTAGAAGTTTTCTACTTACAATGTTTGGGACTGAAGTATTCCAGCCAAAGACTATTACAGGTTGGTGGAAGAATTCTCTCCAGGCTGGAGAATTGAAAGGGGCATTGGGGGCACAGTTGGTGATAATAAAGGGACTCCTATCGGTTCTCTGGCTGTGTTGCCTTTGTGTCACACCCCGGGTCATCACAACCTCTTTTCTGGTCCTCTGTTTTATTAAAAGCAGAAAGGGATTCTGACAGCAAAAACTTTAAGAAACACTTTACACATGAAGTCTGCACAATATGATGGGCCAGTGTATTTGGCAAATTTAAGATGTATGGAGTGGAATTCTGAGAGCTGAGGTCCACACATCTTAGTGTTGCCAAGTTTGAGAAACACTGTGCTGGATTAAAATGTGGGTCTGTTTGTTGCAACACCCCATTCTAATGTATTTAATGCATTAATTATTACTTAGCATATAGCAGTGATGGCTAACCTTTTTTTCCTCAGGTGCCAAAAGCGTGTGTGCGCGTGCCCACACCCATAATGCAATGCCACCCACGCATGCACCACCACCCTGCGCAGGCGCATGCAACCCCCGTGCTCCCCCACCCCCACGCATGTGCGCGAGACACCTCCCCATATCCTGTTTTGGGCCTAGTTTCCAAACTTCCAGTAGGCCCATTTTTTGCCCTCCACAGGTTCTGGAGGCTTTCCTGGAGCCTCCAAAGGGTGAAAACAGCCTCCCCCGGCCCTCTAAAGCATACGTGACAGAGACCCAAAAATCAGCTGGCTGGTGGGAGGCACATGTACATGCATGGTTGAGCTGATCTAGGGTGAGGGCTTGAATGCCCGCAGAAATGGTTCTGCGTGCCACCTGTGGTACGTGTGCCATAGGTTTGCAATCATGGGCATATAGCATATGGCTTTGGGGGATGGTGCTTTGTATCTATTTGTGTGGTTATCCAGGGATTGATCTGGTTTGTTAGGCAAGGATGACAGTAATTGATAGGAGTCAAATCATTTGCCATCCTGCTTAAAAATGCCTGTTCATTAAGGCAATGGTCAAGATCCTGGTACCAAGTGACTTAGGAATGCTGTGAATGTAGGAATGTTACTAATCAGGTAAAGGTTGTTGTGTCTTTGGCTCCCGAGCCTGGCCTCTTGGCAGAGAGTGACTCAGAGAGTGAGGGGGAAGAACCGACTAGGCTTCCCTCTGCAGGACCTTCCTCTCTGGCTCCACTCCAGGTTCCAGAGGCAGGCCAGGTGGAGGAGATGACGAGGCCTCTTTCTCCCACACCTTCCCCCTCCAAGGCAATGCCTCAAGACCCAGCTACTGACAATCAGTCCTGGTTAAATCCCAGGCATCGCAGAAAGGAGAAGCGGGAACAACAAAAGAAGGGGTGGGGCAGGCCTAGAGAGTGCTGAGTCACAGAGCCACACCCCACAGGGTATAAAAGCAGGAGGAGCTGCTCTATAGCTTCTTGTGACGGACAAAAACTGACTCTTGGAAACTTTGGCTGCATATTTCGAGACTAAGAATTTGGCTTCTGGATTTCTGTTTATTTCTGAACTCTTGGTTGCTCCAGCAAGGAACTGCAGTTATGCTGGCTTCTGAGGAGATAAGAGAACTTGTCAGGCAATCGCAGGTTCATTGCCAGAACTGATATCTGTCGTAGGAATAAATTGCTAGCAGATATAGTCAGCTCACATGTCTTCTTATATTCAAAACGTTTTTATTAGTCAAAAAAGGTTTATACAAATACATATCAGGTATGGTAAATTTTCATTTTTCTTATCTAAAATAAGAATTTTACTCAAATTTTTTAACACATACAACAGCCATAAGGCAAGCAGGTGACACGAAGTAGCTAAGTTTGCAAATTTTAAATACGTAATAAAGAAGAGTCAAGAATAAACAGAATATCGTACAAAAGAGAATAAGGAAAACCAACACAATCCCAAATATCTTTATCACTTCCTAGTTTTGGATCTCAGAACTCTGGGTTCAGCCTGACCCAACTCCAGGGCCGCAACAGCGGCAGCCGCTTCAGCCCCATGATCTATAACCTCCCCTTCTTCAATTCCTGGGTCATCTGATTCCAGGAAGGCTTTGTGTTCCTCCACATAGGCCGTAGCCTCCGCAATTGTACTGATTTTTTTCGTAATGCCCTCCCGGAAAATCATCAATCCCTCTGGCATCAGCCATCTGAAGCCCACTCCCTTCTGGTACAATTTGCTTGACACAAAATAATATTTCTTTCTTTTTCACGTACCTGTCTGGGAATCTGCCTCAGAATGGCTATCTCCCTGCCCCTGTAAATCAGTGCCCCACTCCTATGTTTTCTAAAATTTCATCTCGTCTCTCTTCTCACAAATTTGACATGAACCTCTCTGGGAACTGCATGCGTGCATATTGCAATTACCTCTATAAACTCGATCCACATCCCAATTCATGAAATCAACACCTCTCCCAAGAAATTCTCCCAACAATTTAGTCACAACATCTCTCAAGTCTTCTTGGTCCACTTCTTCCAAATTTTGAAACCTAAGGAAATAAGACATTTTATCCATCTGTAGTCCAAGCACAGCATTGCCTGTCGTCTCCTCTCTTTTCTGCACTGCCGCATCTCACCCTCAAACCTTCCACTTTCTGCTTGTTTTCTGCTGAAACTTGTTGAGTATCCTTTAAATCCTTTTGGATAGTCACAATTTCTGCTCTTATTTCATCAATTTCTTGTCCATATTAGATAACTTTTCCAAAATTCTCTCCATCTCTCCAGCAGTTGGTCTCTGACCTTTTGCCATTAAGGAAAAAAAATACAAAATCCTCAGGCAGGCACAGTATCCTTGTAATTTCCTCCGGATCCACCAGGGGCACTCACAGGAGCAACGAGTCCAGAGTACAGTTAGTCAACCAGGAAGCCGAAGGAAGTGATGTCATCAAAATTCTCATAGTGAAGGCGGAAGCTGGGCGCCACCACTGTTCCCCAGAAGGAGGGGCCTCAAACCTTCCCTCCTAAATTTCTCCATCACCTCTTCTCTCCAGAGCTCCACAAAACCGGTAATCTTCTTATTTTAAGTTCTCCTCTCTCCAGAATAACTCGTGCTCCTTCCAACCGCAGGGAGAAAAAACCCCCGCACTCGGAGCAGTCCACTCACGTTTACCGATATTCCCTTCCCTTCTCCTCCTCAATTCTTCTCCGTGCCCTGTTCACCACCAGGCTGCTGCAGTTATAAATCCAATGCCCCGGTGTCACCGGGCACAGCGGCCCAGGCGGCGACCAAAATAATGGCCGCGGCCTGGGGCCTCCGGACCCCCCCGAGCCTAGGACGCGCCAGCATCGGTCCCCACAGTCCTGTATGTCGGCTGGGAGACCCCTGGCGAGCCGTCCGTGCGGCAGGTGTCCTTTTCGGAACACCTGGCCCCTGAGGGCCTCGGCGGCGGCCGGATTCGGGCGCTGGAGGCAGGAGAAGCCTTCCAGACGTCCGTTGCCGCTGGATACCGGAAGTCGTCTCCAGCTCACATGTCTTCTTGGCTGTGGTTGGGGGAGGACAGAACAAAGGTATATGTCAGTGTATAAGGGTTCTGGATGGTGGTTGTGTGCTTCTGGATGGTAGTTGTGTTCAAACCCAAACCCATCCCATCCCACAGACGAAACACAACCACCATCCAGAAGCCAGACCATGCTGGCACCACTGGCTGCTGTGCCCCCCTCCGATCCCCACACAAAGCAAGCTGACACACGCCAGGAACACATGACAAGACCTCGGACTCGGAGCCAAACCAAAACCCGGGATGCTGCATCACAGCCATCTGCTCAAGACATCACAATACAGAACTCCAGAGGCCACAACACCAAAGTCAGGAACAAAAGACCAGGACCACACCCACACAGGATGCTATGAAACAGCTGACCAATCTGCAAACACCCACTCCATCTACCAATCAAGATGCAACCACACAGCCAACCAACCCGCTCACAGCAACACTCCACACCAGTATTTATAGAGAGATGGCAGCTCCGACCACACTTTGCTCACAGAAGCACGAAGCCGAAAGCACCAGCCTGAAGATGATGAGTGAGACCTCGTCGAAACATTGCCAAGATACTTTCAACCTGACACGGGAAAAGACCCGAATATGCCAAGACCTACACACACACACACATATTCTGTGATTATTGATTCTGTACTTCTGAATTCTGAGTTCTGGCTTCTGCTGCATGGGTACTGTATATAAAGAAGTTTCTTATATAAATGAATCCTGTTGAATCATTTACTTGTGTGCTGATTGGATTGCTGCAAACTCTAACAGTATTCACATACTTTGTAACCTTTGGTTGAACTATGTTAATATGACTGCTGAAATATATGCATGATGTTGTTTTTGGTTTTATTGGAAGAATTGGTTTTGTCGGAAGAAATATCCATCTGGTTCAGTTCCAAGCCAGGAGAAAGATACTGGAAACACGGAGGCTGATTGGAAAGATGGTTTAATGATGAAGCAGAACCACCACACATACCGTCCTGGTGCAGCTGATCACATGGAGTTAAGAATGAGAGGTATTTATACCTTCTCTTGGGCTTTGAACTTGAGCTTCCTGTTCCTTTTCAAGAACATGTATTCTATTGGCTGTTGTCAGACTCCCATGGTGCCATGTACACATCCTAGGAATTTGTCTGAGATAAGTTTGGTTGAAGCTTGGGCTGAGGCAATGTCCTTAGGAGATTTTGCAATGAGCTCTGCTACTAGATAATCCTATCTGGAGAGTCATGCCTTAATCCCATCACCCTGGAGCTGAAGGTCTTTTGTCTTATAGATAGGATGGCCCAGTCTTTCTTAATGGGCACCAAATACCTGCTGGGGGCAGGGAGCTGCTTTCTGTCTTTAGAAAGATCTTTCTCCTTTAGGGAAATATAATATTCTGCCTTTTTAAATATTTCTCAAAATATTTCATTCTTCTAGGAGGGGGTGACTTCCCTCAGTTTACAGGGATGCATGCTCCCATGACTGATTCCTAACAATGTACACTTTTGAAAAATGTATAAAAAGAAATCCATTCCAAGCAGAGGTGTGTCCATTTTGGAACTTGCTTCTGGGCAACCTTTTATTTGAAAATAAAAGTCTTATTCCTTTCTACCTATCTGGCGTGGGTTTATCGGGCCCGCACGCTTCCTGGGACAACTTGTTGGGTATCTGCATAACAGCTGTTCTCAGGAAGGAAAAAAAACCATAAATATGCAAGAGATGATATTCCCATCATCCCTGTGGGAATGGCTCAACTCTCCAGGCCGATTTTCCAATATCAAAATGCAGAGTGAATTCTACAGCCGCTATAAGTTTATCTAGTCATCTATTTTAAAAGTATAACAGTGGTGGGTTTCAAATTTTTTTACTACCGGTTCTGTGGATATGGCTTGGTGGGCGTGGTTTGGTGGGCATTGAAGGGGAAGGATACTGTAAAATCTCCATTCCCTCCCCACTCCAGGGGAAGGTTACTGCAAAATCCCCATTTCCTCTCAATCAGCTGGAACTTGGGAGGCAGAGAATAGACAAGGATGGGGCCAGTCAGAATTTTTACTATCGGTTCTCCGAACTACTCAAAATTTCTGTCAGAACCTGCTGAAACCCATCTCTGAAGTATAGTGTTCATGTGAAAATTTCATTGCATATGAAAATTTTACATCTTTTGATATGATGAAGGGAACAATAGGACAGGAACGGTAGGCACTTTTGTGCTCTTATGCACGCCCCTTATAGCCCTCTTAGAAATGGGGTGAGGTCAATAGTAGACAGTTTTTGGTTGAAGATTTTGGGATTTTGAGTAGAGACTATGGAGTCAGGTAATGAGTTCCAAGTATTAACAACTCTGTTTCAGAAGTCATATTTTCTGCAATCAAGTTTGAAGCAGTTGACATTTAGCTTGAATCTATTTTTTGCTCTTGTAATACTGCGATTGAAGCTGAAGTAGTCTTTTATAGGAAGGATATTGCAATAGATGATTTTGTGTGTTAAACACAGGTCATGTCGAAGTCAACGGAGTTGTAAGTTTTCTAATCCCAGGATTTCAAGTCTGTTGGTATAAGGTATTTTGTTGTTTTTGGAGGAGTGAAGAACTCTTCTAGTAAAATATTTCTGGACTCTTTCTATTGTATTTATGTCAGAGATGTGGTATGGGTTCCAGACGGATGAGCTGTATTCAAGAATAGGTCTGGTAAATGTTTTGTATGCTCTAGTTAGTAGTGTAGAGTTTTTAGAAAAGAAGCTGCGTAAAATTAGGTTTACAACTCTTAGGGCTTTTTTCGCTATGTAGTTGCAGTGAGCTTTGGCACTAAGGTCATTTGATATGAGAACTCCAAGATCTTTGACAGGGTGGGGGTCATCAGTTAGGTAATGTCCATCAAGTTTGTACTTGATATTAGGGTTCTTTTTTCCAATATGTAAGACTGAGCATTTGCTGGTTGAGATTTGGAGTTGCCAAGTTTTAGACCAATCGGAAATTAAGTTGAGGTCTTCTTGAAGGGTAGAGGTATTATTGGTGGTATTAAATAGTTTGACATCGTCAGCAAAGAGAAGACAATAACTTGAGATGAGGTCGCAGAGATCATTTATGTATAGTATGAAGAGTGTTGGTCCAAGAACACTACCTCGGGGAACGCCACTTTTGACAGGAACAGGATTAGATATAGCGTTGCCAATTTTGACCACTTGTCTGTTTGACAGGAAGGCATTTATCCAATTGTGAAGAGGTCCCGAAATGCCGTAGGATTTTAGTTTGAGGAGTAGTTTATCATGTACTACTGAATCAAAAGCTTTGCAGAAGTCTATGTAGATTGCATCTATTGCTTTTCCTTGATCAAGGTTTGTAGTCCATATGTTTTTGCAGTGGAGAAGTTGTAGATTACAAGACTTTTTTTTCTGAAACCAAATTGTTTATTAGAGAGAAGGCTGTTTGTTTCGAGATGGAGTGTAATGGATTGGTTTATGATGGATTCCATTACTCTGCATGAGACACAAAGATAGGTCTGTAATTTTCAACAAGGCATGGATCTCCTTTTTTGAAGATAGGGATGACTGTGGCTAGAGACCAGAGTTTTGGAAGGGAACTAGTTTTGAAGGCTTTATTAAAGATAATGCTTAGGGGTTCAGCTATATTAATTGAAAGTTTTTTTAAAAAGTATGCACATAGTCCATCTGGTCCAATAGATAATGATGGTTTCAGGTTGCGAAGGGCTTTTTCAACATTATCTTCTGTAAAGTCCACATGTATTAGGTCGTTGTTTTCTTCTGTGGAGTCTATATGTGTTGAGTCGTTGTTAACATTTTTGATACGATTGAGGAATGTTGGATATGAGCCATCACTGTTTACAAAGACTGAGCCGAAGAATGTGTTAAAGAGGTCTTCACAGGCTATATGATCTGAATTAGAAAAAACAATTGGTAACCACACTTGTTGCGCACAAGCAACTGCATGAATCCTATTTTTTAAAATAGGTTTGCAGTATTTCACTTTATCCAAACATAACAGCAAAAGGAACCAAGAAGTTGTTTCTTTGTGCAGTGGTGTTGTGACTCTCACCTTTTGCTATCTCTAGAGTTATAATTTTTATCTCCTTCCAGATTGAAATCCAAGAGGTTTTTCTGTAAGGAAGGTAGAGGCGGGACCACACGGTAACCAGAACCAGCCACTGTCAATCACAGCCTGCCCTGAGAATTGAGTACTGTAATGATAATTAGGTTTCCTAATCTGTACTTAGAAAAGCTGGTTTCCATGGAAAGCAGGAATAATTACAGTGCAGCCAATTCAGTCTAAAAAGGGAGAGGACGAAAGCAAGAAAACAAGCAAGCAAACAAAAACCATTTTTAAAAGACCAGAATTCAATCTTGCAGATTTGTCTTTTAAAATGAGGGCCCTACTGAGTTCAGTGGGTCTTATTCGGAAGTAACACATTGATAGTAAAGACAGAAGCAGCCTATTTTTTTCCCTCCATAAAACTGGCTACATTTCATCAAATGCAAAATTGAAGAAAACGACCTGGTGCAGAGATGGGTTTCAGCAGGTTCTGACCAGTTCTGGAGAACCGGTAGCGGAAATTTTGAGTAGTTCGGAGAACTGGTAGTAAAAATTCTGACTGGTCCCGCCGTCTATTCTCTGCCTCCCAAGTCTCAGCTGATCAGGAGGAAATGGGGATTTTGCAGTAACCTTCCCCTGGATTGGGGAGGGAATGGAGATTTTACAGTATCCTTCCCCTGCCATGCCCACTAAGTCACGCCCACCAAGCCATGCCAGGCCCACCAAGCCATGCCCACAGAACTGGTAGCAAAAAATGTTGAATCTCACTACTGACCTGGTGGCCTAGAGGTGGAGGAGCTCTTGCCTCACAATCAGGAGGTTTGCAAGTTTGATCCTAGGTAGAGGCAGAGGTAGGGTCTCCTGCTTGGGCAGGGGGTTGGACTAGATGACCTGCAAGGTCCCTTCCGTTAATCTGAAGACAGGGCACAACAATTCAGCGCTTAAAATCAAGTTCTTATTTGCTCAAGATAATAACACATTTGATAGCTATTTCTCATATCGACCACTAACAAGGAGTTTCTAAAACAAGGAATGTATTAACCTGAAGCAGGATTTTTAACAAAGATCTTCCAGAACTAGATTGTGCTAAGACAAAAGCAATCTTTTAGGACTTCTACAGTATATGTATTAACATCTAAGAATTAATCAGAAGGTCAATATCTGAGCATCAGGTGAAAACAATTGTCAATGCATGCAAAACAACAATAATCAAGACTAAAACATGTTCAATGCATATTTAAAAAAATATAAATCAGTATTACTGAAGAAGCCACCAATTTAATAAAATTCCATTTTACAACCCCTTAAGGTAGCTTACAATGATTGAAACTTCTATATTTTAACTCAATTATTGCTATTTTGCATGTATCTATTGTATTCAAAGTTATCTTTTGTTTTCCCCTTTTTAAACAAACCTTTCCATCCAGCGAAAGTGATTTTTCTCTCAAAGGAGAGTGTGATTTTCTTTGTAAAGGGCACTACATCCAGGACCACAATGTGATGTGCTGCAGAGTTTATTTTATTTTTGTCATCTTTGCCATTATAGAATCACAGGTGGGAAGAGAACAGAGATCATCTAGAATAGGGATGGGGAATTATGGTCTTTTATGACTTGTGGACTTTAACTCATGGCTGGCTCAAAAATTCTGGGAGTTGAAGTCTACAAGTCCTAAAAGGGCTATAGTTCCCCACCTTTGATCTAGAACAGTAACAGTAACAGAGTTGGAAAGGACCTTGGAGGTCATCTAGTCCAACCCTACGCCAATGGCAGGAGACACTACACCATTCTGGACAAATGGATGTCCAGTTTTTTTTCTTGAGAGTTCAACTAGTCCAATCCCTGCTGAGGGCAGGAATCCTGAAATTATCTCAAACAAAGGGCTAACCAACCTTTATTTGTATTAACCTGAAGCAGGATTTTTAACAAAGATCTTCCAGAAATTAGATTGTGCCAAGACCAAAGCAGTTTTTTAGGGCTTTCACAGGATATGTATGAACACATAAGAATTAATCAGAATTAGAATTAACCTCTGATGATGGAATAGTAATAAGACCAGAAGCTGGGGAATTCTGGGAGTTATAGTTCACACAGCTTAAAATTGCGGAGGCTGAGAAACTAAGTCTTAAGGAATAGTTTCTTGATTATAAGAACAATTTTTTTTTCAAACTTGGATCTCTTTCTGTAAACCTTCCACCCATTGGCGCTTGTCTCCGTTCCGGAGAACCAATCACATTTGGAAATACGATGCTAAAATATCCCTAAAGCGACCCACCGATTTATGCACAAAGGAGCCGTTCCGCAAACTCTGTCCCGGTTTTTCCGCCTTCCCGTACAGTATGTATGAAGGCGGAGGTGGCCAGAGGCGACGTCAGCCACCCTCCGGTCTTTCTCTGTCAAAGTTTAGAAGTTCTTCCATCGCTAAGAAATGGCCTCTCGCATGTTTGAGGATAAAGATCACGTTGCTTTCTATAAGAAATACAGGTTCTCGCTTCAGGAGAATTTGCAAGCCGTGATCCTCGCGTTCCTAGAGAAAAAGGTAAAGATGGGAGAGCGGATTGCGTTGGGACTTTTAGCAATGCGGTCGCAGGTGGAAAACGGTCCACTGAATCCAACTACAGCAGGGAAAACTCCTTCTCCAGCAAGAACAGCTCCTGTTTGTCGGGGTGGAGAACCCCCAATTAAAAACAAACAAAACATTCAGCACTTAGAAACATGAGGACTAGAATCTTTGTATTTCAGAGAAGATATATATTTTAAATTGCTCTTTGCAGAGCACCAAGTTACGTCACTCAATAGAGTTGACATTCAGAAGTGATGAGAAAGGGATCGTTGGACCAATGTTTGATTTGGAATAAAGCAGTTTTGCTAGTGAAAGCTGTGACTCTGAGGCGGAATGTTTTTCTTTATTTATATTTCTTTTGTACAGTCTGCGTCCTCTGTTTTTTGCTCAAAAAGATGGGACACGCTTTCATCTAGCAGCTTTCTGTGACCCCAAACAATAAAAATGAGCATGTAAGATTTTAAAAATATATATTGCAGGCATACCAAGTTTTCAACATTTCTGACAAAGTTATGACATTTTTTAAATTATTCTTTTATTCTCTGTGTAGAAAATTTGGTGGATTAGTAATCCAGATACCAAATGTTATATTATTCTCTAAAAGTAAATAAAAGTAAAACAAGTTAACTGATATAAGCAAGAAAAAAGAGAGAACCATTTCATATATTCCAAATGTATGTAAATCTAATAAAATGAAAAAGGATGCCTGCTAGAAATTTTTTTTAAAAAAAAAAAGCAGAATGGGGGAAAGAATAGATGATAGTTCGACAGATTGATGGATAGATAAATAGGCCATTGTGGGAGCAAAATGCTAGATTAGCAATACTGTGCAAAGAACATAGTTGGAGGTGCAGAGTCACAAGGAAACAGAGATTGCATAGGCCATAGAATTGCGGGAATGGAAGAGATCTTGAAGGTCTTCTCGTCCTACCCCCTGCCCAACACAGGAGTCCTTATACCATCCCAGACAAAAGTCTTTTCTTTAAAATGATGGATCATCCACAATTCTGGGAGGCAAGCTGTTCCATTTTTTAATTCTTCTTTCTGTCAGAAAATCCCTCCTTATTTGCAGGTTAGATTTCCCATTTGCTTCTTGTCCTTCTTTCAGGTGCTCTGGAGAATAAGTCAATGCCCTCTTCCCTGTGGCAGCCCTTCAAATATTGACAGACTGCTGTCATGTCTCCCCAGAGCCTGCTCTTTGTTAGGCTAAACATAACTAGCTCCCTGATGTATTTATCATACAGTTTAGCCTCCAGACCTCTTATCATCTTTGTTGCTCTTCGCTGCACTCTTTCCAGGGCCCCAGCATCTTTTTTGTATCATGGTAACCAGAACGGGATGCAGTATTCCAGATGTGGCCCCACTGGCAGTATAGAGGAGTGCTATGATTTTCAGTAATCTTGATGCTATCCCTCTGTTGACGCAGCCTAAGATTGGGTTGACTTTTTTTTTTGAAGCTGCAACACATGTACTTAACTGATGAGCCATCAGGCCATCTAGATCCCTCTCACAAGCACTACGATTGAGCCAGGTACTGCCCATCCTGTGCCTGTGAAGTTGTGGTTTTTTTTCCTGCCTAAATGCAGGGCCATACTTTTTTCATCACTGAACTGCTTCTTGTTGGTTAGGGCCCAATGCTCAAGTCTGTCAAGATCCTTTTGAATCTTGAGTCTCTCTTCCAAAATGTTAGCAATTTCCCCCCAACTTGGTGTTATCTGCTAATGTTATGAGTGTGCCATCAATCCTCTCATCTAGCTCATTTATGAAGTTATTGAAGAGTCCTTGGGCCCAAGTCAGAACCTCAAGGTACCTCACTGCATGCTTCCCTGCACATAGATATAGTTCCATTGAGACTCATAAGCTGAATTTTTTTTTATTATTATTTTTCTTATAAATAAATAATAAACTTTTTTTCTTCATATATATATATATATATATATATATATATATATATATATATATATATATATATATATATATATATATATATGCTTATACCTCCTTATATTTCTTCATATATATGTTTATATACTATATAATCTTTTTGTGTGATGCTTATGTATATTGTTGTGACAAAATAAATAAAATAAAATAAAAATAAATAAATGAATCCATCTGGTGATAGTATGTCTATGCCAGGGGTCTCCAACCTTCTGGGAGCTGAAGTCCACAAGTCTTGAAGTTGCCAAGGTTGGAGACCCCCGGTCTATGCCACAAGTGTATATTAACCTTAGCAACTTTAAGATAATTGAACTCCCAGAATTCTCCAGGCAGTCATGGAGTATGCTGGGAGTTGGATCCATTATCTTAAAGTTGCTGAGGTTGAGAAACACTGGCCTAGAGGGAAGTGGAATCAGTGTGAGGCCTAAGAATAAAAACACAAGTAAGCATTTATCGTACAAACGGCAATATATATATATTTTTTTTGCCTGGATGGAGAATGGGGCACATGCAGCAGTGAAATGCTCCTGGTTCGGACCAGATTGTCCGATCCGGTAGCGATGGTGGCAGGGGTAGCAAAAATCACTGCCTACCCCCACATCAGAGGGTTTTTTTTTAAAGTCTTTTTTTTGGCCAAAAAATGCTTTTAAAAGTAAAAAAAAAAGCCTCTGATGATCACGCAGCTCAGCTGGGATCGTCAGAGCCTTTTAAAAACATTTTTTCTACAACCTCTTCGGCGGAAGAGGTTGTAGAAAAAATGCTTTTAAGGGGCTCTGGTGATCCCAGCTGAGTTGCCTGATCGTCAGAGGTTTTTAAAAGCATTACTACAGAACTAGTAGTAACAAATTTTACATTTCACCACTGGGTACATGTTTCTATGTATTTTTGCTTAATTTGTCTTAATATACTATGGGATCTTTTCCTGAATTTAGTTCCAGGTGGTAACGCATGATCATAATCTCTTGATAGACTGTATCTCTCAACCACCCAACCCTGCAAAATTTCTGCTTTTTAGTCAGTTCCATATGCATAGATGAGTGACTGCCTAACGTTTTTATTTTCTGAAAATAGAACTCAGGCAAGCTGTGCATTTCCATGACATCAAATTAGTTCACCAATGGCAAGAAGATAACATAAATTAAGTAGTAACAATTGGTTTAGGACCTGTTGTTGCTAAGAAACTAAGAAACTCTTCTTTTGTAAAATATTGAAGAAGATAGTGCTATAAATTATTCTGTGACTTTGAAATACATTGCTATTTTTCCTTCAAAGGTGAAATGCTTCCAGCTGGGAGTGGATGTGGGATGTGGTTCAGGTCAAAATACTCTCCTACTGGCCAAATATTTTGAAAAGGTGGTTGGAACAGATGTAAGCGAAGCTCAGATTGAGGAAGCTAAGCGAGCAGCACATCCTCTAAATGTCTCATATCTGTAAGTAAACATTCAGGATATTTGGACAATTTTGGCTCATATATGTCTGATTATTTGCCACAAAACTCTTTGCTCATCTTGCTTGAAATAAGCTCACTAATGATTATCAAACAGTTTTGTGGCGTATAATCAGACTCGTAAGGAGCCCACCTTTGGTAAGCAAGTTGAAACAGAGCGCAAAAGCTTTGGGAAAAAAAATGCAGCTACAATTTCATTGGGAGATGTATAGAACAGTGATCGCTAACCTTTTTACCATCGCATGCCAAAAGATGGGGGGGAGGGGGGTTGCGCACGTGCATGCCCACACCATAATTTTATGTGCCCTGCCCCTGTGCGCGATCCCCCCTCCTCCCTGCTCCTGACACACAATGGCCTGGTAGGCCCGTTTTTCTCTCTTACCTGGCTCCAGAGCCTCTCTGTGAATCTGGGGAGGGCGAAAATGGCCTTTCCCAACCCCGGACACCCTCTGGAGGCTAGAAACTGTCTGTTTGCCAATTTCCGGTTAGACAGGAAGTGATGTTTTTTGCTGTCCCCAGCCTCCAGAGACTCCTGGAGGTTCGCCATCACAGGTATAGAAGGCAAATGTAATTGTTTGTTGGCAACAAAGGAGTACTAAATAAAGTCACTGATTTGCTGTTCTCTCCCATAGTGCAAGTCCTGCAGAGGAGCTGCCATTTGAGGATAACTCTGTGGATCTCATCACAGCCTTTAGCGCTGTGCACTGGTTTGATATCCCCAGCTTCATAAAAGAAATGGACCGGATTCTCAAACCATCTGGCTGCTTTATCCTGTGTTCCAACACTCTTGATATGGAGTGGCACTATGGAGATCAGTCAGAGAAGCTGACGGAGATCTTCAAGGAGGTAAGCACCCTGCAAGCACCCAGGTAGGTGATAGCACCTATTGCCGCATGCATACAGGTAGTCCTTAACTTACAACCAGTCGTTTTGCAATCGTTCAACATTACAATTTCAATGAAGAAAGTAACTTAAAACCTGTCCTTGCACTTACAACATCCCAACGTCAAGTAATCCCAACGTCCCAGTGATGCGTTTGCAGCATCCCAACGTCAAGTAATCAAAATTTGGTTGCTTAGAAACCAGCATGCATTTACGACAGTTGCCGCATCCCAGGGCATTGTGATTGCCATTTGCAACCTTCCCAACCAATTTCTAACAAGCAAGTCAGTAGGGAAGCAAGATTCATTTAACATGTTATTAACTGCAGTGATTCACCTGACGACCGTAACAAGAAAGATAGTAAAATGGGGGAAAACTCTCTTAACAATTGCCTTGTTTAGCATCAGAAATTTTGTGCTCAGTTGTGATCATAAGTCAAGGACTATCCATACAGTACGTCAAGAACTCTTCAATTATTCATTAATGGTTTGAATCTTCTTAACCCTATAGTTACATGACCTCTGCAAAACCTGCAGGAATCTTAGATGGCAACAAAGAGTAACACCAAAGTCTTTGCTGCCACCTAATGGTGGTCTGGATTTTGCAACCCGGATATGGTTGTCTTGCCTTCAGTATCCGGCAAGGCATCTGCGTCATTTGGGAATGAGATCCATTGCATGCACTCTTTCCTTTTATCTGTCCGACATCCGCCAGTTTCATTAGGCAATACTGAATTTTGTAATTAAGGAGAGAAAGTGCACATAGGGAAAATTCATGGAGGAAAAGACCTTGATGCGACCTCTGTGACCATATTATAAGTAACTGTGTTATCTTCACTGATGATGTTAAACTATTTAACACTACCAACAATACGGCTATCCTTTAAAAAGACCTTGATTTTGTGTCGGAATGGTCAAAAATATGGCAATTCCAAATCTCAACCAGCAAATGCTCTGTTTTATACATTGGAAAAAAGAATCAGAACACTAAATACAAGCTTGATGGACATTACCTTGTAGATGACCCTCACCCAGTTAAAGACCTTGGAGTTTTCATATCAAATGATTTAAGTGCTAAAGCCCACTGCAACTACATCGCAAAAAAGGCTTTAAGAGTTGTAAACTTAATCTTACGTAGCTTCTTCTCCAGAAATATTACACTACTAACCAGAGCATACAAAACATTTGTAAGACCAATTCTTGAATACAGCTTGCCTGTCTGGAACCCACACCTCATTTCAGACATTAATACAATTGAGCGTGTCCAGAAATATTTTACAAGAAGAGTTCTCCACTCCTCTCAATACATCAAAATTCCTAATGCCACCAGACTTGAAATCCTGGGCTTAGAAAATGTAGAACTCCGCCGACTTCGGCATGACCTGAGCTTAACTCATAGAATCATCTGCTACAATGTCCTTCCTGTTGAAGACTACTTCAGCTTCAATCGCAACAATACATGAGCACACAATAGATTTAAGCTTAATATGAACTGCTCCAATCTTGATTGCAGAAAATATGACTTCAGTAACAGAGTTGTTAATGCACTACCTGACTCTGTGGTCTCTTCTCAAAATCCCCAAAGCTTTAACCAAAGACTATCTACTATTGACCTCACCCCATTCCTAAGAGGTCTGTAAGAGCACCAACGTGCCTACCGTTCCTGTCCTAACGTTCCTTGATCAGTTTCCACCCATTGCTTCTTGTTCTACCCTCAGGTGCTCTGGAGAACAGCCCAACTCCCACTTCTCTGTGGCAGCCCCTGAGATATTGGAACACTGCTATCATGTCTCCCCTAGTCCTTCTTTTTGTTAAACTAGACATACCCAGTTCCTGCAACCGTTCTTCATATGTTTTATCCACCAGTCCCCTAATCATCTTTGTTGCTCTTCTCTGCACTCTTTCCAGAGTCTCAACATCTTTTTTACATCGTGGCGACCAAAACTGGATGCAATATTCCAAGTGTGGCCTTACCAAGGCATTATAAAGTGGTACTAGCACTTCACGTGATCTTGATTCTATCCCTCTGTTTATGCAGCCCAGAACTGTGTTGGCTTTTTTAACAGCTGCTGCACACTGCTGGCTCATATCTAGATGGTTATCCACTAGGACTCCAAGATCCCTCTCACAGGATCTTACGTAGCTTCTTCTCCAGAAATATTACACTACTAACCAGAGCATACAAAACATTTGTAAGACCAATTCTTGAATACAGCTTGCCTGTCTGGAACCCACACCTCATTTCAGACATTAATACAATTGAGCGTGTCCAGAAATATTTTACAAGAAGAGTTCTCCACTCCTCTCAATACATCAAAATTCCTAATGCCACCAGACTTGAAATCCTGGGCTTAGAAAATGTAGAACTCCGCCGACTTCGGCATGACCTGAGCTTAACTCATAGAATCATCTGCTACAATGTCCTTCCTGTTGAAGACTACTTCAGCTTCAATCGCAACAATACACGAGCACACAATAGATTTAAGCTTAATATGAACTGCTCCAATCTTGATTGCAGAAAATATGACTTCAGTAACAGAGTTGTTAATGCACTACCTGACTCTGTGGTCTCTTCTCAAAATCCCCAAAGCTTTAACCAAAGACTATCTACTATTGACCTCACCCCATTCCTAAGAGGTCTGTAAGAGCACCAACGTGCCTACCGTTCCTGTCCTAACGTTCCCCTTGATCATATCCAACTTGTATAATTATTTCATGCTTATACTTATATATATGCTTACATGTCGTATAGTTATTTCATGCTTATGCTTATATATACCGTTGTGACAAAATAAATAATAATAATAATAATAATAATAATAAATAAAAATGCTATTGCTCTGACTTATAGGATAAAGGGAGTGAGCAAAGCTCAGCGGTGTCTACTATGAAACCACGTCTAAGACTTTCTCCCTTTTCTTTTATGCAGATTCAAGCCCAACTTCTTCCTTATACACATGAAAGAGTCAAATTTGTTTCAGATGACTACAAAGCAATATTTGATGCTCTGCCCTTCCAGGATAAGCAAAGGTGAGTGATAGACTTAGGAGTTTCTGTGAGTGTGAAGCTAGCAGATTGTGAGGTTCAGCCCATGTACAAAATTACAATTTTTTTTAACAGTAATAGAGTTGGAAGGGTCCTAGGAGGTCATCTAGTCCAACCCCCTGCTCACACAGGAGACCTGTACTAGGGATTCGAACCACTGAACTGCCAACCTTTCTGATCGACAAACTCAATGTCTTAGCCACTGAGTCACCTAGTCAGGCTTTGCAATTGATTCAAATTGCAAATTTGATTTATGCATTATGCATAAATCATTATATGCATAAATTATGCATTATGCATTTATGCATTATGAATTATGCATGTCAAAGTTGTAATCCTATATTCATGCATCCGGTGGCTGCAGGGATATTAGAATCTAATGGGTCCAGAAGCAAAGCCCCAACAGTGCTGAGACAGACCATGCATTTTTAAATGTTTTAATTTTTTTTAATTAACCACCTGGAGTCATTGGGAATTGAGCAGCATAAAGATTTAATAAATTATTCTTCATTGCACAATCAGCCAGACGCTTAGACTGGATTTGGTATTTTTTTATCTACCTGTCGATTCCTTCTCAATGACCTGGGATAGGAAGATTTTGTTGCTTGATAATATTAAGAGTATCAGCACAGGATGTAAGCTGTTCTAAGTAAAACTGCCTTATGAAATTGGTGGTGATTTTATCAATGCTGTTACAACTGACAACGTTACTGCTAAAAAAGGAAGCCATTTCTATTCAATGGGACGTTGTTCTAAATAGACAAATTGCATTATTTTTCCCAAGCACTAACCTGCAGCTGCCCTTCCTTTGCTAACCTCAGTAAACCTAGGATCATTCCATTAATCTAAACCAGGGTTCTTCAACCTTGGCAACTTTAAGACTTGTGGACTTCAATTCTCAGAATTCCTCAGCCAGCTGCTGGCTGAGGAATTCTGGGAATTGAAGTCCACAAGTCTTAAAGTTACCAAGGTTGGAGACCTCTGGTCTAGATTGCAGAATCCATGGGATGAAGTCTATGATTCCACCCTAAAAGACATTTTGCTTTTTTACAGAATCACAGATATTGTCGATAAAGTTCCCAAAAGTGTCTCTGAATTACTGGGATATCTCCAGTCCTTTTCTATGTACCACAGTTTGCTAAAAGCCCAGCCTGAGGCAGCCAAATATCTCATTCAGAATGCTGAACAAAGGTAATATGATGACAAATAATTCAACAGAGAAAGCCTAATTACATAAGATCAAAGAAGGGATTTTTTCCCTAATATTATTGCTTTGTACTAAAACAGCAACCTTCAAAGTAGTCAGCAAAAAAAAATACAGTCATAACCTATAGGCAGATAAAGTTAGTGGTATACTCAGAATTAATAAATCCATTTTCTTCCAACCCTCCATCCAGATGTGCTGCATCTGCAACTGTCAAAATTCCCAGCAACAAAGCAGCCCCAACATATTTAGAAGGGCAAGTTAGAGAAGGTTGAAGACATCTAACATCAGACATTCAAAGGTCAACAGTGAAGTAAGCTGTATAGGTTTTCTGCAAAAGGGAATTCTAGGGGCTGCAAGGTTGAATTAAATTGCTTTATGGCGAAATGGACAGCAAACAAGTTTAATAATAATATCCTTAAATTATTCTCTTAATGCAAAAATGTTAGGAAGGTGTATGTTGAAACCTGACTGCCAGCTTCACTGGGTTAACTAGCTAAGACTTGAAGCCAGATGAGCTAATAATACTTTATTGTAAGGCTACATTGATAGACTCTTGGAAGTCTAAAAGTGCAATCCTCCCGCAGTCTCCTTTGCAGCCCAAGAAACTAGGGAAGGTGCCTTCTTGCCCTGAGCACTATGCAGCTGCAGGCAATGCTGTTTCATATCTGACTCTTCTCTAGGCCGTGTCTCTTGGTCCCGGCTTTCCCACATGCCATTAACACTGACATTATAATTTTCTGTTTTTTAGTCAAAAAATTGTTGAGATAACCTGTACCAGCAAAAGTAATTCCTTATTGGGGAATAGATATCCCAAAATAAACAAACTATGTTCCCTAGGGGAAAATATTTGAATAGGATGATTTAGAGTTAGGGTCAAATATTAGAAAAACGATTGATTTGAAATTAAAGGGTTTAATTTGGAGGAAGTAGTGAGAGAAGGAAAAAAAACTGATTAAGGATTAGAGTTTAGGGCAAAGGGTAAGACTAGTATAAAAAAGAAATAAAGAAAATAAAATAAAAATTAGAGAGAAAGAATATTATGGCAAAAAGTGAAACATATAAAGTGTGTTGGAAGATAACTAAAAGTTGTATAAATTTGGAACTTGGCCAATACTCTGTTTAGAAAAAATGCATTGTATGTTTGTTTGTGTGTGTTTGATATAATTATTCCTATGGATTACATATTGCACTGGGCTTTGTGACTAATTTTCAACTTCCCCTTTGTAGGATTCTGGAGACAATGGGAGTTTCTTCACCTGAAACCGTGCTGGAGATTTGGGCTCGACAAGTTTGCATTCTGGGAAGCAAGAGCTGTCAAAAGTAATTCTGGCCTGCTTGGGGAGGGTGCCAGCAGGAAAAACCCCAACCCATTTCAGTGTCAAGCTTCAGTTCAATGATTACTACTTTTGAACAGCTTTCCAATAAACCAACACCCTGTTTATTTCTGAGAGGAGTGGAAGGCAAATGTAACATTAAGTAACCATTTAAAAAAATTAAAGAGCAGAAGGTGAGGTGAAAGGAACATTGGACTTTAAATAGCTATTCAAATTTCTACCCTTAATACTCACTGTATAACTTTGAGCTAATTATTGACTACCAGTAGGTTTAAATTACTAATTAAACTAGACTGGGAATTGATTTCCAAACATTTTAAAGTTGCTAAGATTAAGAAACACTGGAATGTTGAACACACTAAATATGAGCCAGCACTGTGCGGCGGCAGCCAAAAAGGCTAATACAATCCTATGTTGCATTAACAGAGGGATACAATCAAGATCAAGTGAGGTACTAATACTACTATATAAAGCCCTAGTAAGACCACACCTAGAAACTGCATCCAGTTTTGGTCACCACACTATCAAAAAGATGTTGAGATTCTAGAAAAAGTGCAGAGAAGAGCAACCAGGATGATTAGGGGACTGGAGACTAAAACATATGAAGAACGGTTACAGGAACTAGACATGGCTATTCTAGTGAAGAGAAGGACCAGGGGAGACATGATAGCAGTGTTCTAGTATTTGAGGGGCTGCCACAGAGAGGAAGGGGTCAAGCTATTTTCCAAAACACCTGAAGGCCAAACAAGGAATAATGGATAGAAACTGACCAAGGAGAGATTCAACCTAGAAATGAGGAGGCACTTTCTGACAGTGAGAACAATCAACCAAGGGAACAGAAGTTTGGAAGTTGTGGAAGCTTCATCACTTGAGATTTTCAAGAAAAGATTGGACTGCCATTTGTCAGAAATAGCTTGAGCGGGGTGGGTAGGTGGTGTTGGACTAGATTACCTAGAAGTCTTTCCAACTCTGTTAATCTGTTATATCCTTTGTTTCTTGTATCACACTGCATGTGACTCAGCAACTGCAGTTGGCCAAACATGGCAGTCCAGCTGCTGTCAAAAACCAGTGTAATAGTGGTGCTAAAGTTGCTGCTTTGGTTGCCAAAAGATCTCTAGGTTCAATTTAAAGTGCAGGTTTTAACCTCTAAAACTTTTCATCATGACTCTGGTGTAGGTTCAGAATTATTTGCAGCTAGAATCTGCCTGTCCCTATGCATTTATTCCAAAAAGAGATGCTCTAGGTCAGGGGTTTCCAACCTTGGGAACTTTAAGACTTGTGGACTTCAACTCCCAGAATTCCTCAGCCAGCTTTGCTGGCTGAGGGATTCTGGGAGTTGAAGTCCACAAGTCTTAAAGTTGCCAAGGTTGGAGACCCCTGCTCTAGGTCTCACATAAGGTTTTAGGGAAGGGGGCCTAGAAGTGATATTTCTCAAGAACTCCAGCATAATTAGACAGTTTGACTGCCAAACCTGCCTAGTGTTTGCAAAATCTTTTTAAAAACCTGAAGGGCATTTGAGCTTATCCAATGTTTTTCTTTCGGTGGTATGTTTTTTAAGTAATGGATTTTAAGGCTGTTGGAGGAATATTTTATTTGCAATGGTTGCATTTTGTAATAAGCTGCCTAGGGGTTTTGTAATTGGGCAATATACATATTATTGTAATAAGTAGAATAAATAAACAGAATCTGATTGCTATTAATCATGAAACTCTGTAAGACTACATTCTACCGTTCATTATTCCATGGATCAACTTCAAGGATTTTTCCATCATGCCCTCTTTTATAATCAGGATTAATTATTTTGGTGCCTTTGGTTTCCTTTTAGATGCTGCTGTTTATCTTCATTCTGCATATTTTCTACATAGATCTGTTTTGGACTGATTAAAACATTCAGAGGGTTCTTTCAGTTAAAAAGAACTTTAGAGAAAAATAATGCTTTTTTGATTTCAGGGATTCATAACAGAGGTGGTATTCAGGTAGCAGAAATTTTGAGTAGTTTGGAGAACTGGTAAATACCACCCGACTGGCTCCACCCCAGTGGTGAAATCCAAATTTTTTTACTACCGGTTCTGTGGACGTGGTTTGATGGGTATGGCAAGGGAAGGATACTGCAAAATCCCCATTCCCACGCCACTCCTGGTGGAAGGATTCTGCAAAATCCCCATTCCCACCCCATTCCTGGGGGGAAGGATACTGCAAAATCTCCATTCCCACCTCACTCTGAGGCCAGCCAGAGGTGGTATTTGCCGGTTCTCCGAACTACTCAAGATTTCCGCTACCAGTTCTCCAGAACCTGTCAGAACCTGCTGGATTTCACCCCTGCTCCACCCCCATCTATTCTCTGCCTTCCGGAGTCCCAGCTGATCGAGAGGAAATAGGGCAGGGATGAAATCCAGCAGGTTCTAACAGGTTCTGGAGAACCGGCAGTGGAAATTTTGAGTAGTTCAGAGAACCGGCAAATACCACCTCTGGCTGGTCCCAGAGTGGGGTGGGAATAGAGATTTTGCAATATCCTTCCCCTGCAATGCCCACCAAGCCACACCCACAGAACCAGTAGGAAAAAATTTTGAATTTTACTCCTGAAATGGGGATTTTGCAGTAACCTTTCCCTGGAGTGGGGAGGGAATGGAGATTTTACAGTATCCTTCCCCTGCCACGCCCACCAAGCCATGTCCAGAGAACTGGTAGTAAAATTTTTTGAATCCCACCATTGATTCATAAATATACTTCCCTAATTGGACTTGATGAAGTAACAGGCTCTTTTCCCTTTGTCAAACAGGAAACAATGCAGGGTATATCTTGCAATGTGCCTAAATGCGACAGGCTGAATAATTTTGGTTTCCAGACAATGGGCTGGATTCAAAGTTTGTCAATGTTGTGCCACTAAAATCAGTGAGATCTGTTAGATTCAGTGAGATCTGTTAGATTAAGTCCTGTTGATTTCAAGGGGACAAACATTTTTCAAGGCCTATCCTAGATACAGTCAAGTTGCCCCCAATCCCTGACTTTAGAAAGCAAACAGCACACTATTAAACTGCTCAGCAGTGCTTAAGTGTTTAGTGGAGCTTCTATAACAAGAATTAAGTCACATCCAAAGACAAATAGGCAGCTTTAGTGATTGGTTTGGTAGCTTCCTAGAGACATTGTGTGGCATGGATGTAGGTCGCAAAAGTGATCTTTGATAGGAGGATAAGGGGGGCTGGTCATCTTGGGGATTCTAGTGGCTTTATGACTTCATCCATGCAGGCTAAAGTGTCAGTTATTGTCAATTATCAGAGCAAAGATGCCTTCCTAGAGGTAAGTTGCTCTTCAGGGGGGCTCCTTTCCCTCTTTTAGTAGCCAACTTTTAGAAGGGTAAGTGAGGGTGAGAGTTTGGGTTAGGTTTAGGGCAGTAGTGAAATCCATTTTTTTTTACTACCAGTTGTGTGGGTATGGCTTGGTGGGCGTGGTGTGGCTTGGTGGGCATGAAGGGGAAGGATACTGGAAAATCTCCATTCCCACCCCACTCCAGGGAAAGGATACTGCAAAATCCCCATTCCCTCCCGGCTCCTGTGGGAAGAATATTGTAAAATTTCCATTCCCACCCCACTCCGGGGGCAGCCAGAGGTGGTATTTGCCGGTTCTCTGGATTACTCAAAATTTCCGCTACCGGTTCTCCGAACTGCTCAAAATTTCTGCTACCTGTCAACCTGCTGGATTTCATCCCTGGTTTAGGGTGGAGGTGAGACAGGGTGAAAAGGCAAAGGAACGGTGAAGTTGAGAGTCAGGATCAGAATCAAATTCAGAGGGAGGGGGACATTGACAGAGAGGGCAGGCAGAAACAAGGGGTGGATTCTAATGCCTTTATGACTTCATCCAGGCAGGTTATTATCAGAGGTAAGGGAGAGGGAGGATGAGGGACGGGGAGGAGGTCGATGCTGGCAAGCGATGGAGCTGGAGGAAAGTGTTCTATGCCACGGAAACCATTTCCCTCTAGGACCAAAAAGAGAGCAGCATTTCCAAACTCCAGGATTTTCTTTTCAACTTTCCAGTTTATCCAATACAGTAGTTGTGAGATATTTCCTGTTGGTCTCCTATCCAAATACTAATCAGATCTTCTGCTCCTGCACAGTTGCCGAATTGGCACTTTCAGCTACACATACACACCACGCGCCAGCAAATATGTTAAGGACTAAATCCTTACTGGCGTCATAGCCTCTTTGCTTTGCTTTCCACCGCTTATGTTTTCTGACCGAATCGGAAAACCCATTAGAAACCCTGAAGCTCGGAATTCGTGCTGCTCTAAACTTTTTTTCCGTCTAGAGCAGGGGTCTCCAACTTTGGTCCCTTTAAGACTTGTGGACTTCAACTACCAGAGTTCCTCAGCCAGCTTTGCTGGCTGAGGGACTCTGGGAGTTGAAGTCCACAAGTCTTAAAGGGACTAAGGTTGGCGACCTGCGAAAGAGAGAGAGAGAGAGAGAGAGAGAGGAGCCTTTAACACAGTGGCGCAGAAAAGCCAATCAGAGCCCTCTAAAACCGGCGACCAATGAACGTACGGGAAATCGTGATGCGTGCCCCGTTTCCTTACTCTCCAGGGGCCATTTTGAGTGCTGGCCCCTGCCCTTCTCAGCTGTCTGGTGCCCGCCTCATGCTGCGGCCGGCGCTGGCTGCTCTGGCTCTGGGCTGGGCGGTCGCCTGGCTGGCGGCTCGCGGCTTCGCTCCCTGGTGGCGGCTGGGGCAGAATTGCAGCGGGGAGGCGGTCTTAACTGCCGCCGAGCTAAGCCGCTATACGGGCACCGAGGGAAGCCCGGGACTTTACCTGGCCGTGTTGGGACAGGTGTTCGACGTGCAGCAGGGGCGCAGGCACTACGGCCCCGGAGGAGCTTACGGCTTCTTTTCAGGTACCCCCCCCCGCCTCCCACCCACTCCCTCTTTCCCAGCCAGGTCCGGGTAAAGGGGTGAGCCCTTTCTCTCTCCCCCCCCCCCGCGCGGGTGTAGTGCAGGGGGTGCAAATGGACAGGATCTACACAGGTACATTATTAGCTGGACGGATAGGACCTAACAGACGACCCTACCTCTATTTTTATTTATTTATTTATTTAGTCACAACAGTTTATATAAGCATAAGCATGAAATAACTATACAAAATATAAGCATATATATAAGCACAAGTATGTAATAACTATATTAATCGGATATAGATATATCCCTGGACCCAGCTGTGTTAGGTAATTATCGTCCGGTCTCCAACCTTCGCTTCGCGGCGAAGGTTGTAGAGAGTGTGGTGGCATGTCAGCTGCCCCGGTACCTGGAGGAAACCGTCTATCTAGACCCGTTCCAGTCCGGCTTCCGGCCCGGTTACAGCACTGAGACGGCTTTGGTCGCGTTGGTGGATGATCTCTGGAGGGCCAGGGACAGGGGTTATTCCTCTGCCTTGGTCCTATTAGACCTCTCAGCGGCTTTTGATACCATCGACCATGGTATCCTGCTGCACCGGTTGGAGGGATTGGGAGTGGGAGGCACCGTTTATCGGTGGTTCTCCTCCTATCTCTCCGATCGGTCGCAGACGGTGTTGACGGGGGCAGAGGTCGGCCCGGGCGCCTCACTTGTGGGGTGCCTCAGGGGTCGATTCTCTCGCCCTCTTGTTCAACATCTATGAAGCCGCTGGGTGAGATCATCAGTGGTTTCGTGTGAGGTACCAACTGTCCGCTGACGACACTCAGCTGTACTTTTCCACACCGGACCACCCCAATGAAGCTATCGAGGTGTTGTCCCGGTGTCTGGAGGCCATACGGGTCTGGATGGGGAGAAACAGGCTCAAGCTCAATCCCTCCAAGACGGAGTGGCTGTGGGTGGCGGGATCCCGGTACAGTCAGCTGCAGCCGCAGCTGACTGTTGAGGCAGTCATTGGCCCCAATGGAGAGTGCACAATCCGGGCGTCCTCCTGGATGGACGGCTGTCTTTTGAAGACCATTTGACGGCCGTCTCCAGGAGAGCCTTCCACCAGGTTCGCCTGATGCGCCAGTTGCGCCCCTTTCTAGACCGGGATGCCTTGTGCACGGTCACTCATGCTCTCGTGACATCTCGCCTGGACTACTGCAATGCTGTCTACATGGGGCTCCCCTTGAGGAGCACCCGGAGACTCCAGGTAGTTCAGAATGCAGCTGCGCGGGTGATAGAGGGAGCCCCTTGTGGCTCCCATGTAACACCTCTCCTGCGCAGACTGCACTGGCTGCCTGTGGTTTTCCGGGTGCGCTTCAAGGTTTTGGTAATGATCTTCAAAGCGCTCCATGGCATAGGGCCGGGTTACTTACGGGACCGTCTGCTGCCACCGAATGCCTCCCACCAACCCGTGCGCTCTCACAGAGAGGGACTCCTCAGGGTGCCGTCGGCTAGGCAGTGCCGACTGGCGACACCCAGGGGAAGGGCCTTTTCTGTGAGGGCTCCCACCCTCTTCCCCCAGGACTTCGTCAACTTCCTGACCTTCGGACCTTCCGCCGCGAGCTTAAGACACATCTATTCATTTGCGCAGGACTGGACTAGGGTTTTAAATTTTTAAATGATTAAATTTTAGCTTGGGTTTTAAATTGGGTTTTATTATTTATATCTTATTTTAAATATTTGGCCTTTATAATAAGTTTTTTAGTTGAATGTTTTTATTCTGTACATTTGTGTGTTTTTTATATGGCTGTACACCGCCCTGAGTCCTTAGGGAGATAGGGCGGTATAGAAATACGAATAAATAAATAAATAAATAAATAAATAAATAAATAAATATCATGAAAGGAAACAATAGGACAGGAATGGTAGGCACGCTTGTGCTCTTATGCACACCCCTTACAGACCTCTTAGGAATGGGGTGAGGTCAATAGTAGACAGTTTTTCTCTCTCAAGGACCTTGGAGTACTCATCTCAAACAATCTAAGTGCCAGAGCTCACTGTAACAGCATTGCTAAAAAGGCATTAACCTAATCTTGCCTAGCTTCTTCTCCCATAATATTCAACTGCAAACTAGGGCATGCAAAACTTTTGCCAGACCAATTCTTGAATACAGCTCATCTGTCTGGAACCCGCATTGCAATATGGGACATTAATACAATCCAGAGATATTTCACAAGAAGAGTCTGCCACTCCTCTGCTTGCAACAAAATACCTTATGCCACCAGACTTGAAATTTTGGGCTTAGACATCTTAGAACAGGGCTCTCCAACCTTGGTCCCTTTAAGACTTGTGGACTTAGCCAGCTTTGCTGGCTAAGGGACTCTGGGAGTTGAAGTCCACAAGTCTTAAAGGGACCAAGATTGGAGACCCCTGTCTTAGAACTCTGCCCTCTTCGATCTGACCTAAGCATAGTACATAAAATCAGCTGCTACAATGTCCTACCAGCCAATGAATACTTCAGCTTCAACTAAAACAATACAAGAGCACACAATAGATACAAACTCATGGTAAACCAATCCAAACTAGACTGCAGAAAATATGACTTCAGTAACAGAGTTGTCAATGCTTGGAATGCACTACCTGACTCTGTGGTTTCTTCCCCAAATCCCCAAAACTTTAACCTTAAGACTGTCTACTGTAGACCTCACCCTATTCCTAAAGGTCTGTAAGGGGCGTGCATAAGCACAACAGCGTGCCTACCAACCCTGTCCTAATGTTCCCTTTTATTCATATCCATTTCATGTATTCATAATTATGTTTACACTGGTATCTGTCATAAAATACATGCTTGACAAAATAAATAAAATAATAAAATTAGAAAACTTAGAATAACTTTGTCACTTTGAATGTACACTAATCGGCATACATTAAAATGAAATTTCGTTGCATATAGCTCTCAAAGGATCTCCACCTCCAATATACATTACATAAACATGACTAATAAATAAATAAATAAATAAATAAATAAAAGAATAGAATACAGAGTTGGAACACATGTGACTGTGACTTCTGACTTCCTGCTGGCATTCCCACTGACTTTGCTTCTGGGAAATCAGCGGGGAAAAATCACAAATTGCTATTATGTGATTGTGGATGATGCAGCAATAGCTATAAGTATGAGGTCTGGTCTAACGACCACTTTCATACAGTGCAGTTTTAAGTTCGAATGGTCACTGAATGAGTGGTCATTAAATGAGAACTAATTGTAAGAATTATAACATATTTTTTAAAATTATACAGAATAACAGAGTTGGAAGAGACCTTGAAGTTCTTGTAGTCCAACCTCCTGCTCAAGCGGGAAATCTATACCATTTCAGACAAATGGTTATCCAATCTCTTCTTAAAAACTTCCATTGTTGGAGCTTTCACAACTTCTGGAGGCAAGTTGTTCCACTGATTAATTGTTCAAACTATCAGGAAATTTCTCCTTAGTTCTAAGTTGCTTCTCTCCTTGATTAATTTCCATCCATTACTTCTTGTCCTGCCCTCAGGTGCTTTGGAGAATAGCTTGACTCCCTCTTCTTGGGAAGAGAGATTCTCCTATTTACCTCTTTCCAAGGGGCCTGATTGAAAACTGAAATGTCTGGATTGAGATTCCAAGCTCCATCATCCACCTTGACACTTCTGATTCTAGGTATTCTTTATGAGGGCACTCCCTTTATCCTTCCAGAGGACCACTGTGTCCCATTTTCGTTTTATAATATAAAGCACGACCACTGATGGATTATGTGCCATTAGGTCGTTTTTGACTTCTAGCAACCAAATAGATTCCTCCCTCCCCCCTTGATTATCGGTCCCTAATCTATTTCTTCAAGTCTGTCCAAGGGTGGACTCGCCACCATTGCAACTGAGCCCCATCCACGTTGCTACTTGTCATCTTTTCTTCCATCTTTCCAAGCTTTAGAGCCTTTTCCAGAGACCTGAGTATATGCAATGTGGTTAATTATGCTGGGTATATGCAGTGTGGTTAATTATGAGGCAAATGCATAATTTGTCTGAAGTAGGATAATTTGAGCCTGCTCCATTAGTCCCTAGCGTGAGTACTCTGGATTGTTCTGGTCGATGATCCAAAGCAGGGGTCTCCAAGCTTTGCTGGCTGAGGGACTCTGGGAGTTGAAGTCCACAAGTCTTAAAGGAACCAAGGTTGGAGACCCCTGTCTTAGAACTCTGCCCTCTTCGATCTGACCTAAGCATAGTACATAAAATCAGCTGCTACAATGTCCTACCAGCCAATGAATACTTCAGCTTCAACTAAAACAATACAAGAGCACACAATAGATACAAACTCATGGTAAACCAATCCAAACTAGACTGCAGAAAATATGACTTCAGTAACAGAGTTGTCAATGCTTGGAATGCACTACCTGACTCTGTGGTTTCTTCCCCAAATCCCCAAAACTTTAACCTTAAGACTGTCTACTGTAGACCTCACCCCATTCCTAAAGGTCTGTAAGGGGCGTGCATAAGCACAACAGCGTGCCTACCATCCCTGTCCTAATGTTCCCTTTTATTCATATCCATTTCATGTATTCATAATTATGTTTACACTGGTATCTGTCATAAAATACATGCTTGACGAAATAAATAAAATAATAAAATTAGAAAACTTAGAATAACTTTGTCACTTTGAATGTACACTAATCAGCATACATTAAAATGAAATTTCGTTGCATACAGCTCTCAAAGGATCTCCACCTCCAATATACATTACATAAACATGACTAATAAATAAATAAATAAATAAATAAATATAAGAATAGAATACAGAGTTGGAACACATGTGACTGTGACTTCTGACTTCCTGCTGGCATTCCCACTGATTTTGCTTCTGGGAAATCAGCGGGGAAAAATCACAAATTGCTATTATGTGATTGTGGATGATGCAGCAATAGCTATAAGTATGAGGTCTGGTCTAACGACCACTCTCATACAGTGCAGTTGTAAGTTCGAATGGTCACTGAATGAGTGGTCATTAAATGAGAACTAATTGTAAGAATTATAACATATTTTTTAAAATTATACAGAATAACAGAGTTGGAAGAGACCTTGAAGTTCTTGTAGTCCAACCTCCTGCTCAAGTGGGAAATCTATACCATTTCAGACAAATCGTTATCCAATCTCTTCTTAAAAACTTCCATTGTTGGAGCATTCACAACTTCTGGAGGCAAGTTGTTCCACTGATTAATTGTTCAAACTATCAGGAAATTTCTCCTTAGTTCTAAGTTGCTTCTCTCCTTGATTAATTTCCATCCATTACTTCTTGTCCTGCCCTCAGGTGCTTTGTAGAATAGCTTGACTCCCTCTTCTTGGGAAGAGAGATTCTCCTATTTACCTCTTTCCAAGGGGCCTGATTGAAAACTGAAATGTCTGGATTGAGATTCCAAGCTCCATCATCCACCTTGACACTTCTGATTCTAGGTATTCTTTATGAGGGCACTCCCTTTATCCTTCCAGAGGACCACTGTGTCCCATTTTTGTTTTATAATATAAAGCACGACCACTGATGGATTATGTGCCATTAGGTCGTTTTTGACTTCTAGCAACCAAATAGATTCCTCCCTCCCCCCTTGATTATCGGTCCCTAATCTATTTCTTCAAGTCTGTCCAAGGGTGGACTCGCCACCATTGCAACTGAGCCCCATCCACGTTGCTACTTGTCATCCTCTTTTCTTCCATCTTTCCAAGCTTTAGAGCCTTTTCCAGAGACCTGAGTATATGCAATGTGGTTAATTATGCTGGGTATATGCAGTGTGGTTAATTATGAGGCAAATGCATAATTTGTCTGAAGTAGGATAATTTGAGCCTGCTCCATTAGTCCCTAGCGTGAGTACTCTGGATTGATCTGGTCGATGATCCAAAGCAGGGGTCTCCAAGCTTTGCTGGCTGAGGGACTTTGGGAGTTGAAGTCCACAAGTCTTAAAGGAACCAAGGTTGGAGACCCCTGTTCCAAAGGATTGTTTTCTTGCCATTCATGGTATTCTCGGGAATCTTCTCCAATACCAAAGTTCAAAGCTGTCAATACTGTTTCTACTCTACCTCTTCAGTCAAACTTTTGCTTCCATATCATGGTTTGCATAATTCTGATCTTTGTAGGGATACACACATCATGGTATTTGAATACCTTTTCCAATGCCTTCATGGTTGCTCTGTGAAAAGAATTCATTTAATTTAATTTACTATTGTTTTTAAACATTTTAACTGTGTTTTTGTCTTGTTTTGTTATTGTGTGCACTGCCCAGAATAACAAGTGTGAGTTGGGCTATTATATAAATTGGTAACTTTGGTGTCAAGAGCCTGCAGAGATTTTGCAAATGTATGTAATTTATGGACTGCCCAACTCCCAAATTACTCTGAATAGCTTATAATTAAAAGCTAACTTATTAAAAGAAAAATACAATACACTAGAAGAGCAAAGCACAAAAACAATGTCCTGTTCCTAAGCTCTGGGAGAATCACCAGGTAAATGGTTATTTGAGGGACTGCCTTGATTACATCTGCTCAGTGGTGAAATCTAAAAATTGTCGCTACCAGTTCTATGGGCGTGGCTTGGTGGTCATGTGACCGGATGGGCATGGCCAACTTGACATCATGTATGTCACTCACTGTTAAGAACCAGGAGCTGCACTTTCTGAAGCACATTCTGCCCTTCTGATGCCCTCAACGCTTTGAGTTTCCCTTCGCCATCTTGCTTGACTGCCCAAGTAAACCTCGGAGCCTTCTCTTGCCCCACTCTCCATCTTGGAGGGCCACGCATCCAACCACCTGCCAATCCTCTGTACAAACCACCTGCCCTGTTTCTGCAAAGGCAGAGGCCCCCCCTTCAGGGCAATCCAAAGAGGGGAGGGGGATGCTGCAGAAAAGACCATCTTCCACCCATACCAGCTCCATGGAGCTTGGGGCTCCAAAGTAGCCCACTGGATTCCCACTCGGCCACCTGCCTGCTCTGTTTGACCGCCGGTGCCACTCTGGGAAGTCAACCTGCGTAGTCCGGTGCTCCGGGGAAAGGAGGCTCAGACGCAACACTGCTTCTCAATGGCAAAGAAGCAGAGCGAGAGGGGCGGAAGCCCCCCGTGCGGGGAGAGGCCCAGGCCTGGCTGCACCACTGCGGAGCCCGCAGCACTTTCCCTTGGGACTGGGTGGTGGCGCTTACCCAGGTGGGCCAGTGTGGGTAGCCCTTCCTCTTGGAGTTCCTTGCCCGCCACCACAATTCTCGCCACCCTCCCTCCCAGCCTGGCTGCAGACATCTGCCTGCCTGAAGCAACGTCCTGAAGCAACCCTGCCGCCATTCGCTTTCATGTGCAAGTGCAGGAGCCCAGGATGTTCATGGCCCGCCTGCCCTCCCAGAGCACCACCCCGCTGCTGTCGTTCGCTTTCTTCCTTCTTTTGTCTTTTTGATCCTGTGGCTGTCAAGTGACTGGATTCACACAGAATGGTTCAACCAATTGTCTAAAAAAAATTGGAAATGGTCTCATTTGCCTAATGTAGGGGTGTCAAACTCAAGACCTTGGGGCTGCCCTGGAAACACCAAAGGACTGGCCCGCGGTGCCTCTCCAGAGAAAACAGAGCTCGGGAGGACCACGGCAGAGGGTTGGAGGAGCCCATTTTCACTGGCAGAGGCTCGGGCCACAGGCGCCCCCGACACAAGTGACATCAAGCTGGCCATGCCCACACTGCCCCCCCAAGGTCAAAAAAACCCTGATGCGGCCCTCAATGAAATCAAGTTTGACACCCCTGGCCTAGAGTCAAATTTTAATTTTGATTAGTTTTTAGGGCTTAGATGTGTGCAGACCTAGTCTATTTTATTAGATGATGTACAAGTATTATACAAGGCCAGAAATTGGGTTAATTGAGTAACAAAGCAGGTGTTTTCTGTTTATTTGTCCAGGGAAAGATGCCTCCAGAGCCTTTGCCACAGGTGACTTCACCCCAGCTGGCCTGGTGGATGATGTTTCAGGATTGTCACCACCACAAATGCTGGCCATCCAGAACTGGCTTTCCTTCTACTGTAAGAATTATGTGCATATCGGTATGTAAAGATGCCTCGAAATCACCGATACCAACCAATCTTGTTTGCACCAACTTTTCAGCCACATCTTAGTGTAGTGTGTTAACTCAGTTGATATAGATAGCCGCTCAGAGTTACCTTGATGGACGGCCTATATATTTTATAAATAAATTATCTCTTACTTGCCCATCTTGCTCTGAACAGTCAAAATACAGAATTCCTATTGGAGTATGTAAGAATATCAGGTTTATTAAGAGAATGTGGAGAATTTAAACCAGGGGTCTCCAAGTTTGGTCCCTTTAAGACTTGTGGACTTCAACTCCCAGAGTTCCTCAGCCAGCAAAGCTGGCTGAGGGACTCTGGAGTTGAAGTCCACAAGTCTTAAAGGGACCAAGCTTGGAGACCCCTGGTTTAAATAACTTAGGAATTTGCCTTAACCTATCAATTATTATTTTATCAATCTGGAAGAAGCTTGCAGTCTGGAAGCTTTTATTTTTGCTTCCATTTCAAGTTGTTTTCGCAATTCAGCAAAGAAACAGGATTTGATGTAAAATAGTAGTAAGTAAACTTGCCAAGTGCACCCAAGCTATGTACTTTTAAAAGGAAATCAAACAGTGGAGAGCAAAAAAAAACTATTAGCCTAACCATTTTCCCATTAAAACCCAGTTTATTGTTCAGTGTATAAAAAAAAATATAGAGTGAACAAGATCATGATTAAGCCAAACATGGAAATGTAAGTACGTGTGTGTGTGTGTGTGTGTGTCTCAGGGATGAGTTTACGGTGACATGTATTATCTATTACCTCATTTTTTCGAAAGGCAAAGTAGCTGGACGATTTTACCAAGAAAATGGGGAACCTACGAAGGTTTTGGAGGAGGCCCAAGCTCTCATTGAAGAAGGGGAGAAGCTGCAGGCCGAGGAGGTTGATCGAAAAAAACAGTTTCCACCTTGTAACTCTGAATGGAGCTCAGCTGGAGGAAGCAGGGTCTGGTGTTCCAAGCAAAGGTAGGATTTGCACTTACAACACTGAAGGGGAGGACAAGACGATAGTGAAGCCCCCAAGTGTAATTGTATGATGCAGATATTGGGCCTCTGGTGGCTCAACAGACTAATGCAGTCTGTTATTAACAGCAGCTGCTTGCAATTACTGCAGGTTCAAGTCCCACCAGGCCCAAGGTTGACTCAGCCTTCCATCCTTTATAAGGTAGGTAAAATGAGGACCCAGATTGTTGGAGGCAATGAAAGTTGACTTTGTATATAATATACAAATGGATGAAGACTATTGCTTGACATAGTGTAAGCCGTCCTGAGTCTTCGGAGAAGGGCGGGATATAAATGCAAATTAAAAAAAAAATTGGATCTATGCGTCAGTCATAAGCTCGAGATTCATTGGTAACTCTTTGTTGTGTCATTGTGAGCAGTCTGTTGGTGGCAGGGATTTTCTATTTGTCTTACCGCTTGTGGTGGTAAAGTTCTTTTAAAAAAATAAACAAACTGGCAGTGTTTTTTTAATGCTGTAGTGGGGGTGTGATGGCTCAGTGGTTAAAGATGCTGAGTTTGTCAGCTGGAAATTTTTCCCCCCCATTAGGCTCAGTATCTATAGCACAATAATATCTATATATTGATAGTCTTGAGTTCTGGCCACAGGATATATTAACACACTGCTAATGTTAGGGTGAGTTAAAACATGGTTGCATTGCAGTGCAGAAATGGTGGAGGATGCAGAAGCACTATCAGTAGCTTTTTTAAAGCAGCTACTTTTTTTCCAAGGTTGCATAGCTGTCTTCAATTAGCATGTGATCTTCGGGTAAGACATAGCTTCTTTTAAAAATTGCAGAAGCTACTGTGTTCACACACACTATAACATTACCACTGTTAAACATGTCCATTCTTCCTGTTTCATTCGTTTCTTCTTTTTGTGGTTTTCAGTGGGGGCATCACCCGAGAATGGTCTGGGGTACCTAGGAAGCTATATGAACCTGGGTCCAGTCGTAGCCATTGCGTTTGCATGAAGACAGAAGAGCTGTTTCCTGGGCAAGAGAAATCCACCCGGCCTAGCAACCAAGGAAAGTTGAACAATCCTAACCTTCAGGAATACAAAGGGTGTCACCCACTTTCTGAATGGTGTGCTTTGAAAGAATGAGTCAATTCTACCTCACTGAAGATTAAACACTTCTACACGATCCAAGTATTAAAGGAAGCCACTTTTAAGGAAACTTAACTATGTATTTTGATACCCTGTCCTAACCTAACATTATAGCTTGCAAAATTTGAATTTGCAATTAAAAATCACTCTTTAAAAATATGGGTTTGTAAAACGTAAGGTAAAAAATAGGAATGGAGAGAGCGCTTTAAACATTGTGTGTTTAAAACATGGCAGTTGATGATGCTTCTCTAAGCAGAGGATTTTAGCACTGGAGGAAGAGAGATTCGTTGGCCCTGAAGAATGGAGGTGTAGCACAGGCTCCCAGCACCTGCTTCGTAGGTCATTGATACCAGCATTTGAACCGGAAGCATATGGGTAGAGCACGATTTGTGACTGGTCGCTTAAGAGTTACCATGGACCTACCCTGGGGCTTCAACAACTGAAATTTGGGCACTTGGCAGTTGGGCAATATTTATGGCCATTTGCAGTGCCCTATGGTCACCTGACCATGTTTTGCACTGTTTTGCCAAAAACTGGCATTTACTTCTGGTTTTCAGCAAAATGCACCCATAGTGAACCATGGGTTAACTTGCAGCAAAAAAGGATATAATCAGGTCAGTCATGACACCAACCCATTTTATGACTGTCACGACAACACCTTGATGGGCAAGCTCTATTATGGTTGTAAGTTGAGGACCACCTATAATTGATTTGCTAATTCATATAAAATGGCTGTATTGCTATAACAAAAAGACAAAAATAAAGGTTTTCCCATCTAGTTGTGTCCAATTCCAGGGCTGGTGCTTATCTTCATTTCTTAGCCAAGGGAGCCAGCTTTGTCTGAAGATGCTTCTGTGGTCATGTGGCCAGCATGACTATAGGCCAAGGTGCATGGAACTTTGTTATGTTCCCATCAAAATAGTATCTATTTATCTACTTCCATTTGCATGCTTTCGAATTGCTAGACTGACAGGAGCTGAGGCAAGTAACGGGAGCTCATCCCACTGCATGGTGCTCATTCTTGAATGGGATTTCCAGCTGACAAGCTCACAGTCTTTAACCGCTGAGCCATCCTGCCTCTTATTTTTATATAACATGCAAGGCTAAAATATTGGATCTGCACAACGCAAGAGTTCTAAACTGATCATTTTATAAACCATATTTAAGTAATAACCGGATTCACTCTAAGGGAAGTGCGATAGCTCAGCGGTTAAAGGCGCTGAGCTTGTTAGCCAGAAAGCTGACAGCCCAAGTTCAAGAACCATGCACTAACAGGGTGAGCTCCTGTTACTTGTCCCAGCTCCTGCCCACCTAACAGTTTGAAAGCATGCAAATGTGAGTAGATAAACAGCATCCCATGTCCCTCAGCATACAGTATAGTCATGCTGGCCACGTGACCACAAAAATGTCTTCATACAACCCTGGCTCCCTCGGCTAAGAAATGGACATGAGCACACTACAGTCGGACACAACTGGACAGGGAAAACATTTATCTTTATCTTTAGATTAACCCTGCTAAATTATGGTTTGTTAGATAACTTAAAGAGTTTAATGTTCTTGCTGCTCTTCAGTAAACATGCCTATTTAACTCCCACTTGATGCGTTGTATTGTTTTCCATCTAGCTTAATTTAGCACTTCAGGTTATGGTTTGTATTAACCATCAGACAAACCTCTTATGCTCTTGAGCAAATTGTAATATCAACACATCTGGAAGATACCAGCTTGGGGAAGTGAAAATTTTAAAAAAACAATTTTTTTCTGGATAAAATTGAGCATTACTAGTGTCAGTATTCAGTTTGCAGCAATATACAGTTCTGCTTGACTTCTGTAACCATGAACTTACTGGTGTCCAATTCAATTTTTGTTGTTAGTTGTGAAGTCGTATCTGACCCATCGTGACCCCATGGACAACGTTCCTCCAGGCCTTCCTATCCTCTACCATCCTCTGGAGTCCATTTAAGCTCACGCCTACTGCTTCAGTTAAATTGCTTTATTAGAAGAAGTTACAAGTTGGCATATAAATATTAGAAAAAATACATTGCTTTACAGGGTTTTTGAAGGAAAGATTATAGAGTAATAGTTTAAAAAATGATTAAGACTTTGTTTCTCAAATTCAGAACAGCTGAAAAGCAGGCCATATTACTTGCAGATGTTTTATAGTTTCTTGCTATGAAAATGGTATTGTGGTGTGTTGACTGAAGTAACCCCAGTCTGGTAGGGACAAGACTACAGTTTTGTACAGTTAATCCATAAGGAGAGCTATGCCTTTTTAAAAAAAAAAAAAAGTATAGGCAAAACTTATTTAATGCAATAATACAGACACCCCAACTTCAAAACAAAGTAGCATGTTTGCAAATAGCTACTGTATATTGCAGAGGTCTCCAACTTGGCAACTTTAAGCCTGGCGGACTTCAACTCCCAGAATCCCCCAGCCAGCTTTGCTGGCTGGGGAATTCTGGGAGTTGAAGTCGCCAGGCTTAAAGTTGCCAAGGTTGGAGACCTCTGGTATATTGGACATCATAAGCTTAATTCTGTTACCTGATGTTGTGATATCTAGGTTTAGTACCCGAGTTGCTATGTGGGAGAACCAAGGGTAGAAAAGTTTCCTCTTCCACTAATGTCCCTCTGACTTGAATACAAGACTTCACAACCACTCTTTCATAAGCCAAGCAGTTATCCTTTCCCAAACACAGATTAGTCCTTTTAGTAATCTGCACTGCCAACAGCTTAATGCTACTATAAAACTCATAGCTAGGCAGCTTCAGAGAAGGCTGAGCTTAAGCCATGCTGAAATGAAGTTTGCTTTTAAATTATAAAGAAGCACAAACTCCTAGAGTGATCATGAGTTACCTCTATAGATTGGTTCATACAACTTTTTTTTTTTAACATGCTAGGAAATGAACAAAGAAAAATCAATTTTCGGGATCTTAGGTTCAGAGCTAATCAAGAAACAGGTCAGTGCTCTCAGAACACTGAAAAAGAAAACTCATTTGACAAAAATATAGTTTCCAGACTGCCTGCATTCCACAGATTTAAATTATATCAAGTTGGTCTTACATGTTTTCTAGCTAGAACTACCTTTTGATGGCACATGGTGACCATTCAGAAAAAGCAAGGGGAGCAGGTTGTAGTTAAAGAGGTCTGAGATCGGATGAACTGGCTGCAGAGTAATGCTGAACAATGTCTACAAAACAACAGGAGATTTGGTGTCCAAAACTCTTCACAGATGAAACATATAAATTCTTTCCATGCTCACCTGCTGGATTATACAGTAAGTACTGTCACAAATTATAAGACTGGAGCGCAAAACTTTTGTTACCATCAGTTTCGCGATGTAATGATGCGAAGGGAAGGGCTGAATTCACAAGCTGAAATCATATTCCATGCCTATGCTTGAAGTACAGAATAAGCAGTATGGGGAAACTGACCAATGACTGAAGTTGTGCAGAAGGGAGGGATGGGAGAAAGGGATCTAAATGTGGTCACTGAGGTTTAAGAATCTTAAACCTAAGACCATGAAGAAGCAGATCACCTTTTAAGATGAGAAACCAAGAACATGTGACTGCATGAAAATTAGCAAGTTGCTTCCAAACTTCTAAAAAGTTGCACTTTTTGCATTGTGCCTTGAAGACAAATAAAGCACATCTCCCTCCATGTGCTTTGAAACAAAGAAAGCAAGATCCCCGGAGAGTTTGATGCCATGGCCAAAGCCAACACAGATAAAAGTATCTCTGTCAGTTGATTTACATTCCGTAACCATCTTTATAGTGTTTACAGTGGTTCAAATTCTCACATTCTTTCACAACATTTAGCCACTTTTCATCATGTAATTTGCAGATAAAAATATACCAAGAAGGAAATAAAAATATACCAAGAAGGAAATAATTGGTAACGAGAGATCAAGCCACCACTCACAAGACCACACCGAAAATGTCACTTAATAAATTAAGAAAATGCAGGCCGTGTTCTCCCCATCTCCCCTTGTGTTTCATTCAACAGCATTGCCATTGTTTAAGTGGAAATACACGCCAGAAACGAATGAAACGTGCTGAATCTCAAGACAATCGACCGAAATATTTTTTCTCTCCAAGAAAATGAGTTTGAGACCACAAGTTCAGATCATTAGAACAAATTAACATTTGTTAATTTGCCAATTTATAATCTATCATGGTACAGTATTGCACATGTGACGCTGTCAGGTCCTCAAGTGTTAACACTTAAACATTGACTAGCAAGAACAATTTTCTTTAAAATAAAACAAAACACTAATTTTGGGCCAGTCAGTAGAATAGGCTCAGATACAAGTGTTTTTATTAAAAGTGCTTTACAATTATTTCTTTTGTGCAATCCACCAAGTCCATTTCAAATTCAAGCACACTGCCCCAATAGAATCTTTAACTGGGAAATTCCATAGCTCAATTGATACTGAGAGAGGCCTGCTTAATTTTGGCATGTTAATGATCTATCATATATACAATTTACAACCTGGAAGTGGTTACATAATGTCCATAATGCCAGTGCAGAAATATGGTCATGTGTCTATGAAAAAAATAACTCTTAAAAAATACCAGAATCACCAAGGTAAACTGAAAAACTAGCAATTTGTTCACCTTCCACCTACATTTGCCCAGATGAAGTGTGACAAGTTACTAGGTGAACTATTGCATTTCCCATCTAGTTATCCAAAACAAGCTGCCTGCCTACAGCCTCACAAAGTAGCTTATTTCTTTGAGTGGGTAGAGATTGCACCGATTACAGGTTAAATGACAAAGCAGTTCATCCTTTTGAAACAAATAGATACAAGCAGAAATTTTAGAAAAGGGCAAATAATTACTAAGGATCCCCTGATCTTCCCTGAATGTCACTGAAGGCAGAATTCCAGTTTTTCACCCTACTGATCCGAAGGTCCAAGCAGCAAACTGGGATCCAATTTGAAATGTAGCATTGACTTCTTCCCCTTAAGTCTTTCTCTACTCCATTCTCCCGAGATTTTGCTTAACATGTAAAGCTGTTATGTCCCTCAAATCACAGAAATATATTATAAAAAGTAACACTCTGTTTGGTGTATGTGTATACACTCACCCATGTGGTAACATTACAAGACTCATTAGTATTCTAGAAAGGAGAGAGAATGCAATTTTTAGTTGGTTAATATTTTTCTCTTCCCTTACATACATATAGACACTGAAAAGTAGTGGTTACTGAAGGGAAGAGTGACACATGTTTCAATTAACCCATTTATGAAGCAATGGAAGGCTTGCTTATCTTCCAGGGTTTGGTTCTGTTTATAAGATTGCACCAACCCACCCTAATCCTCTACATTTAAGTACATGGTGGTTTGAATCCAAGACACACACACACCCCTTTTTTTTTGCTGTGTTAAACATATGACCCAAAAAAAATATCCCTTGTATATATTCCAAGATTTTAGAAGAGACACCTGCTGTGGTACCTGACAACTATAAAATGTCTTTGTCTGAGGAAAGAGGCCTACAGGAGTCAAAACCGCAAGCCAATTCTACTTTATCTGGCTCAAGACAGGCTTCTCCCTATACATGGATTTGATGTGAGCAGCAACAGTCATCTTAATGCATAAGGGCTTTGTAAATCACCTTGGGCTGCCTCAAGATTTCTGGACAGAGATGACCAACTCCAAGGGTCACTGTCTTGCTGTTGGCTGCTCTACTGGCACTATTCTACCTCTCCTGGTTATCCCTGTCTCATCATCTCGGCTTCTAGTCGTCTTGCCCCACAGTAGCATCATCACTGCATGTGGAGTTAGTCCCATATAATTAGACCTTCCTTCAACATCACTGTAAACATAGGACTATTTGCAAAGTTTTTGATACATTACTGAAAGACAGCTTGGATTATTAATCATTCCTTAAGAAAACCTGATTGAATTTGATAGCAAAGTTGGCCTCATCGCTCCCCAATTTTGACGCAGGAGAGCAAACAAGGGTTCTGAAAATCCAGGAGCTTTAGCCAGCCTCCTTTTCAACAGGAGAAGTGGTAAAGCTTTTATTATAAGGCCACACAAAATTTTCAGCAATGCAGTAAACAAAAACTTAACTTGCGGTCAACCTCTTTTTGGGTAAAAGCAGTCCCTATGCCTGGCACAGCTGCCCTTTGTAAAAAAAAAAAATATTCAGAGAACACCAACACGTTCTCTCCAGGAAGGTAACAAAAGGGGCAGATCAGCTCATACTTACCCAGAAATGTAAGTGCTAACAATATTATTTCTTTTCTTTAAAAAAGTGTGATAAGACTTTAGAACAGCCAAGTCACAGTTTTATCACCAAGGAAGGACTTTTTTTGTTGCATGATCAGCAAGTACAAAAATCTTGGTTTGCAATGCTCTGAACTGGCAACAGAGCAGCTCAACCAAATCTTGTTGGTTTTCCCACAGAATCTCTGTAGCATTCCCAGTTTGTTCCCATTGCAGTTTCTTTCATTGTTAACATTAATATACCCCCCCTCACAAAAAAAATCATATATACTGGAATATAGCATTTGCATGGTCCCTTAAATTGGTCAGAGTCCACTGTAACAGGAAGATAAACTATGAGGTTCCCCTTCTCCATGAGATGTGACTTGGGATAGGCCTTTTACAAGGTGGAAGGGGAGGCATTCCCTGGGAGTCCCTTCCCTTCTCATAGCCAACTAGGAAACACCCCCAACAGTCAAGACGTCAAAGCAGGTGTTGCAAACGCGGACGGGCTTGTTCAATTCAAATTTGATGATAGGAATCTCCTTGGTTGAACACTTGTGGCACAGCAGACGCCCACAATGCCGGCTGCAAGGAACAAGGAAGGAAAAAGATGTGTTTACTTCATCCCCGTGACCTGTTTACTATAAAAAAAAAATCAGGGGATCTATTTAGGAAGAGAAGCTTAAGGAAAGAAAACCATTAGAGGTTTCCGCAACACTAAAAGTTGTTGGAATTTTTATGGCCAATCGTTAGAGCTAGGTGTCCATATAAGTTTAATAATTAATAACGAATATGGTTTCTTTTTTAATCAGGATGGTTGACTATAAAAGTAGAGGCTGGAAGAAAATAACAGATTAAAAAAAAAACAAAGTGTGGGTCAAATTGAAGAAAACCTATGTAGTTGCTGAGAGTCAACACTGATTTTATGACACATTGTCTGTCTGTCTGTCTATCTATCTACCTGCCTGTTTGCCTGCCTGCCTTCCTACCAAATTCCTATAACGCTCATCAGAGGGAATTTCATCTGGGTCTTTGTATTTGTCTTCAACTGAAACCAGTGCTTGCTTTCAGAAGCCAAAAAGGTGAATTTGAAAAGAAACTGGAATCATTACTTGCAGCTGTCTTTTCTAGGATAACATATTTTATGCTGATCTCTAATTTGTGTGGAGGACATTGTTATTTTTGTTTTGTATTTATTGTACATTTTTAACCTGAATTCCCAAACTGAGATTTGTAAACCATCGGTGTGGGGCACCTGGAGAAAAGGGCCCCTTTCTTCCTTAAGAGTTAGCCTCTCTGAAAGATGGGCAAGAGGAAAGGCCTCATTCCTGATCACAGGATTTGGACTAAATGAACGAAACAGCACAAGCTGCTTTCTGGACAGTGAAAGGGCCAAATTTCAGTAAATAGCACAATGAACTCTATTGGCAGCTGCACTGTCCCACTCAAAAAAGCAAGGTGGGACAGAAAGATTAAGAACGGCAGGTTACAAGTCCTTCACTATATTCCTTAAATTTTAAAAGAAATTAAAAAACCACTTTCATTTATGCAACAATCCATCATTTGATATTCTTAAAATATCAACACTCAAGACAAATTACCAGTGATGCTTTCTCAAAGTGACACCAAACTTGGCACTGCATTCGTAACAATTGGAGCCGTCACACCAGGGAGGTTCTTTGGACAACATGTCTGCAAAAGAAAGGGTAACAATGGGAACCCACAATCACTGCCCACCCCTTCTAACCCACCCTATTTAAGTAAGCTGCACAGGCAAGCAAGATTTAAGTGAAGCATCTTGAGGGTTGTCTTAGTTGATGGGATCCATACCAATTTGTTCAGAGTCTTTAGCTGGGCTAAACCCCACAGAGCAGAAGTTGTAGAAGTACCTACCCAAAGATCTTTCTCGCTTTACTCTCTTAAAGGTCTGCTCATAAAGGAGATTATCATCAGGGCCATCCCATTAGCAGATGACCAACAGATAAAGAGAACTATGGGAAAAGTGACTACCTGTTTGATTGAAACCAAATACAGTCTCACTTCTAAGCCCACTTTCTTCAGCTATTAAATCACATACTGATTCTGAGAAGACACAGTAGGAGGAGAGTCATGTTAAGCTACACAAAAATCAGGAGGAGGCTGGTGGCACTTTCCCCAGGTAATAAGTTTTATTGAAAGGGACACATTTTTGTAACCTGTACCTTTTTATAACATCTGTCAGTCTGCTATGCTTCAATCTGCTGCTTTACCTGTATTTTCTTTCAAGAAATATAAAATTTGAACCCATTATCTCAATTTAAAAAAAAAAACATTTCAGAGAAATTTGACGGGCAAGCAATGGCGATTTCTACCTTTTCCAGGGAGATGATTTTGGGTTAAAACTGCCTACAGCCTGCTTCTCTTCGTAACAGAGAAATCTGTGAAAAAGTCCTGATCATGCGAAGTTGGTCATTTATAGCTGTTTACTAAGGACAGATTTTGGACATGCAACTTTCCAAGATCCTTACCCAGAAGCCGGAAGAGAAGCTGTTTAGTTGCTACTTGATAGTTGAAGATATTGATCCCTTGATTGTTGTTGATGCCCAAGCGAGCACCAGCTCTCACTATAGCCCGACACAGGTTGGCATTTCCCTTTGTATAGGCCAAAAGGAGCACTTGGAAAGAAAAGAAAAAAAGGAAGTATTTAGATCCCATCCAAGCCAATTCACTATCATTACCATCATCAGTATCTTAACTCTAGGGAGTTAAGATTTCCCCAGCAAGTCATATGGCAGCAAACATTTTTTCTTAATTGGAGAAAGAAAGAAAAAAGAACACCGAACCCAGCCCCACATGCAAACCAACTCTTTTGGCAGGTATTACTGGAAGTGATTGGGCAATTTCAGTAGTTGCTACTGTATCAATGCCTACTTTTTCTATTCTGCCAAAAAACATTGACATGAGCCACCAGAGAACTCTGCAAATTGCACACTATTGTGCTAATGGATACTTCTGCCCCAAATAAAGCTACCACAAACACTAAACACAAGAGGGAAGCTGGCAAGTTCAGACACATCATTCCATACCAAGAAATCTAATAAATTCCCTTGATTATGTTTTGTTTTTTTTGTTTACATTTAACATGTTAGCAAAGAGGATGGCCACTGTTTTCCCCTGACTGAAGAATACAGATGCCATAAGCTGCCATGCCTGTCTTTTGTCCTCCCTGTCTAAAGAATGTATCTTCTGTAGCCACAGGAATCCTGTGAGATGCTAGGCTACACTGACCAAGTTTTATTTATTAAGTATTTATTAATACTCCATAGTATTCTTCAATTTGAATGTTCATAGCGGCCTACAGTATGTATAATTAGAGAGATGGAAGAGGACATGAAGTCTGGACACCTGTTTAGTCAAGAATCTGAATTAAAATATAACTGAATTAAAGCTGTGTCTGATTTAAAGCTCAAGAATCTGAATTAAAGCTAATGAAGACTATTCAACCTTAACAAGAAACGGTAGAAGCAGAAGCAAATCACAGCATTGGGATAAAAACTGCAGGAGTGTATATGTTTTATACATGTATAAAATGTTTAAAGGAAAAATGTTTGGTAGCTCCCTGACCTTGTATGAGAAAGCAAAAATATTTTTAATGGCGTGAGATCTCATTGACATACTCTCATCCCTTTTGCCAAGATGGCAGTTACTCTGTTGGCCTGGGAAGAAGCTAAAACATGTTTTTGATCCTGGGGGAGAATTGTCGGTGCTACAGTCTCAATATGTGGGGGGAAGGACAAATTTTGCTTTCAACAAATCTTATGAAAGGGTCAGACCCAACTGTTATACCCTCAAGCACAACTTGCTCTCTTTTGTGACTGGGGATCCTTCGGCAACAATTAAACACAAGAGGCTGAATCAAGGAAATGGTGGCATTCTGCACTGTTGGGCAACAGCATAAAAAAGCATTTTTAAAACTTGGCTTTTAAGATGTGTGGACATAACTTCCCGAATTACCTAGCCAGCATGCTCATTGAGGAATTCTGGGAGCTGAAGTCCACACATTTCAAGGTTGCCGAGTTTCAAAAACACTGGAATAAAAGTTCTTACCCGTGTTTCCATCAGTATCTGGCTTGTCAAGCGGATAGTCTGGCATACATTCCCGGAAAAAATCAAAGATAGTTGCTGCATTCTCTTTCCCATATTGCCCCAGGATGTGCATTGGGGACTGGCCTCTAGTAATGAGACATTGATTGTGTTACATCCAGAGCAAATTCCAAAGGCAATACAAGCAGCTTTCTCCTTTTCAAGTCAGAGTTCACTTTTTTACACACATACATATACACACATACATCTTTAAAGGCAGTTGGTTACATGTTATACACAAATTGCTTTTTGACGATGATTGCATACTAAGTGCTCATACTCAAAAAATTCTAAAGACCAGGAAAAGAAGGTCTATTTCATCTCCCTGAAGCAATTCTTTCTATCCTGTTTCCCCTAAAATAAGACATCCCCTGATAATAAGCCCAATCAGGCTTTTGAGCGCATGTGTTTAAATATTTTCAGGGAAGGCTTATTTTCGGGGGGCGGGTGTTAACACCCACCCCCTAAAAATAAGCCCTCCCTGAAAATATTTAAACGCATGCGCAGCCGGTCCCCGCCATTTCCTCTGGTTAGGGTTAGGGAGACAGAGCTGGAAATCAGGTAAGACAGCAAGAGGAGTCCTGTCTTGCTCCAAGCGCCCCAAAATAATAAGATATCCCCAAAAATAAGGCCATTATTTCGGGGTTCAAAAAAATATAAGACAGAGTCTTATTTTTGGGGAAAAACAGTACCTTTCCTCCAGAGAAGCCTTACTAAGAAAGCCTGGTTACACATGGCTACTTTTCCCAGTGGAATTGCATAAGCCCACATTCTGAAACAGTCTGAAAATCCAAGGTCAGATAAATTGACAGGCATGAAAATGTGGCAATCATGGGCGAGTGTAAACACACACACGCAGACCTATTAAGAACATGAGTTTGGAAACCCCACTAAATTTGAAGCAACCTTACTGGATAAGGAAAAAATACCTCCCATTAAAAGATATTTGTTTAGCCTTGCTTTTGAAGAATAGCAACCTGCTCTTGGATAGTTTTCAGTGCTTAAAAAAACAACAACCAGCTAATACAAAGATAAAAAAGGCTGTTCTTCTTACCTGGCATTAATGGCTTCTGCATCTATATTACACTCTGTCAGAAGGACACGAATGTTTGACAGACGTCCATGCATGACCGCCAAGTGGAGAGCTAAATTTTGACAAGAAAAAGAAGGCAGGATTCAAACAGAACCTAAAAGGAAGATCTGTACATGATTTTCAGTGACATTTAAAAGCAAAGTTTATATTCAGTATTATTATTGCTATTTGTTTAATATGCACACTTATATGGCCAACTTACTTGTATCAAACCCTAGCAAAGACAGTAAACCTTTTTCCTTGGGGAGCTACTTTTCCTCAACTTACAAGGGCTACAGAAGCACAATGGTAATATTGGGGTGTCTCTGCTCTGTCTGGTACTAAAATCTTCTTTACTGTTGACTTGAGGGGGAATGTATAAAACAATGATGGCAAAATTAGCTTTTTTAGTTATCAGATTTCAGAGGAGCTCTAGGGCTTCAAAAAATGGCTCAAGAGCTGCAAAGCTATATACACTACAAATAATTCCCTTCCTTGCTGTAAGAAGCAATGCCAGACTTAAAGTGTTCAAATGACAAGTTTTATTGCAGTTGCCATACTGACTTGGATCCCACAAGGCAGTCCTTGTTTTACAACCATTCATTTAGCAACTGTTCAAAGTAATAATGACTTGCAACTGGTCCTCACACTTACAACCATTGCAGCCTCCTCACGGTCATGTGATCCAATATTTGGGTACTTGGTAACCAGCATGTATTTACAAAGGCTGCAGCATCCCAAAGTCATGTGATCCCCATCTGATTCCTTCCCAGCTGGCTTCCAGTAAGCAAAGTCAATGGCGGAAGAGGGATTCACTTAAATAATTATGGCAAAAAAGTTCTAAAATCAAGCACAACTCATTTAACTGCCTTGCTTAGCAATAGAAATTGTGGTCTCAATTGTAGTCATAACTCAAGGACTACTTGTAGTCAAAATGCATCTGCAGCTTACCACTTTGGGAAAGCTTAATTAGAAAAAAAGGGACGCGGTGGCTCAATGGCTAAGACGCTGAGCTTGTCAATCGAAAGGTCGGCAGTTCAGCGGTTCGAATCCTTAGTGCCGCGTAACAGGGTGAGTTCCCGTTATTTGGCCCAGCTTCTGCCAACCTAGCAGTTCGAAAGCATGTAAAAAATACAAGTAGAAAAACTGGGACCACCTTCGGTGGGAAGGTAACAGCGTTCTGTGCGCCTTTGGCGTTTAGTCATGCTGGTCACATGACCACGGAGACGTCTGCAGTCAGTGCTGGCTCTTCAGCTTTGAAACAGCTGAGATGAGCAGCGCCCCGTAGAGTTGGAAGCGACTAGCACATATGTGCGAGGGGAACCTTTACCTTTACCTTTAATTATTAGAGAAAGGCAGCCAATACAAACAACTGTGTTTTTACTACTTTGGACTATTAAACATCATCTGCACTAAGACTTACCCACTCCAACTGAGTGAGGTGGCAAACATAAATAATACTCCTTCCTCTTCCTATTTTCCCACAACAATCCTGTGAGGTGGATTGGGCTGAGAGTGAGTGAACAGCCCATTTCATATTTAAGGTGGGATTACAACTCCTGGTTTCTATCCTGAATGCCTTTAACCAGGGGTGAAATCTAAAAATTTTCCCTACCGGTTCTGTGGGCGTGGCTTAATTGGTGGGCATGGCTTGGTGTTCAGATGACTGAGTGGGCATGGCCAATAACAATAAATAATAAAAATAATAAACAAAGTATAAAAAACAATAAGAGGTATCAAAAATCAACTTTCACACTTTACACACACACAACACAACACAACAGACTTACACACAATGTAAAAGCAGCTGCACTTTACACTTCACACAGCCACAAAAAGCTCAAAAACCAACTTTCACACTTTACACACACAAAAACTCACACACACACACACACACACACACTCACAAAATGCCATATACAGCTTTCTGAGATTTTGTGTGTTTGTTTAGTTAGAGTGAAACACTACAGAAACACCCCAAATCTCAGAAAGCTGCACAAATATTTTATTTTATTATTTTATTTTATTTTATTGTGGACTTCAAATCTCAGAGTTCCTCAGCCAGCAAAGCAGGAAGTCAAAGCAAGCTTTTTTTTTCCTTCAGTAGCTGAAGAAAACATGCTGTTGCCAGCCCAAAAGAGCAGTAATTATAGGTAAGTGAGGAGGGAGAATTGGCTGGGCTTGGGTGGGGGCTCTTGTAAGTGGGGGCTGTTAAAAAGTGAGTTTAAAAACCTGTGAGGATCAGGAAACTCCTCTGGGATCGCCAGAGGAGGCTTTTAAAACCTCCGGTTTTTTTCTTTTTTCTTTCTCTTCGGCTGAAAGGGTTTTTTAAAAAAAAAAACTTTTAAAGTGTTCTGATGATCTCTGCTCAGCCCCGCGATCATCAGAGGTTTTTTTTTTAACTTTTCAAGGCAACTTTCAGCTGAAGAAAAACTTTTAAAAGTAAAAAAAACAAACCTCTGCTGATGGTGTGGCTCAGCAAAGGCAGGGGGGGCGGGGCCAGGGATTTTTGCTACCGGTCCTCCAAACCAGCAGCTGCCATCGCTACCTAATCGGGGGAGCCGATGCGAACCGGGAGCATTTCGATAAAATCGTTCAGCTTCGGGATGGCCTGGACCATGATTGCGAGGATTCAACCGAGATGGTGGAGACACGTCTTGTTGAGGTTATTTGGGATGAGTTTGATTCTGTGGCTCTCGAGGACGTGGACAGGTTGCTGGGGAGGTTGCACGCAACCACATGTTTACTGGACCCGTGTCCTTCCTGGTTAGTGCTGGTTGCTCAGGAAGTGACACGAGACTGGCTCCAGGGGATTATAAATGCTTCTTCGGTTGAAGGGGTTTTCCCCGCCGCCTTGAAAGAGGGGGTGGTGAGACCTCTCCTGAAGAAGCCTTCCCTGGACCCAGCTATTTTGGGAAACTACCGTCCAGTCTCCAACCTTCGCTTTCTGGCAAAGGTTGTAGAGAGTGTGGTTGCATGGCAGCTCCCCCGGCACCTGGAGGAAGCTGTCTATCTAAACCCGTTCCAGTCCGGCTTCCGACCCGGCTACAGCACGGAGACGGCTTTGGTCGCGTTGGTGGATGACCTCTGGAGGGCCAGGGACAGGGGTTGTTCCTCTGCCTTGGTCCTATTAGATCTCTCAGCGGCTTTTGATACCATCGACCATGGTATCCTGCTGCGCCGGCTGGAGGGATTGGGAGTGGGAGGCACCGTTTATCGGTGGTTCTCCTCCTAACTCTCCGACCGGTCGCAGACGGTGTTGACAGGGGGGCAGAGATCGTCCTCGAGGTGCCTCACTTGTGGAGTACCTCAGGGGTCGATTCTCTCGCCTACCTTGTTCAACATCTATATGAAGCCGCTGGGTGAGGTCATCAGTGGTTTTGGGGTGAGTTATCATCTGTACGCTGATGATACCCAGCTGTACTTTTCCACCCCGGACCACCCCAATGAAGCGGTCGAAGTGCTGTCCCAGTGCCTGGAAGCTGTACGGTCTGGATGGGGAGAAACAGACTCAAGCTCAATCCCTCCAAGACGGAGTGGCTGTGGATGCCGGCACCCCGGTACAGTCAGCTGCACCCGCAGCTGACTGTTGGGGGCGAGTTAGTGGCCCCAAAGGAGGTGGTTCGCAACTTGGGCGTCCTCCTGGATTGACGGCTGTCCTTTGATGAACATCTGGCGGCCGTCTCCAGGAGGGCCTTCTACCAAGTTCGCTTGGTCCGCCAGTTGCGTCCCTTCCTTGACCGGGATGCCTTATGCACAGTCACTCACGCTCTGGTTACGTCTCGGCTGGATTACTGCAATGCTCTCTACATGGGGCTGCCCTTGAGGTGCACCCGGAGGCTGCAGTTAGTCCAGAATGCAGCTGCGCGAGTAGTAATGGGAGCCGCTCGTGGCTCACACGTAACACCTCTGCTCCGTAGTCTGCACTGGCTTCCTGTGGTCTTTCGGGTGCGCTTCAAGATTCTGGTCACCACCTTTAAAGCGCTCCATGGCTTAGGACCCGGGTACTTACGAGACCGCCTGCTGTTACCCTATGCCTCCCACCGACCCGTACGCTCTCACAGAGAGGGTCTCCTCAGGGTGCCGTCCGCCAAACAATGTCGGCTGGCGGCCCCCAGGAGTAGGGCCTTCTCTGTGGGAGCATCGACGCTCTGGAATGAACTCCCCCCTGGCCTACGTCAAGTGCCTGATCTTCGGACCTTCCGTCGTGAGCTAAAAACATATTTATTTATCCAAGCAGGACTGGCATAATAGTTTGATTTTATATCGGGGTTTATTAATATTTTAAAAATTTTTAATTATCAGCCGTTTAATAATTGCTATATTTTAATTCGTTTTAATTGTATATATATTGTATTTTATTTCTGGCTGTACACCGCCCTGAGTCCTTCGGGAGAAGGGCGGTATAAAAATTTAATAAAATAAATAAATAAATTTCACCCCTGCCTTTAACCACCAAATCAAACTGGTTCCAAGACTGCTTAAAGCAGGGGTCTCCAACCTTGGCCACTTTAAGACTTGTGGACTTCAACTCCCAGAATCTTAAAGTGGCCAAGGTTGAAGAACCCTGTCTTAAAGGGCCCCAAAAGTATAACCATGAGCCCAAAAGGAGAACTGCGCCACAAGAGAATGAAAGTGTCTTCTGATGCCTGAGAGGGAAGTGAACTTGGATAATGCGGAAGGAACCTTGGAATTCACAAGACATACCATTGTTTTTGTTTTCATCCACAGCAGCGAAGTCAATGCCATTCTCCAGAAGGACTGAGCATATTGTGGGCAAGTCTTGCTGGGCTGCAAGATGGAGGGCAGTCTGGCAATGCTTGTTCAACTCATTGACTCTGGCACCTGCCAGCAGCTACGAGGAAAGGAACACGTGAGAGAAGGGGGAATTGTTCCAGGAGCAATAAAACATAGGTAGCAGATCATCTGGAAAAATATCCATCTACTCCGTTATTAATAATTCAATGTCTTGTTTACTATTAATATGATACCAAGGCAAGCTATAGCACATTAAAGAATTCAAAAGCTCACATGGCAGTTGACAGTAAGAACTGTTCTGAAATCATGATAAATTGAAGCAATTTGGCACAACTTTACTTGATTTTACATGATTTTGAATTTTTTAAACAGAATCCTCTTTAACAGAACAACAAAGGTGGAAGGGACCTTGGAGGTCTTCTAGTCCAACCCTCTGATTAGGCAGGAAACCCTACACCACTTCAGACACATGGTTATCCAATATCTTCTTAAAAACTTCCAGTGTTGGAGCAATCGGAACTTCTGCAGGCAAGTTATTCCACTGATTAATTGTTCTGTCAGGAAATTTCTCCTTAGTTCGAAGTTGCTTCTCTCCTTGATTAGTTTCCACCCATTGCTTCTTGTTCTACCCTCAGGTGCTTTGGAGAATAGCTTGACTTTCTCTTCTTTGTGGCAGCCCCTGAGATATTGGGACACTGCTATCATGTCTCCCCTGGTCCTTCTTTTCATTGAACTAGACATACCCAGTTCCTGCAACCGTTCTTCATATGTTTTAGCCTCCAGTCCTCTAATCATCTTTGTTGCTCTCCTCTGCACTCTTTCTAGAGTCTCCACATCTTTTTTACATAGTGGTGACCAAAACTGGATGCAATATTCCAAGGCATTATAAAGTGGTATTAACACTTCATGTGATCTTAATTCTATCCCTCTGTTTATGCAGCCTAGAATTGTGTTGGCTTTTTTGGCAGCTGCTGCACACTGCTGGTTCATATTTAAATGGTTGTCCACTAGGACTCCAAGATCCCTTCCACAGTTACTACTATTGAGCAAGGTACCACATATACGGTACCTGCGCATTTTGTTTTTCTTGCCTAAATGTAGAATCTTACTGTTTTCACCATTGAATTTCATTTTATTTGACTGTACATGATTTCAAATATATCTCAAAGCAGTTTTCTCAGCAATAGAAGGAAATGGTTTATTATTCCATTCATCCAAGATGTATTTCAATTTTCTACAGCTTTTGGGATTTTCTCTGGTCTCCCACCCAAATATTAGGGACCTAATTCATTTCTGGGTACAGGAAAGGTCAACTGGTAGGTGCTGCAACCTGCTGAGACAGTTTTAAAATTAAAGATGCACAGTTAACTTTGAAGGAAAACACTTTCCATTTCACAGCAACCTCATCTTAATCAGATGCTTCTGCATGACAGGGGGAAAATGGCTGGAGAGGGTCCTTTTTCTAGCATTTATTATTTTGAAGCTAGATGATGACCTCATGAAGATATTGATAAGGACCCAGGTTGTTGGGGGCAATATGCTAACTCTGTAAATTGTTTAAAGCACTGTGAAACGGTATATAAGTCTAAGTGATATTGCTATTGATAGAACTTCCTTAACAACAACACAAAAATAGTTTATCTTTTTCTGCCTCCAGGAAGTGCTATGGTTCTTTGCTTTCTTGGCACTCTCAAACCCAAATACTAATCAAATTTTGAAGTCAACTAATGTTGGTTAGCTGCTCAGTTATAGATTTCTGAAGTGCATCTGGCAAAACTTACAGAGTGCATAAATTGAAATGGGGAAATAAACATGGCCCACCAGGTACCAACTCTGCAATAAAAAACTCTTGCCTTACTCAGCAATCGCTATGGAATCTTCTCTTCCTTGAGGTGAAATATCCTTATCACTTCTGAGCTTCCAATGATCCTTTAAGACTTGGTTATGTCATCAAGTGCAGGGAGAACAACTGAACTTGTAAAGTGGCTCCATTATGATTAACACCCCTTTGTCCTGTGATCTTGCTTGCTTTTTTGTTTTTATAGTTTTTAAAATGCTTTTTATAATTAATAATGATCAATGATTTTAAGTACTTACCTGTTTCCCTGAAAATAAGACCCAACTGGAAAATAAGTCCTAGCATGATTTTTCAGGATGCTCGTAGTATCAGCCCTACTCCCAAAATAAGCCCCAGTTAAGATTGTCAGCCAGGTGGGCGCATTTAGTATCATATTTTCCCCCAAAATAAGACCTAACCAGAAAATAAGCCTTCTGGAGCAAAAAGTAATATAAGACCTGGTCTTATTTTCGGGGAAATGCGTTATTCGATGGAATAATCCTAACTTATCAAGTATCAAGTTAAAGAATGGAACTGTAAAGCAAGCCAAGACTGAAAGATATTTGCAAGACAGAGGTAGCCATCCAAGACCTGCAAACATCTTTTTTTTAATTTACATTTATATCCCGCCCTTCTCCGAAGACTCAGGGCGGCTTACAGTGTATAAGTGTGCTCACTTGAAGCTACACAGAGGGATCAGCACAGACTGTCCCAAGTCATTCCAGAAATGTTTCTGCTCTTCTGTATAATCTGCAGTAGTTGTTAACATTGAGAAAATGGTTACTTTGTTTACATTTTATCTTCTTCCTTCAAAAATGTCTTTTAAGACCAAAAAAAAAAAAAAAAGAGAGGCTCTTTCTCCCCACTGAAATTTGGAAATAAAAGTTCGCACCACATACCAGATTGCGCACAATAATTTCAGAGCCAGCTTGAACAGCAAGGTGCAATGGTGTCAGCTTGGAGGTGTCCTGGACTCTGGAATTCACATCTGCTTGGACACTGATCAAGAAGAGCACGCTTTCAATGTCTGAATTCTGAACAGCCAGATGGAGGAAATTCCGACCTTTATTGTCCACCTAGCCAAACAAAATACCATTTTAAGTCAACTGAAATAATTTAATCCTCCTTCAGACATGATTACCCAAGCTATGACGGTTAGCGCTTTAGAATCCACTCACTGTGTTTTCAATATAAGACTCAGCTTAGCCTGAAAGCAGTCTTCATTAGTCCACAAATATTCAGATTGGCAGAAAATTCTGGCACTACAAAGCAAATTGACTGCTTTCTTAGATGCAAAAAAGTTAAAAGGGGATGGGGGAAAAGAACATGAAGAAGTGGGATGCAAAAGGAGGAATGTGCCATCTACTTCTATGATTCTTTTGCTTTCGGCTTCTGATGTTTTTTGTAATATATCATTTACGCAGAACATCCTAGTTGTTTTTTTAAGATAGCTCCTTTACTGAACAGTTACTTAACCACTTCTAGGGAAAAATGCTGAGATTTCTGAAACATTTGATGTGTATCCTGCATTCCAGCTTGCTTTAGGCACCCCCACAGATAAGCCAAATCTCTTAGCAAACCCAGAAAATTGCTACTTGAGTAAAGGATGGGATTTTGGTTTCTTGTAACAGCCAATTTCACAATCAAAGTGACAATTGGGGGTTTTATGGTCAAAGAAAACAAAATAGTTTCACTCTGTATCTATGGAGATTCTCAGATATCCAGGTCATGGTTGTCCCAAAAGTACTTTTTCAAAAGTCAACTGGACTTCGTTTTTTCCTTGAAGACATTTTGTTTCTCACCCAAGAAGCTTAGGGGCCTCTGGTGGCTCAACAGGCTAATGCAGCCTGTTATTAACAGCAACTGCCTGCAATATTGCAGGTTCAAGTCCCACCAGGCCCAAGGTTGACTCAGCCTTCCATCCTTTATAAGGTAGGTAAAATGAGGACCCAAATTGTTGGGGGGCAATAAGTTGACTTTGTATATAGTATACAAATGGATGAAGACTATTGCCTGACATAGTGTAAGCCGCCCTGAGTCTTCGGAGAAGGGCGGGATATAAATGCAAATAAAAAAAAAAAGCTTCAGTCAGAGCTGAAGTAGCTTCTTAGTTGAAAAGCGAAAAGTCTTCAAGGAAAAAGATAAAGTCCAGTTGCCTTTTGAAAAAGCACTTTTGGGATAGTTTCACTCAGGCTTTATATCCTAAATGAGTCACTTACCTACATACTGAATACTATCAAGCTGTTGGAATTAACACTGGCATATCGATGCATCTCTGCAATGGATAGACTGCATAAATGTGCTTAATAGATAATGGTTGGCTCTCCTCTACCTGCTCAGCAGCTCCAGGCTCCCGCTTGAGAATCGCTTCTGCTGCCTTGTTGTTCTTATACGTCATAGCGCAGGCAAAGGGGGTCAACCCTTGTCGGTCCCTTAAGTTGAGCTGGATGGCAGAGTGTGAGATCATCATCTGGATAATGGTGTTGTGCTGATTGATAATGGCAACGTGGATTGGGGTTTTTCCTTCTGCATCCTGCAAATACAGTTTAGTCAGTGGTGCAAAACAAATGACCAGTGCCCACAGGGTCTGCCTTATGGACAGATTGGGCTACATTTGCTAGGAATACTGACAATGTATAACATAACAGATTAAGTAAAGAGGCTCTGAATATGAAAGGATAGATGGGCAACTTGAGGTACTAAACCCATTTGGACTCCACTACCCAAAGCCCTTTCAAAACAGACCTACTCAATCCTTCACAAAGTTGCTCCCATTTTGAAGCGGGAAGCATGTCAAAACTGCCATGTAAATTCTAAAACAGACTTAACATCATTTTCAAAGTGCTAAACAAACAAGCAAACAGCATTCTCTTCTAACATCCAAAGAAAAGAACCCGAAAATCCTAGCTTCCCACCACCATGCTCATTTCCACCCAATTCAGCCTCTATCCAGAATCAAACCCAACTTTATATTTGTTATGTAACTTGAAACAAACAAACATGCATCAATGAAGTAACAGAAACTGTGGCCTATAAATGTGGTTATTTATTCTGCAATGATACATCAGGGGATCACATATCCAAAAATGTACCTAGGACAGTGAGACAAATGAGTCCATTTAACCTGTAGTCTCACCTAATTTAAAGAATAGAAAGGATTTACCGTATTTTTCCGAGTATAAGACGCACCTTTTTCCCCCCTAAAAGGGGGTGAAAATTTAGGTATGTCTTAAACACCGAATGTAGCCCTGCCCACCCACTGGCCTCCACTCTTTGGCCTCTGCCTCCCAGCAATTTACCTCCTTGCAGCAAGCAGCAAGAAGAAACAGCCCATTTCAGCTTCAGCACACCTAATTAGCACAAGTTGATTGTCTGTTGGATCGGCCTCCCGACTCTCAGCTGTTTCAGGCTGCAGGGATTGCCATGGCCTATTGCTGTGGAGGCCTCTGCTGCTTGCTGCAAGGAGGTAAATTGCTGGGATCAGATTTTTTTTTCTTGTGCTAATCAAGCTATGCTGAAAATGAAAATGAAAATAAAGCAGGCTATTTACTGCAATGAGGCAAAATTGCTGGGAGGCAGAGGCAGATTTCTTTTTCTTGTTTTCCTCACCAAAAAAGATAGGTGCGACTTATAGTCCGGAGCGTCTTATACTCCGAAAAATACGGTAGCCAGTTTCCAACCGAAGGACAGATCTGATAAGCAAGCAAGGATGGATTTATAGGAAAGGACTGAGTTCTTGACAGAAACGATAAACCTGAGCACAATGTAGAATCAGAATGTTTTCGTAGCAACTGTCCATGAGGAAAGATTCAAAAAGCAGATACAAAGAAATTAGCATACCTGCAATGAAAAAAAGGGCTGCCAGCAGAAGCTAAACTATTATAACTTTTCTCACATACCTGTGCATTTACGTTGGCACCAAACTCCAGAAGGCATTGCACTGTTTCTTCAAGTCCCCAGGAAGCTGCCAAGTGCAATGGCGTCTGTCTATCATGAGCCTCCTCATCACCTTCTCCATTGGCACCTGGCTGCCTTGGACTATTCACATCACAGCCACTGGGAAGAAAGTAGCATTAAAAGATCAGCCTGAAGCATTCAAAATTCCAGACCGTAAGAAAAATGGAACTTATTCCATATGGAGGAAAATTAAAATGATACCCACCAGTCCTCAACTGGGAAGAGAACTATATCTGCATAAAATGTAGATCTCTACATTTTAGAGATCTAGTGATCTCTATCCTATTATTGCACCACACCAACAAATTATAGTGTCCGATTTAGAAAGTACAAGGGTCTTTAAGGATAGAGAGACTGGCTTCCCATCCTTCCAACCAAGATTCACCAGCTGTGAGAACCTCCAGCAATAACTCTCCTTAATCAGGGCAGTACCATAGCTGGGGGAAGGACATACATTCTGACACTCAGGTAGAGCATTTTTTTCAGCATGAATGCTTTTTGCAGGTGGTTTCAAAGGGTATCAGGTGATATGCTTCTTTTTTGGCTTGCGTTTAGCATTATTCTGGAATAGCATTAACTCTCCTTCCAAAAACACAATTGATCGACAGATCATTATGTTTCTTTTGAATGTGAGTTTAATGCTATTTCAGAAAGGCATTAAAGCCGTATTTAAAAATAGCCTGAATAGGAGTTGATGGGCATTGAAAGAGCTGTGCTGTGAAACAGGGAAGAATTGGCTTTCTCGCTCCTAATACACTAAGTAACCTACTCTCCCGCAGCACTACTAGTTAGCTGCTGTTCAGGCAGATCCAAGTTTCCAAGCTGGGGATCTACTCAACTGCCTGGGAGATAGCATGGAGAGAGCGGTTTGAAGCACTGGTCTCTTCTACTGCCCAAACAGAATGGCCCTGCAAAACTGTGTCCATATTAGTCTAAAGAGGCCAATAGAGGTAGTCCGCAACTTGTGACTTCATGTAAGGTGCTTGGCAACTGGCCAACATTTACAGCCCCATGGTCACACAATTGTGTTTTATGACTGTTTCGCTGAAAACCAGCATTTACTTTGGTTTTCAGCAAAACCAGCTCGTAGCGAACCAAGAATGGCTGGATTTATATGATAAACATATAAATCGCAGGCAGAAAATGCTGTAAATTTTTGTACTATAGGTTTTTTGTCTCCTGACCTGCGGATCAAGAAGCAGGCAATCTGTTCACTGTTCTCATCAATGGCCCGGTGCAGCAATGTCTGTAAACAACCACTTGGTCCTGGGCCCCAGCAAGTTGCATCACAGCCGTGCCTTACCTGCAAGCAAGAGATAAAGAGACTGACTCCAAATGTATGACTTTATTATTATTATTTTTAAAATCTTGAACATAGAGCAATGATTCCTAGAATGAAAAACAGACATCTTTATATCATAATCTGCCTTTCTTATGTGTATATATAGACAAGAAGTATGTGGGCCGTTCAACCTGAAAAACTGCATTTATTTATTTTGTCTCTAATAAAATGCACTTTCCTGAACTTAGGCAGGAAAAAAAAATCAAATGCACAAGTATAGAATAGGTCAGTGATGGCTAACCTTTTTTGCCTTCACTTGCCAAAAAAGGGGTGGGGTGGGTGGGGGTCGCACATGTGCCCACATCTATAATTCTATGTGCCCTTCCCCCGCGCATGCGCGCGCGACCCCACACAACCCCCCTCCCAGCTCCTGGAATGCAATGGCCCGGTAGGGCCGTTTTTCTCTTTCACCTGGCTCCAGAGCCTCTCTATGAGTCTGGGGAGGGCAAAAACAGCCTTCCCCACACCCCCGGAGGCCCTCCAGAGGCCAAAAATGGGCCGTTTTCCAACTTCTGGTTGGACAGGAAGTGATGTTTTTTGCTATCCCAAGTCTGCAGAGACTCCTAGACAGGCTCTGGAGGCTGGGGACAGCAAAAAAATCACTTCCTGTCCAACTGGAAGTTAGGAAACGGGCTTTTTCTGGCCTCCAGAGGGCCTGGGGGGTGGGAAAGGCCGTTTTCACCCTCCCCAGACTCATAGAGAGGCTCTGGAGCCAGGTGAGAGAGAAAAACAGGCCTTCCCAACCACATCTCAGGCCCTCCAGAGGCAAGAAACAGCCTGTTTCCCTACTTCTGGTAAGTTCAAAAGGCCTGAAAATCAGATGCGCACGCCGGAGCTGAGCTCACGTGCCCACTGATATGGCTATGCATGCCACCTGTGGCACACTTGCCATAGGTTCGCAATCACAGGAATAGGTGGTACCTGGCTCAACAGTAGTAACTGTGAGACAGATCTAGGTGTCCTAATGGACCACCACTTAAGTATGAGCCACCAGCTTCAGCTGCCAAAAAAGCCAATACAGTCATGGGCTGCATTAACAGAGGGATAGCATCAAGATCATGAGAAATGGTAGTATTACTTTATACCTCACTAGTGAGGCTACATTTGGAATACTATGTATAGTTCTGGTTGTCATGATACAGTAAAAATGCTGAGAGTCTAGATAGCATGCAAAGAAAAGCAACAAAGATATTGAGGGGTCTGGAGGCTAAATCATATGGTATACAGGTGAGAGAGCTAGGTATGTCTAGCCTATCAGAAGGATTAGAGGGAATATGATAATGGTCTTCTGGTACGTTAGAGGCTTCACAGAGAAGAGGGTACTGACTTATTCTCCAAAGAACCAGAGAGCAGGACAAGTGGGGGGAAGCTTATTAAAGAGAGATCCAACCTAGAAGTAAGGGGAAATTTTCTGAAATGATAACAATTAATCAATGGAATAGTTTGCCTCCCAGTTGTGGGTGCTCTATTGCTGGAGGTTTTTCCAAATAATTTAAGATTGTAAGATTTATTCTTAACTTTATCAGTTCCATTCCCTCTTACCAGCGTTGAAGCAATATCTTCCAGATTATTTTCAAGAGCAAGCCAGAGGGGAGGGTTCCCCTTCTCATCCGGCACAGACATGTCTGCTCCTCTAGTGCAGATTGCATCAACTACCAAGGGAAGCTGGTTTTTGATTGCTAGTTGAAGAGCTGTCTCTCCATCTTGAGTCCTGCAATAAAGGCAACGTCAAGTCTATGTCTTAGACCTTTACCTCTGGCAGGGAATCCTTACTACTCAATACCTGGTAAATATAATCAGCATTCCACCCCTTAATTGGCTTTCCCGCTGGGATCACAAACAAGAGCTTATCAAAACATGCAGAACTACTGCACTTTGTAGTGACACAGAAGGGGAAAATTATTTACATGTTAGGAGCAAGGAGTGATCACATTATATAATTCTTTAATTAGACAGTATTTTTATTGGGAGGTGATTCTCAAAACCTTTCAAAAACCCTGTAAATATTTTGCTCTCAAAACAGTGGCAGAGTTCTCACCATTGTCTAAAAAGCAGTAAAAAAGCTAAACATTAAGTTCTCTGTATTTTTTAATAATTATTATTTCAACTAGATAAGTTGGAGAACATGCATGGAGAACTATTGTACATTTGCTGTTCCTGAAAATAAAAGGTCCATCTGCCCACACTAACTGCTCTATAAAGAATGAGTTGTGCTCCAAGATTTCATACATGTTCCTGCCCATCCACCTCCTATTACCCAAGGCCTTTTCAACAGACAATGCCAGAGGTTAAAAGTGGAGCTTTCTTCATGTAAAACAAATGCTAACCCTAATCTTTAGTAATTCCGTATTTTATACTGAAACTCTAATTACAAAATTTTTGTATCTCTTGTCTGAGCAGGAGACCTGGATTGCAGGTCCTGGCCTCTGGCTGTTTGTCTCTTAGCATGTAAGAACGAACTCTCAGTAATGCATACATTCCTACAATTTTCAATGGGGAAACAAAAGAAAATAGCAAATCCATTGATCTACCTAAATGCACCTAACTACATTTTCTGACAAAAAAACCACTTCTGGAAAATTCTGGCTTGTGTAATATTGTCTCAGTTACTGAATCTCTCAATGGAAAGAAAAATATGCATCCACGGATACAAAAAATAATACCCTTATAAAAGCATTTTAAAAATGAGCCCCTCCCGAAAGGACTTAATGTTCAGGGCATGGAGAGGGTCAAAAGACTCAAGTCAGCTATGAGAAACCTTTTGATATCTAACCAGCAGACAATTAATGTAACAAAATGGATTCTTAGGCTGGTTCTCCTCAGATGCTTGGAGCCTAAAAACTGAATTCTGAAAGCCTGCCAGGAGTTTCTCGCAAATATGGAAGTAATACCCCTTATTACCTGACACTGATATCGGCTTGATGCTCTAGGAGGAACAAGGCACTCTTGCTATCCTGTCTCTGTATCGCCATGTGTAGCAGAGTCTGTCCGTCTGACATCGTGTCATTGATGGAGGCTCCAGAGCCCAAGAGTTGAGCTGCGATCGTGTGCATCCCTGATAAGAAAAGGGGCAAGGTATTTATGGTATTTTTAATCTTGATCCTTTCAAGGGCCACGGGTCAATTTAAGACAGCTTCCCAGTCCAGGTTTTCAATAACATTCTAAGATGCACTTTACTTGTTTACTATTTTAATTATTTTAAATTCAGCAACAGAAAGCCCAGAACTCTCCAGATGTTTAGGGATACACGATAGCTAGATTTTGTGTGCTCAAGCTCAGCATACCTGGAAAGTACAAAGTTAGCAAAGATTATTTTGCGCCTAAGGCCTAAGTTCACATATAGATTATGTTCGCTGTCAAATGGATCGAGATCAGGGGTCTTAAACCCCTCGACCATGGACCATTAATGAGCTGCTGAATGGGGGGGGGGAGAGGAGTGTGCTAAGCTTCATTTGCGCATGCACAGGATTTAGGTTGCATTCACTAAACCATTCCACTCACCATCCCTGAAGCCGCTACCGCTGTCAGTCTGCGGAACCAAAGAAGTTGGGTACCTCTGCTCTAAATGCTCCCAAAAGCTGCCACTGAGTTTTAATTTTTAAGGGGGTGTTAGGGGAAAAGTGTGTGTGCGCGCGTAAAATCATGAACTGAACTGCATTTAATTGAAATTGTAATGAAATTTAAATGACACCATTTTTTTTTCCTGTGCTGGCAATCTCCTTTTTTTGGCCCTGACTTCATTAGCTTTTTAGATTGTATCTCTGCTCACAAGCGCCTCGGCTTGCAAAAACTAACAGTTTCAGAGAACACACTAGTAAACGTGCTGCTGAGCCACCACTTGTAAAGAATAAAGGGTGGGTAATCATATGAAATAACCAAACCTTCTCTGCATTTGAAAACAGGATTTTAAAATATCAGGTTGGATGGGGCTTTAAACTCCCATTAATTTCAACTGAGAGAGCAAAGAAGTGAAGTCTTTCTCGGTGGTGAATCGTTTGAAAGGATTTTCAAAAGCATTAGCTTTGCCTGGATTACATCCTTAATTTATAAAACAATGTTTTCTTTTATTTTGCAAAATAAAGCCTCCTCAACCTACCATACCAATATCACACTTGTTTCAATCCTTACCTGTCCACAGTGCTAATCCTAGCACAGTTTGATCTCTAGAGTCCTTGAGACTGAAGTCTGGAATGATTTGCAAGTTGTTGGTTGCATGGAGAGCATTAGCTAAAAAAACAAAAAGTAAAAATCAGGTTTCTTCAAACATGCTAATTTAACGTGCTAAAGTATGTTGTGATTACAATTTCCAAAACCCTTAGCCAAAATCCATAGCATCATTGCTCAAGTTGGAATCCTCCAGATACATTAGTCTTTAAATTTTCATAATCTGTGATTCAACTATCATAAAGGTCATCCTGGTTGAGAATTCAGAGTTTTGCAGTCCCAATCTATCTGTTTGGAGCAGTAATGGGTTCCATTTATCTTCGCTACCGGTTTGGAACTGTAAGCGTGCTTGCTTGCTTCACTCGCGCATGGTGCTTCTGTGCATGTGCAGAGTGTCCATGATGACATCTAAGTGGATGGGTGGAGCTTCTCACCACCTGCACTCTTTTCTCTCCACAAAAAAGTATTGAGGTACTCCCTCAACGATAAGGATTGTTCACCTCTGCTCTAGACCAAGTTGTTAAGAGATCTCCTTTCATTTAACTCTCTCATTTATTTATTTATTTATTTATTTATTTAATTTGATTTTTATACCGCCCTTCTCCCGAAGGACTCAGGGCGGTGTACAGGCAAAATAAAAACAACAATACAAATATACACAATTCAAATACCCTTAAAAAACTTATTCAAAATTAGCCTGATATTAAAAAATCATCATCAATTAAAACCCCATTTAAAATTTGTAAAATTCCCTTTTAAAATCCAATTAAGCCAGCCCCGCGCGAATAAAAAGATGGGTCTTCAGTTCGCGACGAAATGTCCGAAGGTCAGGTATTTGACGTAAACCAGAGACAAGCATAAATTACAGAGACAAGCATAAATTCCCGGTCTCCTTTTTGATTTGATTTGCCTGAAACAGTATAGGGTTTCCTGCTTGAGCAGGGGGTTGAGCTAGAAGATTTCCAAGGTCCCTTCCAACTCTGTTATTTTCATCACCTTCTCAGATTTGTCCTCTTGGCTCTTTGCTTTAACTCTCAAGTGAACCTCTTCCAGGTGATCCTTTTCCTACTCCTTTGTCTTATTCATTCTATTCTGATGCTTTCCAGTGAGCAACTCCGTACCTAAAGTTCATTGAGCATCTTACCTTTTTGCTCCAGGATGACCGATACCACATCTGGGTGGTTATAGGCTATTGCCATATGAAGAGGAGTTTGCAAACAAACACTATCCGCAGTGCCAGGCATGACAGTCCCCTTTGGGGAAGGTGCTGCTTTCTCTGTCTGGATATTTGGATTAGCTCCTTGTTGCAGCAACTCAGCTGTGAGATTGGCTAGACCATGCTGGCAGGCGGTGTGCAGTGGTGTTTCACCCTTTAAAAGAAGAAGAGTTGGAGAAATGAAAGGCATCTGCTGGAAGAAGGGGGGAGAGGGGAAGCTCTTAAAAAAGACTTTTCAGAACTAAGCAGCCCAGACCTCAAGTGTCATGTGCTGACATGAATTTAGCTATCATCAATCCAATCTGAGTCTGGGATTAATTCCTTCTGAAGGCAGATATGAGTTCATCTGATTGTATGGCCTTCTATACCATCTTCCCCTAATCCCCTAAAAAAACAACAACACCCCCATCACACTGAGATTCACACCAGACAAAGAGAAGCAATTATATTCTCATCAGCAACCTTGGATTCTCAATGGCCAGTTAAAGGCAGCCAGTCTATCATACAGGTAGTCTTCAATTTACAACCATAATTGAGTCTGAAACTATGGTTGTGAATTATGCCAATTGTTATGTAGGTCATCACATGACCACCTCGATTTTACAACTTTTTGGGGGGGGCAATCCTTAAGCAACCACGGCAGTTGTAAAACATCACAGTTGTAAAGTAAACCCATTTTCTGCAATGGTTTTTTTTCTTCCAAAAACCAGAAGTAAACACCAATTTCTGGAGAAAAAAAAAGATGTCATAAATTGTGGTCATATAATTGCAGACCACTGCAAACGGTGGTAAATATTGGTCAGTTGCCAAGCATCCAAAATGCAAACATATAACTACAGGAGAGGCAGCCAGCATTGAAACTCTGAAGCCAGATACGATGGCCCTTTTTTGGGGACCATCGTAACTCTGAACGGTTGCTAAGCAACAATGTCAGGCCTGGAAGCCATCTTTGCATTGGATCTTCAGGCCTGCCACATTTAGTGCTGTGGGAAACTGGGAGGGGGGACTGTATGGAGCAGGGGAGATATATATTCATAATAGCATTCCTTTCTCTGAGAGTCAAGGACATCTTGCCCTGCACCTGGAAGGCTGGAACTGGGAGGCATCTCCAGTTGGGACGATGCATTGATTGGACCATGTGATGGACATGTGGGTGCTGGGCAGGGTCTTGAACTTTCCTTTGGGTGGGGAAAACCTGGAAGCTTTCAGATTTGGGTTTTCCCAGATCTGCCAATATGACATCTCTAATAAAATGGAACTTTGAGGAACTTCTAGCCTCAGAGTCTTCTTTCGTTGGGGGTGTTACTTGGAACCCTGACAGACTGGTCATAAATCAAGGGCTACTTGCATTGTGAAAGAAATTGAAAGGAATCAAACAAGGTTACTTGAATTGTTTTCATTCCACCTGGTCGTAATTTTTTTTTAAAAACCCAGTAATTTATGTATTTCTATCTAAGCTGTTTTCTTCCTCCTTCACCTTTAATACAAAATTAATACATAATTTATGTATTTCTATCTAAGCTGTTTTCTTCCTCCTTCACCTTTTTCTTGTGCACTGTATCTTTTAATGTAAAAACTTTGGGGCAGGCACTTTTTCATTATTCACATCAGGATGCCATTCAAAGAACCTTGCTGAAAGATGAACAACATAAATCATACAGAGGTAGACATATTGTTAAGGAAATAAATAAAATTGCCCTGGATGGTCTCACATATGTTCTGGTGGTTCAGGCGATGCCTCACACAGATGGCAAGATATGAAGTTTCAGGAGCTCTATAGTTAAACCAATTAAAGAATTTAATGCTTGGGTCTTTTGATTGTTTATTACGAGAGGCGACTGAGGATGAAATCAAGGCATATTTACTCTCTAACTACAATACAAGTAGTCCTTGACATACAACTACAATTGAGCCCAAAATTTCTGTTGCTAATTGAGATCATTGTTCAGTAGCTTTTGTCCCATTTTACGACCCTCCTTGCCACAGTTGTTAAATGAATCACTACAGTTGTTAAATTAGTAACACAGTTAAGTGAATCTGGCTTCCCCATTGACGTTGCTGATCAGAAGGTTGCACAAGGTGAATGCATAACTCCAGGACACTGCAACCGTCATAAATGGGTCAGTTGCCAAGCATCTGAATTTTGATCATGGGAGTGCTGCAATGGTCACAAGTATGAAAAACAGTCACAAGGTCATTTTTTTCAGTGTCATAACTTTGAACAGTCACTAAATAAACTGTTGTAAGTGGAGGACTACTTGTACCTTCTACCATTACAATTTGCAATAAGAGCTTCCATCGTACTGATCCATATCCCAGGACATGGTACAAAAGGAACCGCAGCGATAACTACTTTGGGACAGACGGACCACAATCATTTGCATTCAGTATTCCTTTCTCCAGACCTACCCATTTATTCCTGTGATTGACTGTGGCCCCATGTGTGGCTAGAAAGAGTGCTGCAGCTTCATTTTCGGCCCCCGCAGCTCTCTGTAACAAGCAGCTTCCTAAAAGCAACCGCCAACAAATTAGAGCAGTAAGTACAAATTCGAACCAGCCTCTTCAATTTCTTGCCAGCCTCACCCTCTCTCACCTGTCACTGTATCTGGAGCATCAGTATTGCTCCCTCGTTGGATGAGTCTAGCGGCAAAGCTGTTCTCATCAAAGGAATTGCCGTTCTGCACAGGGACATCCTCAAAGGGGTTGACAGATGGGTCAGAAGACATGGTAATATATTGAACCGCAAGCCATAGGGCGGTACTTCCTTCGTGGTCCTTCAGTTCCAGATCAAGTCTAAAAAGAACCACAGAGTCTTATTTCCCATTGTGCTGGAGATATGGTCTTTGTTCCAACATAGTGAAAATTAGGAGCTTCTACTATTGGGGGAATGTTTGTCCCCGAATCTCACCTATTTTTACTGCGCTGGGCTTTCAATGGCTACATTTTGCATTTTCTGCCTTCCACAAGCAGCAGTTACAATAAATGCTTAATTTTTTCACGCAAAATTACTGACATATAAGATTGACTGTTATTACGATTTCTGATAAATGCAAGTAATTCTTCTGGGCTGTAACCTAATGTAACAACTGGTTCTTAACGATATTATTTAAAATAGCAGTCTAACAGATGAACTTTCCTCAACTTGTCCATATTTTGTTGGCTTCCACAAACTTACTGTTTGCACTGCAGCAGCTGACTGAATACTTGGTCGTTTCTCACAACAATCGATGCGTGCAATGGAGTTCTAAGGAAGGAAGGAAAAGTTATTTCAAATGCAAGGTTATAAAAGCAATCTTCCATAATTTAGAAGCCCCAACACACTTGGAGAATTAGGGACTCCTCCTTCATTTGGCTCTAATAGCTTCAGTTTTATTTTTATCCTGACTAGCAACAGCAATAGCACTTAGACTTATATACCGCTTCATAGTGCTTTACAGCCCTCTTTAAGCAGTTTACAGAGTCAGCCTATTGCCCCCAACAATTTGGGTCCTCATTTTACCCACCTCAGAAGGATGGAAGGCTGAGTCAGCCTTGAGCTGGTGAGATCTGAACTTCCAAACTGCAGCTAGCAGTCAGCTGAAGTAGCCTACAGTACTGCACTCTAACCACTGCGCCACCTGGGCGCTTATACATAAAAATATGACTATCACTAAATATTGTTCAGAAGACAGGCAATTCGTTTTAGGTTTAGCTTCCAACAAGGTTCTTCTTGGGTATCACTTCAATGTTTGAGATGCCATCCAATTTATTTTTATTTATTTAGGAAACTTATATGGTGCCTAATTGCTCACAGCAACTCTTAGGAAGCTTACAAGCAATAAAAACACAGTATAGAAAACCTAATAATAATAAAAAAAACAGGTTAACTGAGTTCTCATATTTTTAACCCATGCAACCTCCTTCTGATAGATTTCATTCTTAGCCATGGTATCTGACACCCAAACAACTTTTCCTTATCCAGTGACCAAAGTCAAATCATGAATAGGTAGTCCTCCACTTACAACCATAATAGAGCCTGTCCATTACGATTCTAAGTTGTGACAATCATAAAATGAGTCACTACATTATCAGACCCATTTTTATGATCTTTATTTTTTGTGGTGGACAGTGGACAGTGGGCTTTTAAATAGCAGATATAAACCTATAGTAAATATTGATAAAACATGACAATTGGGTTTCCTTCAATTCCAGATGAAGTCTGGGAAGAAGAGCATCTTATGTTGAAAAGCATTCTGGAGCCACCATGTTGAATTAAGGCTTATGTAGTGAAAATCAAGCTTTTGTATTATTGAGATTCAGTTCAACAGAGAGCAAATGACTTTGCTAACAGAAAATGTCAAATTCAGTCCCCAGCATCTCCCAACTTAAATCTTGTAAGGATCACTGTCCAAAGAACTTGGGATCCTGTTTGAATGAGAACTGTGAAACACTGAGCTACATGGAGTTATTAACACAATAGCCTTGAGATGTCCGAATGAAGAAAATTGCTACAAATATGTGGACTCCGATTCCCGTAATTTCTCGATAAAACATGGCAAATGCTGAGAATGCTGAGCTTTAGTGGATACTTCTGGAGTATGTTCAGCCTGGGGAAAGCTTCATATGTCCACATCAACCTCGTGAGTAATAAGTCACACATACAAAAACAGCAGGCTACCCAATAGTCACCTTCCTTGACTGTCTTGCATGTTAGGATTGGCTCCTGCCCTTAGGAGGGACTCCGCAATCTGCGCCATCTCCGACATTACTTCTGGTTTGTGCTTCTTGGAGTTATAGGATGCCACAAGATGCAGGGGAGTTTCTTGATCTCCCAGGGTTGCAGCATTCACCCGGGTACCATTTTTAATCAGGAAATTAGCAGCAAATTTATCTCCTGTTGAGTAGGGGGGAAATGATGACAAGTATCTCAACATGTGAAGTAAAAGTCACTGTCCCTGCCCAACTTTCCCTCACATTCAGAACCAAAATAATTAATTGCAATTTAGTGGTTTCTCTTTCTGATCACTCTGATGAAGAACACAATGATTCAGAAGAATTTTCTGCAAACAAAGAAATTAGCTAGGCACATACAGTATAGCCTAATTTGCTAATAAAGGAAAGCTCTTCCATAAGACTTATAGTAAATATATATATATTTCCATATATAAACATATCCCTGTGAGAGAAAAAAAGAGTTACCAAAAAAAAAAGTAAATAATGACTACTGGAATTCCCTTGAAGCAGATCTTTTACATAGAAAGGGAGATTATGCTTTAGATTACTTATACTTTAGGCTTCTTAGAACTATGTCCTGGGTCCCACATTACACCACAATAGGACTATCCAACATTTCAGTGATCAGGAGCTTCCTTCAATATTTTATTTATTTATTTTGTCACAACAATATATGTAGGTATCATACAAAAAGATTATATAGCATATAAACACATATATGAGTAAATATTAGGAGGTATAAGCATATATATATATATATAGGAAGAAGAAAAGAAAAACAATAGGACAGGAACGGTAGGCACGTTTGTGCGCTTATGCACGCCCCTTATGGTCCTCTTAGGAATGGGGTGAGGTCAATAGTAGAAAGTTTTTGGTTAAAGCTTTTAGGATTATGGGAAGAGACCACAGAGTCAGGTAAAGTATTCCAAGCACTGATGATTCTGTTACAGAAGTCATATTTTCTGCAATCTAGATTAAAGCGGTTGACATTTAGTTTAAATCTATTAGTTGCTCTAGTATTATTGCAATTAAAGCTGAAGTAGTCTTTAACAGGAAGGACATTACAATAGATGATTCTGTGAGTTAAACTTAGGTCTTGTTGGAGGCGATGGAGTTCCAAGCTTTCTAAGCCTAGGATTTCAAGTCTGGTGGGGTAAGGTATTTTGTTGTTTTCAGAGGAATGGAGAACTCTTCTTGTAAAATATTTCTGGACACGTTCAATTGTATTGATGTCAGAGATGTGGTGAGGGTTCCAAACAGGTGAGCTGTATTCTAGAATTGGTCTAGCAAATGTTTTATATGCTCTGGTTAGTAGTGTGGTGTTTTTGGAAAAGAAGCTACGCAAGATTAGGTTTACAACTCTTAGAGCTTTTTTTGCTATGTAGTTGCAGTGGGCTTTGGCACTTAGATCATTTGACATGAAAACTCCAAGGTCTTTAACGGGATGGGGGTCGTCAGTAAGGTAATGTCCATCTAGTATGTACTTAGTGTTTGGGTTCTTTTTTCCTATATGTAAGACTGAGCATTTGCTGGATGAAATTTGAGCTGCCAATTTTAGACCAAGCAGTTAGATGATCAAGGTCGTTTTGAATGATAGAAGTGTTGTCTGTGGTATTAAATAGTTTGACATCGTCAGCAAAGAGAACACAATTACTTGAGATGTGGTCACAAAGATCATTAATGTATAGTATAAAGAGTGTTGGTCCAAGGACGCTGCCTTGAGGAACACCACTCTTGACAGGAACAGGATTTGATAAAGCATTGCCAATTTTGACCACTTGTTGTCTGTTAGACAGAAAAGCGGATATCCATTTGTGAAGGGGTCCTGAGATGCCATAGGATGTTAGTTTTAGGAGAAGTTTATCGTGTACTACTGAGTCAAAAGCTTTGCAGAAGTCTATGTAGATTGCATCTATTGATTTGCCTTGATCAAGATTTGTAGTCCATATGTTTTTACAGTGGAGAAGTTGTAAGTTGCATGATAATTTTTTCCTGAAACCAAATTGTTTATTGGAGAGTAGGTTGTTAGTTTCTAAGTGTGAGGTAATGGATTGGTTGATGATTGATTCCATGACTTTGCAGGTGACGCAGCAAAGAGAGATCGGTCTGTAATTTTCGACTAAGCTGGGGTCTCTTTTTTTGAAGATAGGGATGACTGTGGCTAGTGACTAAAGTTTGGGAAGGGAACTGGTAGTGAAAGCTTTATCAAAGATAATACTTAGGGGTTCAGCTATATTAATGGAAAGTTTTTTTAAGAAGTATGCACATAGTCCATCGGGTCCAATAGATAGCGATGGTTTTAAGTTATGAAGAGCTTTTCCAACGTTATCTTCTGTGAAATCTATATGAGTTAGGTCATCATAATCATTGCTGGTACGTTTGTGGAATGTCGGATATGTGTTATCGGAGTTAACAAAAAGTGAGCCAAAGAAAATGTTGAAGAGGTTTGCTTTGACTGTTTCGTCATTGCATTCTTTGTTGTTAGAATATTTTAGTGTTGTTAGAATCTTTTAGTTATATCTACGCTAAGCTTATGATGAGTCCTTCGGGAGTCCTTCGGGAGAAGGGCGGTATACAAATTAAAATATTATTATTATTATTATTATTATTATTATTATTATTATTATTATTATTATTATTATTATTATTATATTATTATTATTATGATAAGGATTATACATGTTTTTGAAAATACTGCCAATTTGCAGCGATCAACATTATTAAAATATGAGTGGTTAAAGAGATTTAAAAACTTACCCCTACAGTAAGCCATAGTTTTTCAGCCATGATTTACTGACTATTCTACAACTGACTGGGCTCTTACAACACACTGAACCAAAGCCAATGAACTACCTTATAGTTTATCCATAACCCAAACTATATGTTAACTTTGTAGTAAAGGTAGATTAACTCAGAAAGAGCCTGATTACAGTTTTATGATCATGATGCCAGCTCTATCTACTATGAAGGTTGAAAAGAGACAGAAATCACACATGCAGAGAAAAAGGAACTGCTGGATATGTCAGTGAATCCATTATTAACTTTCTTCCCTGTTGGCAACTAATTTTTTTTAGACACAGGCAGTGGGACAGTAGGGACAAAACAGCAGCATTATGCAAGGTAAGACTGACAGCAGAGGGCACAAAGCAACCAACAGAGACAATTTCCCCATGTATGTGTAATATACTGTTTCTTCTGTCCCTTATAGCTTTCTTAGCCTGCCAAAGGGAGAATCTTTCAAACTGGCAGAACACCAGAGTGATGCGTAAAACATGGGCAAACTCTCAAAACAGGCTTTCCTAAAGATTTTAATGAAGTCAGGCTAGGAAAATCTGGACCAGAGTTTCTTAGATGGAGACAGCTGGGAGCCAGGAACAGAAGCAGAAGAATGTTTTAACAGGGACAAAAAAAAAGAAAGAAAAGTATCTCTGCAAGTTTTCGGTTTTCATTCATCCACAGCTTAATGAACTAGTAGTATGTAAAGCAACACGAGAAATGGCTATCCAGAATAAGGCGTTCGGGGAGGGCGGAGGGCATATTTCTACCATGAATCAGGTACAGTTTGTGCAAGTTCTCCAAACAGCAACAGTCCTTGGCCTGGCCAAGAAAAGACTGAGAAAAATAAGAGCAAGGGAACTGCAACTGCACGTAGACAATCAGGACGTGAGATGTGCCGAGTTCCCAAGCAAACCCTCACCCTCTCTTTCTCTTGGGGTCCTGCCCATAACTGGAAACCGACAGTGTGATTCCCCTTCATTTAAGCAGGAAGGACAAAACGGTTGAACTAATAGGTTTATCACTGTGAAAAATAAACTGGGAACAAGATTCCCTCCACTGACTGCATCCAAGAACTGAAAAACAAATTATATATGAAAACCCACTCTATGCTTGCCCTTGCATCCCAGCCCTATTTTTCAGTGTGGACTTGGGGCAAAATGGCTGCCCATTGATACTTTAGAGCAGAGGTCTTCAAACTTGGCAGCTTTAAGACTTGTGGACTTCAACTCCCAGAATTCTCCAGCCAAGAATTCTGGGAGTTGAAGTCCACAAGTCTTAAAGCTGCCAAGTTTGGGGACCCCTGCTTTAGATCCACGAAGAGATCCAATGGACTTCCACTGGACAATGGAAGCTGCTTCTGAAAAAAAATCTTGTCCCTGCAGTCAGTGGAGGGAAGAGCAAAGGTATCTTATTCCCAGTTCCACAATTTCAAACTCCAGCACTGATATCGCAGCCAAAATCCTCTCATGAGGACCCCAAACTCCAGTAAACTGCTAAGCCAAAATGAAACAGCAATTAATGTGGGCTACATTTTATGTGTGTGCATGCTTCTAATGTGCAAGCATTTTGTACTATACATCAAAATAGAGAAGGGCAATTTTATTGCCAAAGAAAGTAAATATATGTGTTCCAGGATAATGCTGCAGGATCCAATCTGAGCCAGTCACGGGGACCAAAGGTTTACTCTTCCAAGGTTTTGGTGCGGAGGGTTGGCTAATAAGTCAGATTACTGTTTCCTTGTGTTGTTGCATCATGAACACCTGACAGGCGCAACAACACCTAGTAGTAAATCAGTTCTCCTATTGACTGGCATGGGGCCCATTTCCCAGGCTTCAATCATTTCTCTGGCTGTTTTTATCTCAACTTGACCAACAATAATAGTAACAGAGAAATTAAATGCATGTCCTTGTTCATTGCAACAGGAGGCTACCAATGAGTTTGGGTTTCCTTGTGTAACCATTCCCTCACAAGCCATCAACACCTTAATTAACAACTAAAAGTTACACACCACCAGCAACTATATACTGTATTTTTCAGAGTATAAGATGCACTTTTTCCCCCCAAAAGAGGGTGGAAATGTTGGTGTGTCTTATACACCAAATACAGCCATTTTTGGCCTTCCAAAACCCCGCCCATCCCATTTTTCTGAAAAATGGGCCCGTTTTTCACAAAAACAGGGTGCGCAGAGAGTTTGGAAGGCCTGCAGAGTGCTCCTGGGGGCTGGGGAGGGCAAAAACGGGGGTGTTTTTGCCCCCCCTTACCCCCCAGGAACACTCTGTAGGCCTCCCAAACCCTCTGTGCACCCTGTTTTTTGCAAAAACAGGAGTGTTTTTGCCCCTTAGCCCCCAGGAACACTCTGTAGGCCTCCCAAACCTCCTGCATGCCCTGTTTTTTGCACAAACGGGTGAAAAACAGGCCCATTTTTGCAAGAAATGGGGCACGCAGAGGGCTTGGGAGGCCTGCAAAGTGCTCCTGGGGGCCGGGGAGGGCAAAAAAACTTTTTTTTCTTACTTAGCTCTTCAAAATCTTGGTGAGTCTTATAATCCAAAAAATACGGTAAATACAACGTGTAGAACATATTCTGGAGAGATAGAAGTTCCCTAATGTTGAGCTCTAGCATGAGCTTGAAAGCTTGGAAGAATAAATCTTTGGTTCCGGTGACAGACTCAGATTGGACCCAGCAATTTTCCTTTTTTACATCCAAAGGGAACATGCTTTATTTTTTCGCTTGTAAAGGCAGGATGGGGTGGTATGACAATGGTGCAATTATATCAATAGAAGGGACACCATAAATTTTTTTCAGCCCTTTGAGTTGAGGGTCTGAACCAAATTGATTCCACTGGCAGTCTAATATACCTCTTTTAGAGTTTTTCGAACAACAACAACAAAAGAAGAATAAAAATAGTAAAAACAAGGACCGCCAACATTAAGACACTTTGCTGCTGATGCTTGACAGTATGTTCACAGTGTGCACACAGAACTATGATTCAGATGCCTTTCATTTTCTATAGGCATTTAGCTCAGGGGCAGAACAGAAGATGCTTCCCCACTGTCAGAAAACGATGTAACGCAAGATGCTCCCGCTCTGTTCTTTTGCTCTCAGTGTCATGGCAACCAACTCCTCTCTGACCATACTAGTTCTCAAGACAGTTTTCCTCTTGCACGCTAAAAATTTAGCATATACAAACACCGTAGATTGTGCAAAGCTTCGGGGAGGTGTTTTGTTTTTCGGTTTACAAAGCACCATCTTAAAATAAAATGCAATATAACATCTGGCATTAGCCCAGGGATTTGTTGTCATGGTCCTAACAAGAGACCTTAAATTACAGCAGCTTTCCCAGCTAGGCAATGGGTTGACGTTCACTGTCAGCAATATATACAATTCTGTATGCAAAACAATGAGATTATATTAAGCCAAAATGCAGTCATATGAACTTAACATGGCTTGCATGATATATGAAACCAACCAATGGTTGCTTGTGCAACAAATCAAAGTTCAGCAAAATGTCACCTTATTGAACGCAGCAATAGTTACTCTGAATTCCTAGTGATTTGTCTGTTGAGAAATTCAAAGGCCTGCGACTATTAAATTCAGCCCATCCTGATCTGTATAAACATCTTTACCCCTTTGAATTGCTTTATGCAACAAACTCCAGCCTTTCTTGTCCATCATATCCACATCTGCTTTGTGATTCACCAAGGTAGTTGCAATGCTTTCCAGTCTTCGACAAAGTGCTAAGTCTAAAGCAAGGTCTCCATTGTGATCCAGATCATTTAACTTTCCAGGCAGCTGCAGGAACAGAAACAGTGGACAGTTGTCAGCCAGTATAATAAGTCAAGGAAGAGAAGCAGTTACCAATATTTTAAACCAGGATTCAAATATCTGTTCCCAATGGAAATGCTAGGTATGAAGGGAAACCAAAAGGGCAGAATACACTTTTAGGAGATGGGAGAAGCCACATCTTAATAAGAAACATAATCCATTTGGCAGAAGATCTACGATTCAGCTAGAGTTCAGAGTCACTGACAATCAGAAGGAAAGAGAAAATGGCTACGCAGATCAGTGGCCTCAATATACAGAACAGCTTCATACAGAACTGTGGTGGCACACACTGGTTATAATACAGTATTGCAGACTTAATTCTGCTGACTGCCAGCAGTTCGAATCTCACCAGGCTCAAGGTTGACTCAGGTTTCTTTTTTTCCAAGATCGGTAAAATGGGGACCCAGATTGTTGGGTGCAATATGCTGACTCTATAAACTGCTTAGAGAGGGATGTATAAGCACTATGAAGCAGTATGTAAGTCTAAATGCTATTGCTATTGATAAAAGTTCAATTAGATCAGTGTTTGCTAACCTTAACCATTTTAAGATGTGTGGACTTCAACTCTCAGAATACCCCAGTTAGCACTGAAATCCACACATTTTAAAATGGTTAATGAAACACTGAATTTGATGCATTACAAATAAATATAGCAAAAACTATTCATTTTTATCCTTTAATTTCTTCAATTTTTTATTACTATCAGTTGCTAGCAATTGTTCCTTTAAAAAAAATAGAGTGCACGTGTGCTAGAATTATTCCAAAATGTCATGTCTTATAGACTGTAGAGGCATCTCATCCTCATCCAGGCTACCTGAGAAACCGTCTCATCCCAATGGGATTGGCCCAGCCACCCATCACAAAAGGGATATGCAGCAGATCCCCTCAATCAAGGAATTCTGGCTGATGAGGTCCAGAAAAGTCTCTTCTGTCATGGCCACTGCCTGTTGTCCTAGAGTTCCCTCTAGGAAAGATGGGCAGCATATAAACAAACAAACAAACAAATCCTACCTGTGAATCCATTTCAATAAGATATAGGAAAACAACATCTTCTCTTTCCACTTTAATAGCTTTATGCAAAGGGAAATCCGTTTTAGATTTGATCATTTTATACAAGAGCTGAGCACTCATACTACTGAAATCTTCTTTCCTCAAATCATCCTGCAAAGCATTAGGAAAAAAAGATATAATTTTATCTCGATCTCAACAAACATTAGCCTAGTCTTCCAAATCATGCCATAAATGAGAATGGCCACTGAGCAATATTGACTGTGAATTCGGAGATTTTTTAAAGCAGAGGTCTGATTAAAAGTTCAGTGAGATTCACTAAAAAGGCAAGAAACAATTTTAAGCATCTAAGCAGCTGAGCTATTCAAAATCTTAAAAAATGATGCAGTAAAAATGCTACATTCAATTTGCCAGCAAATTTGGAAAACAACAGTAGCCACAGGAATGGAAAAGGTCAGTTTACATTCCAATTCCAAAGAAAGGCAATATCAAAGAATGTTCAAACTATTGCACTATTGCACTCATTTCACATGCTAGTAAGGTTATGCTTAAAATCCTACAAGCTAGGCTCCAGCAGTATGTGGATCAAGAACTACCAGAAGTATAGGCAGGATTTCGAAGACAGAGGAACTAGAGATCAAATTGCCAACATACACTGGATCATGGAGAAAGCTAGGGAATTCCAGAAAAACATCTACTTCTGCTTCATTGACTATGCTAAAGCCTTTGATTGTGTGGATCACAACAAATTGTGGCAAATTCTTAAAGAGATGGGAATACCAGACCGTCTTATTTGTCTCTTGAGAAACCTATATGTGGGTCAAGAAGCAACAGTGAGAACTGGACACGGAACCACTGATTGGTTCAAAATTGGGAAATTGGCTGTATACTGTCACCCTGCCTATTTAACTTATATGCAGAGTACATCCTGAGAAAGGCGGGGCTAGATGAATCAAAAGTTTGAATTAAGATTGATGGGAGAAATATCAACAACCTCAGATATACAGATGATACCACTCTAATGGCAGAAAGTGAAGAGGAACTAAAGAGCCTCTAGATGTGGGTGAAGAAGGAGAATGCAAAAGTTGGCTTGAAACTCAATATTAAGAAAACTAAGAACATGGCATTCGGCCCTCTCAATTCCTGGCAAACAGATGGGGAAGAAATGGAGGTAGTGACAGATTTTATTTTCCTGGACTCCAAGGTCACTGCAGATGGGGACTGCAGCCAAGAAATTAAAAGACGCTTGCTCCTGGGGAGGAAAGCTTTGGCAAATCTAGATACGGTAGTTTACTAAAAAGAGACATTACCCTGCCAACAAAAGTGCATATAGTCAAGGCTATGGTTTTCCCAATTGCAACGTATGGCTGTGAAAATTGGACCATAAGGAAGGCTGAGCGCCAAAGAATTGAGGCCTTTGAACTCTGGTGCTGGAGAAGACTCCTGCGAGTCCCTTGGACTGCAAGGCAAACAAACAAGTCAGTCCTAGAGGAGATCAACCCTGACTGCTCTTTAGAAGGCCACATCCTGAAGATGAAACTGAAATACTTTGGCCACCTAATGAGAAGGAAGGACTCACTGGAGAAGAGCCTAATGCTGGGAATGATTGAGGGCAAAAGAAGAAGGGGACGACAGAGAATGAGATAGCTGGATGGAGTCACTGAAGCAGTAGGTGTGAGCTTAAATGGACTCCAGAGGATGGTAGAGGACAGGAAGGCCTGAAGGAACGTTGTCCATGGGGTCGCAATGGGTTAGACATGACTTCGCAACTAAGAACAACAAATAAACTCAAAAAGAATGAGATCCAAGGAATTATATTGTGCTTTCAAGACAAAATAAATATCCAACATGACAAAGTAATGGCATTAATTAAGGAACTTCTGAGTACAATATGTGCTGTGGTGTAAGACGACCACTAAGACTAAGGAGACTGTCTTACATACTAGCCATTTTCAATTAGAAATCTTGAAGACTACCTATGCAGGCCGTACATTCTGTTTATAAAAAGTACTGTACTTTAGTTCCTCCACATTAGAAGCAGACCTTGAAGGGGAAGGGGAAAAAAAGAACGTCTACAATTTCTTGCTTTGAAAGGAAGAAAAAAAAAACCCTTCCCTTGATTCACTAAAATTTCTCTCCTGAAGAATACCAGTGCTGTAGTTCTGTACACAACTCTTTCCCTAGGGCTTGGATCGCAGTTCTAAGAACATCTGCCCATATTTCATCATCCCAAACTACTAGCATATTTATCTGAAGACAGAGTGCAGGCTGATGTTCTTTAATGAGGCATTTTCTCCATGCCACAAAATGTTTTCAGAGAAGAACTAAGCTGCAATTCAGGCCAGAACTTCATGTTTTCGATGCAAACAGCACTTCTGCTGCTAATGCTAAGGCATCCTATTTTAAATCGCCAGTTACCACTGGTGTGAGGAAAAAAGTGCTGGCTTCCTCATGTAAAAATAAAACTTCTCAGGATATTAAAAGGACATCATGGATGAGCTAAATCCAGGACATCATGGATGAGCTAAACAATCTCTCTCTAATATGCATTGGCTTGTTCCATACAAGGAAGTTCTCTCTTTTTGTTTTTATCCACAAAAGCATTCATAGTAAGATCTTTGTTCTGGGATGTAGAATAGACCAGGGGTCTCCAACCTTGGCAACTTTAAGACTTGTGAACTTCAACTCCCAGAATCCCTCAGCCAGCAAAGCTAGCTGAGGAACTCTGGGAGTTGAAGTCCACAAGTCTTAAAGGGACTTAGGTTGGAGACCCCTGGAATAGACTATTGGCACAAAGAAAGGTTCACAAAAAATATGTTGTTTGAAAACAAATAAAAACATACCAATATCTTAGCACAATTTCAAAGTTTACACAGAACTTGCATAGATAACATGGATAAAAGCCACACTTTTAGTGATTAGAAGTAAAAATAAGGATGCAAATCCTCAAATATCTTTTGGAAGAGCTTTCTTAATGCTTACCCAATGATTAGCAATTATCTCAGCACAGTAGTTCATTAAAGTGCTGGCATTCAGCTCTTCTGCTGTTTGATAGAAGCGGATACAATTTCTTACATTTACAAGTGACATGACTCCTTTTTCACACCTATCAAGCAGTAAACACAAGAGGATCAACAGGGACTAGTCACAGAAAAAAAAAAGTAAACAAAAAGGACATCATGGTATGAAACCAGCAAGAACAACAATGTCATATTGTATTATTACAGTTGAATCCAAATTCCTTTTTGGCCTAGATCAGTTATTATTTTTTCAGGGCATTATGGAAGCAAGATTCAAAATAAACCAGAGTCCAAAATAATGTTTTCAAAGTCATTCTGAACACAAAAAAATAACAGCAGTTAATTAACTCAGAAACGTTTAAATTGTGGCACACAAAGAAGGAAACGGATCAAAGAATCCAGGAGCAACTTTTTTGACTTACAGACTTCATTAAAAAATACATATAAGTTTTTGCGAACCGCAGCTTATTTCATCAAATGCAAGAAAATGCGTAGACCAGTGATGGCAAACGTATGGCACACTTGCCACAGGTGGCACACAGAGCCATATCTGTGGGCACACGAGTGTTGCTCTGGCTCAGCTCCAGCGTGCATGGGTGCACCTGCCAGCTGATTTTCGGGCCTTCCAGAAGTCAGGAAATGTGCTGTTTCCAGCCTCCGGAGGGCCATCACTTGCCAAAAGCGGGGGGAGCACAGGGGGCAGTCGTGCGCGCATGCGCAGGGGGGGCGCATTGAATTATGGGTGTGGGCACCCGCGCACACGACCCCCTCCCACTCTTGATAGGACTACCTATCAAGACATAAGAAATTCATAGGTACAATAAACAGGATACACGATATTTATATTACAGATTTTATATGTTTTGTCGGTTTATTCTATTTCATGGAATTATTATATAGTTCATGTACATACCTATGTGTTTACATCTATCAAGAAGAATAAGAACTTAAGATAGAGAATGACAAGTTAATAGTAAAGTTATATGGATTTCTTACACAAATGTGAAACACTCTTAATACTAAGATGAAATCATCCAACTCCCAACCATTCTGGACACTTTACATGACAGGTTTCAAACTCGCTGTGTCACGTTTCGTGACATTTTCCCCATTCGCGGAGCTGGGGTAGGCATGGCACATCCGGCCCACAGGCCGCCAGTTTGACACCTCTGCTTTACATTCGAACAAGGCTAGAACAAACAGCAAAAATGTGTGTCCCAGAAAAAGTAAAAACTTACGAATAGAACAAAAATATTAGAAGAGCTCTCCAATAACCATTCTGCAAGGCTTGGGAAAAAATATTTTTAATGCCTTCTAGAATCTCATCTTGTTGAGACTTTTATGAATCTCTGGGGAATGCCAGAGGGCAGGCATAGTAACATATTGGGTACATTTCCTAGATCCCACTAGATGGCATTTTTTAATTGAAAGGAGTGCACCTATTCTGCCAGATTTTATTAGACAGGAAGAAACTATAGGAGATAGCTGGTCCCTCAAATAATCAGGTGATGGTAACCAGCACCTTAAAATGCATTCAGAAGCCATCAGGCCACCAGTTCATCTCCCAGAACAGAGGTATTACATGGACATATAGTGGCATGTCTTATTATTGCTTGTGCCACCATATTTAGGATCAAATGTAATTTCTGGGGGGCACTTTCAAATGCAGCCCACGTAGAGCACATTGTCATACTCCATTCCTGAACTAAGGAGTAATTTCTTCACTGTAAGAATTATTTTGCAGCGGAACAGCCTGCTTTCTCCATCATTGGGAGTTTTCAAACAAAGGTTGGATAACTATTTGTCTGGGATGATCTGAGGATTTCTGCTATGAACGGGGGATTGGACCAGATGATCTTTAAAGTTCCTTCCTTTATGAGCCTATGATACATGAAATATAGACTAAAAATGGTCAACCGATCAAACAATCTAGATTATAAAATGTAGCAAGCTAAGAATTTATTTGGTTACTATGGAAGGCCTTTGAATCTCAATTGGTGAGAATTATTGGCACCAGATGTAGAATACGTGCAGATATGCAATTATTAATTTTTAATGGAATATTTCTTTATTATTTATTGGGTTATTGCTGTTGCTCTCTGTGCATTGTCTAGATTCTTTTAAAGATTGAGGAAGATTTAACACACCCCTCCAAATTATCCTTTAAAGATCATTTTACAAATCAAACCAAACCACATCTGAGGAAAATCATAAAAATACTATCCCAAATCCAAGAATTGTAGAATGCACAAGTTGGAAGGCAATTGTACCAGGATGGGGGTTGAGCTGCAAGGATTGTTGACATGTAACCATTCAGCTCGTGTTTAATAATCTCCAGCAAGAAGGAATTCACCACTCTTCAGATAGATGGTTCCATTGCTTATAATAATTATTTTCATCAGAAAATTCCTTCTAATATTCATCTTGAATATCCTTTCTTTTCCTTCTAATCCAACACTTCTCATCCTGCTAACAGCTTCAAGAGAGACCTGAACCATCCTCTTAACGTAGGTACATTCTTAATCTCATCCACAAAATCTGGCCTCATACGATCAGTACATCAGCTCCACAACTCAATAGCCTCTTTGGAAAACTCTTGTTTGTTCGCTCTGACTCCCTGGTGCCTGACCTGTTAGTAAAAATAGGCCAGTATGCTACGATGATATTGAACTAGAGATGGGGAGACCCAAGTTCTAGTCTGCCGTCAGTTCCCAGAGGAGCAGGCAAAATAACAATAATTGACATTGTATGAAATAGCCATGCCATGCTAATTAAAACAGAGGCACCACAACTCATTCAGAAGCTTGCCTTTCCCTGAGGAGTTGCAGCTGAAACCTGTTTGCTACTTTCATCAGCTCTGTCAGGAATACGTCGTCTTCTCGCAGCTCCAGCTCATCTGTGTAAATCCAACGCAGCATTGCCATGGCCACCTCGGGATCAGCGTCTGGTGGAAGAGCATCAATTATTATATTCCTATGGGGAGAAACACTGTTTTGCTTAGCAAGAGAGTAGCTTTAACACCCATCAATAAGGAAACAATAAGTAAAATTCAGACCTCTGGTCAGTGCCAATCAGCACATGTCCTCACCCAACCAACCCAAGGAGGAAACATTGGCATAGACACAGATCAGACTGTAGCCAAGTATGGGAATTTTTGGCTTTGGCAGCTCTATGATTCCAAGCAGTCGTGGTTTACTGAGAAAAACCGTAAGTTAAAAAAAGTTGTTGGCTTAGCATAGCAGGTAAACCCAACCAATGTCAATACAAATGGACTTATCAACAGGTGATTTGGAAAGATGAGAGATTTAAGGGGAAGAGCTACTACAGTTAGGTCTCTTATTATTGCATGAAATGAATCTCAAGAAGTGATCGAATTACAGGTAGTCCTCTACTTACAACAGTTCATTTAGTGACCATTCAAAGTTACAATGGCATTGAAAAATGTGACTTATGACCATTTTTCGTGCTTACAACTGCTGCAGGATCCCCATCGTCACATGATTGTAATTCAGATGCTTGGCAGCTGGTTCCTATTTATGATGGTTGCAGTGTCCTGGGGTCACGTAATTCCCTTTTGCGACCTTCTGACAAGCAAAGTCAATGGGGAAGCCAGATTCACTTAACAACCATGTTACTAACTTAACAAATGCAATGATTTTCTTAACAACTGTGGCAAGAAAAATTGTAAAATGGGGGCAAAACTCACTTAACAAATGTTTCACTTTGCAACATAAATTTTGGGCTCAATTGTGGTCATAACTTGAGGACCACCTGTATTCAAAGTTTTATGTAAAATATGGTAATCAGTTCCAACCCGGAAGCACCCAATGCTCTGCTCCCTGATCCTCAGGATTTCCCTGGGCCTTGGCCACTCTGAAACTGGCCATTTAACCATGCAAGGGAGCCTCAAGACAAGACCAGCAGGCAGGGGAAGCCTTGGGAGACCATCAGGGGGCTGGATGGAAAGTAGGCCTCAGCCTACAGATTGTAACTGCACTTCATGTGCCAGTCAATTCTTTAGGTTACTTCACATGGCTGAGTGGCCAGCTCCAGAACAGGTGGCAAAAGAAAAAAGACAGGGTCTTATTTTCAGGGTATCTTTAGGGAAGAGGGGTCTGTTGTAACTTTGAACAGTTGCTAAGCGACCAGTCATACATCAAGGATTATCTGTAGTCTATTTTGTTGTGAGAATTCATCCACAGAAAAAGATTTATTGATAAATAAAAATAAGGATGCTCTATTCTTATCAAGATGCAACTAAAATAACCTAAACTATAATCTAATTAGGGACGCGGTGGCTCAGTGGCTAAGACGCTGAGCTTGTTGATCAAAAGGTATCCCTAGTGCTGCGTAACAGGGTGAGCTCCTGTTACTTGTCCCAGCTTCTGCCAACCTAACAGTTTGAAAGCACGTAAAAATGCAAGTAGAAAAATAGGGACCACCTTTGGTGGGAAGGTAACAGCGTTCCGTGCGCCTTTGGCGTATAGTCATGCTGGCCACATGACCATGGAGACGTCTTCAGACAGCGCTGGCTCTTCAGCTTTGAAACGGAGATGAGCACCGCCCCCTAGAGTCAGGAACAACTAGCACATATGTGCAAGGGGAACCTTTACCTTTATAGTCTAATTTCATAGCCTATTCAGCTATGGAATGTCTTTTCAATGTCTTTTATCGATGACATTATTATTTGATTAATCCCTTTATAGCTAAGGAAAAAAAGTATAATCTTTGGCTGTAATAATGTTACACATATTGCTAACAAAATTAAAAAATACATGCCTTTTACTTCCCATCCCTTTTTTTCATGTTATATCTTTTTTTTTTTCAAATTGTCAAGTTGAAATAAAGTTTGCCCTCTTTTGATGGATCTATAAATAATCCTGGACCTTCTCAGACTGAAGAGTTGGGCAATAATAAATAAAAATAATGTTGTCAGGAGAGTTCTATTTTTAAAATATTGATTTGTTATTTTAAGGTATTTCCTTTGTCCAATGTTGTACAAATTCTCAGAGCCTACAGATCCTATTACAAACATTAACAGAATGTGTGATAGAATTCTGATTTAATATTGCTTTAACATTTGTTAAAATGATGAGTACATCTGCAAAGCAGTAATGCATCAGTAGTATAGTATTGTCTTATGAATTAACAAGTGCCTTTTATTCCTTGCTTTTATGCTTTGTCAGATTTTTAAGCTGCAAGATTTGTTAATTATAAGGCAAATATACCTCATAGTATGTCTACTAAACATACATTTAGAAATACCCAAAATGAATATATAAATAGATTCTCATTACTTATGCCCCCACAGCTGCTCTTTTAAGGCCAAGATATTAATGATGTAATGATTTAAATTGACAGAGCTGTTGGCATTTACTTTGCAGAGGTGAAAAGCAGTGTATGATAACACTGTTTGCTGTGAACTTTTAGAAATTAACATGAGGTGGGGCCAACCCATGAACCTCAGAAACTAGCAATAGCAATACTATTAGTGGTATTTATAACTGTTGCAAGATGAATGCTGGCTGTGTGCCCACCTTCTAAAAAGCAGAACAGGCTGCCTGAAGTACTAATATTAGAAGGGGTCTTACAGCCAGGGCCATATGGGACAAGGGAGCCATAAAAATGTGCTACCTTTTTATGAAGTTTAATAAGCAGTCCCCAAAGGCATTACAATCCCAGATATTATTTGACTGGTTCTCTTCAACTCTCCATTCATCATATTTCAACATCAGAAATAGGCTATAAGCAAGTGACATTGATGTAAAAATACTTTAAATTCCTGTTTTTATGGAGATTAGACTAGCAAATTGGGGCAGCAGATCCTATCAGAAAAAAGGACAGGACCTAATTCAAATCCACAGTTGGCCATATACATGGCCCCCTTTTGGATATCACTTGCTCTCAGCCCAATATATTTTGTGCATCTATTAAAAAAAATGGGCGAGGAAAAATTATTAATTCTACCAGTAAATCCCTTCAAGGAAGAAAAACATGTATTGTGTAGTCAGCTCACAATAGGTATTTATAACAATGTTTACTCTGATTAAAAAGGATTAAAGGGATACAGTTAACCCACAAAACCACACAAAATTATGAAAGAGCCATAAACACTCAAGGGAAGCCACTCAGGAGCAATTACATCAAATGCCCTTATCATCGCTGAATTCCAGAGCTTGGTTAGGTATGTGGTAGAACTGCTTTCCAAACTATCAGGAAGAAACCAAAATGTCTGTGGCATATCAGTCAGATCCTAACTGCTGCCTCCATTTCAGAAATCATACAGTAGATACCAACAAGTTGGATGGCAATGAACAAAAAAAAACTTTGAAAAAAAGACAGATTACAGTGTCCTCAATCTTCAAATCATTATCCATTTGATCTAACAGAAAGACCAGGTTCATCAAACCGTTGTCTACAAGAGTCAAATGTGGATTTGGGTTTGCCTCAGCATCCTATATGAACCCAACCACTGCGATCTGCATATTGCAGCTTAGTGTGTTGTGTGAACAAGTGTGGCTTATTATGAAGGTGAAACCCACTGTCCTAGCCTACTCAGTTAACAATGGAACTGAAAAGGAATTTGAGCATAGGTCTATACTAGACCAAGTCACATGCATTACAACTGTAACTCAATCAGTGTAAAGCTTTCAGAATATCAGGGTTATATTAAAACAGCCCTCACTGCACCTCAACAGGGCTTTTCCTGAAATACATTACAAAATGCTGGGGGCAGGGAATCCAATAAAGTCCCATATCTATTTACTCATGCACAGTCACTCATGCTCTTGTTACCTCTCGCCTGGACTACTGCAATGCTTTCTACATGGGGCTCCCCTTGAGGAGCACCCGGCGACTCCAGTTAGTCCAGAATGCAGCTGCGCGGGTGATAGAGGGAGCTGTTCGGAGCTCCCATATAACACCAATCCTGCGCAAGCTGCACTGGCTGCCTGTGGTCTTCCGGGTGCACTTCAAGGTGTTGGTTACCACCTTTAAAGCGCTCCATGGCTTAGGACCGGGTTACTTACAGGACCGCCTACTGCCACCGTTTGCCCCCACCGACCCGTGCTCTCTCACAGAGAGGGACTCCTTAGGGTGCCGTCAGCCAAACAATGTCGGCTGGCGGCCCCCAGGGGAAGGACCTTCTCTGTGGGGGCTCCTACCCTATGGAACAAACTTCCCCCTGGACTCCGACAGCTTCCCGACCTTTGGACCTTTCGCCGCGAGCTTAAAACCTATCTATTTTTCCACGCAGGACTGGCATAGGATTTTTAGATGTTTCTATGGGTTTTAATTTTTAATTTGTTTTTAGGGTTTTAAATATGTTTTAAATTTTGGGCCAAATTTTGAATAAGTTTTTTAGTTTCTGTTTTATTTATATTGTATTGTACTTTGTCTGTTGTTTTTATTTGGCTGTTAACCGCCCTGAGTCCTTCGGGAGAAGGGCGGTATGCAAATTAAAATATTATTATTATTATTATTATTATTATTATTATTATTATTATTATTATTATTATTACTATTATTACTATTATTATTATTATTATTATTATTATTATTATTTACGGACCGCCTACTGCCACCGTTGCCTCCCACCGACCGTGCTCTCTCACAGAGAGGGACTCCTCAGGGTGCCGTCAGCCAAACAATGTCGGCTGGCGGCCCCAGGAAGGGCCTTCTCTGTGGGGCTCCCACCCTCTGGAACGAACTGCCCCGGGACTTCGTCAACTTCCGACCTTGGACCTTCGCCGTGAGCTCAAAACATACTTATTTCATTCAGGACTGAGTTAGGTTTTAATTAATGGGTTTTAAGTGGGTTTTATTTTTATATTTTAATTATTTTAATTGTTAGGCTTCATAATAAGTTTTTTAATTGTTTTTTAGATTGTATTTATCTGTTTTTTAAATGCCTGTAAACCGCCCTGAGTCCTGTGGGAGATAGGGCGGTATATAAATTTGAACAATAATAATAAACAATAATTATTATTATTATTATTATTATTATTATTACTCAGAAGTACATCCTAGAGAAATCAACTAACTTTTGGATAAATCTATATACAGTCTTTCTGTGCTTTAGAATAGGGGTCTCCAATCTTGGCAACTTTAAGCCTGGAGGACTTCAACACCCAGAATTCTGGGAGTTGAAGTCCTCCAGGCTTAAAGTTACCAAGGTTGGAGACCCCTGCTTTAGACGATGTACTCAAATTGAGAATCTGATTTGGCAATTATATCTTTGAACATTTCACAACCCAACAATTTTAATATTATACCCTTTCTTTATACAGTTATGGAGGATCAGAGTAGTGTAAAATTTCAAATTCCCTTTACATAGGTTTTAATAATTATGACACACAAATTATATACCACTATTACTAATTTTAGCAGATGTTAATGATTGTGCTTTTTTTGGGCAATGTACATGTAGACCTATAAAACTGTCTACCTGAATCTACTAATAATCTAGGGCAATTTCAGTCTGATTGATAGTGTTTTCACTCTTTATTTTATGACCTCATTTTATAACCTATTCACTAGAGTTGTTAAGCAAATCACTACGGTTGTTAAATGAATCATGCAATCATTAAGCAAATCCAGCTTTCCACACTGACTTTGCTTATTGGAAGCTGGCTGGGAAGGTTACAAAAGGTGATCACATGACCCCCAGGACAGTGCAATTTCCATATGCCAGTTGCCAAGGGCACAAATTCTGATCGTGTGACCATGGGGATCTATAACAGTATGAAAATCGGTCATACATCACTTTTTTTCAATGTTGTGGTAACTTCAGTCACTAAACAAAAGGTTGTAAGTCTGGGACTACCTGCACATTAATGTCAGCCTCATGGGATAAACCAGGTAGAAATCACAACTAGATGAGCTAATTCTACTTTATGTTAAATAACATTGACAAAATCTTGCAAGTCTGAAAATACAATTCTCACCTCCTCCTATACAGGGGTGTCAAACTTGTGACCCATGGGCCAGATGTGTCACGCGCTGGCCACCCCCACCCCCGGTTTAGCGAAGGTGGGGGGGAAGTCACGATACATCATGTGATGTGACACCACAAATTTGACATCCTGTCCTATATAGCCTGAGAAACTAGGGAGGGTCTCTTCTGAGCCTCCTGCCCCAACCACTATCCAGCTAAAGGGTATGCTGTCTCTTATTTGACCATTTCCTTGACAGCGTCTCTTCCCCAGTCTCCCAAAATCTTTTCCACATAACATAATAAATGAATAACTTCATTTATTTATGTATTTATTTTGCCTGTTTTTATACTGCTTCTCTTGCACTCATTTTCAAGTGGTATATGCAAATTATTAGATATAAAAATAAAATTACAATACACTAAAATTAATAAACATAAAAGCACAGAAATTAAAAAGGTTGGGAGAAAAAACAGTCTGAAACATTTGAGCCCTTAATGGAGAAAGATAGCATAATTCAATATGTTGGCTACGAAAATGTAAAACTACTATCCAGTATGAAGCTTGACATATCCTAATGTGTTTTAAAATGACTTATTTTATAACATAAATCCCAGCAGCTCTATTTATCTCATTTAAATGTCAGTTCAGAGCATTTCTCTTGGACAGTAACCTCATCCCAGAATCTAGCTTTTAGGGAAGAGTCATGAATTTTTGACAAGGTTCTCAATCAGGGAGGAAAAAACCAAACAAAACAGAAAAGTGGCCAAGTACCTAACTTATGCTTCCAAAGATAAAAATGATGCAATTGCAATAGCTGCCTTACAGACTAGACATTGATGCTTTCAGAAAGCAACTGTGAAAACCAAAGGAATAATCAGTTATCTTCAACAACTTGATTTCCTTGCTGTCTCAGAGCCTATTTAATAAGATGAAAAAGACCACCATACCTAACCCCCATGTCATTAAAATTAAAGAGGTATAAGCTCCCAATTTAACTGGCACTAAACACTTAGCATATTTGAAAGACAAATGCTTCATAATTAGAAGATTGAGTACAATTTTTGCAAGCTGAACCTCTCCTCTTGAAGGATAAAAATATAACCTCTTCTCCCAAAGGCATTTTATGTTTTTATTAATCTTCCCAAGGCAGTGAGTACTTCTCCAATCTTTCATCCACACACAGCACTAACCTGACAGATCTAGCTCAGCTGTTGACACTAAGTTGGCCAGACTCCAAGCCTCACTCCGGGCTGCCAATACAAATTTGTGAGCGCTGATGTACCTGTCTCCCACCTTGATCTTCAGGTCACTGAAGAAACAGAACAAACATAACTTAGATGATTAGATGATTTGGTATTCTGCTAACCACAACATCAAATTGGAAGAAATCAGATGAGTCACAATGGGGACATAGTAAAATATGGGTGCTTTCCATGTACTTTGACCCAGTTTTCAAGTCTTTATAATGCCTGAGAACCCTAAAGCAATTTCTTCTTTCAGCATTTTTGAGACTGCTCAGAGACTGACAAAAAAATGTAGACAAAAAAAAAAAGAAAGAAAAAGAAAAAGGGATGTAGCTAAGATAATACTTCTCATTGCTTATTATTTGCAAGCACAAAACTAAGGGTTGAATCACCCATATAGAAGAAAAACATTGGGAAGTTGGGTAAAATTCCTTGCTCTATTCAGGAAAAAATATTTTAAAAGGCTGCATCTTCAGCTAATTCTGGCTATTTTTATTTGTTTGCAAATCTTAAAATAACAATATGATAACAATGAGCGTAACTATAAGTCATCACATCTTTTAAAGTAAAAATACTCTTAATTCATACACTCACTCACTCACACATACACACTTCTCTAAACACTTCTCACATATGCCATCAAATTTCAGCAGCAAGCCTTAAGCTTTTCAGTGGCACAATCCTTGACTCTGCTTATTCTCATGTGTGGAGTTCATTTTCAAGAATGCATCCCTCAAGAAAATACACCAAAATAATGCTCAGAACAGCTTGCTAAAGGATAATCCTCAGTCTTTTGAAAATATAGCTTGAATTTAATTCCACATCTTGAAACTCTAATGCACAAAAGCAACCTAGTTCTTGTGTATTTGGATCAAATTTATAAATTCTATTCAAATAATACATTATAGACTAGACTAGACTAGACTAGAATTTTATTGGCCAAATGTGATTGGACACACAAGAAATTTGTCTTGGTGCATATGCTCTCAGTGTACATAAAAGTAAAAATACGTTCATCAAGGTACAACATTTACAACACAATTGATGGTCAATATATCAATATAAATCATAAGGATTGCCAGCAACAAGTTATAGTCATACAGTCATAAGTGGAAAGAGATTGGTGATGGGAACTATGAGACAATTAATAGTAGTGCAAATTCAGTAAATAGTCTGACAGTGTTGATGGAATTATTTGTTTAGCAGAGTGATGGCCTTCGGGAAAAAACTGTTCTTGTGTCTAGTTGTTCTGGTGTGCAGTGCTCTATAGCGTCGTTTTGAGGGTAGGAGTTGAAACAGTTTATGTCCAGGATGTGAGGGATCTGCAAATATTTTCACGGCCCTCTTCTTGATTCGTGCAGTATACAGGTCCTCAACGGAAGGCAGATTGGTAGCCATTGTTTTTTCTGCAGTTCTAATTATCCTCTGAAGTCTGTGTCTGTCTTGTTGGGTTGCAGAACCGAACCAGACAGTTATAGAGGTGCAGATGACAGACTCAATTATTCCTCTGTAGAATTGGATCAGCAGCTCCTTGGGCAGTTTGAGCTCTCTGAGTTGGCGCAGAAAGAACATTCTCTGTTGTGCTTTTTTGATGACGTTTTTGATGTTGAGTGTCCATTTTAGGTCATGAGATATGGTAGAACCTAGAAATTTGAAGGTCTCTACTGTTGATACTGTGTCGTCTAGTATTGTGAGAGGTGGACGTATGGGAGGGTTTTTCCTAAAGTCTACCACCATTTCTACGGTTTTGTGTTCATTTTCACATACATCCTCCTTCACAGTTATATTTTATTAGTTGGTCTCCCTGTATTTAATCTAGTTCCTCTATGGTGGTCTAAAGGAAGAGTACACTCATAAATAGGGAGGAAAAACACCCAGTAAAAAGAAAAAGGCAGCTAGAAGCCCATAGTTGGCAATATATGCTTAATTAAAAGCTAAAATTAAGAAACTCTGCAGATTTAAATGTCAATGAGGACAAGAGATGGTATAAAGTTTAAAATTTAGACCATGGAGCCAAATCATATTAATTTGATTGCTGATTAACATTCAGAATCAGTCAACAAAACTTCTATTTAATCAACTGATAAACCAAAATGTACAATGGCTGTGTTCATATATAGTTAAATATCTGGTAGATAAATTCACAAAAAATACTAAGCTTAGTTAGTGATATCCTAACTAAACAAGGCAGTTGTTAAATGAGCCATGCCCGATTTTATGATCCTTTTTTATGACTCTAATGGCAGTTAAGTGAATCATTGCAGTTGTTATATGAATCATGTGATTGTTAAGCAAATCCAGTTTTCTCCATTGACTCTGATTAGTTGAGAAGGTCACAAATGGTGATCACATGACCCTGGGATGCTGCAATCATTGTAAATGCATGCCAGTTGCCAAAAACCTGACTTGATCATGGGCTGCTGCAATGGTCACAAATGTGAGGACCAGTTCTAACTCGTTTTTTTGAGTGCCACTGTAACTTCAAAGAGTTGCTAAATGAGAACTATCTGTAGCTTATCACTATAACAATTGCTTCACCTAATGAGAAAGAAATGGCTCTCAGTCTGTTACAATATATGGGCAAGAGAATGAGGTACAAAATTTGAACCTTGGGTATGCTGCAGCAGGCTTTCTGAATAGAAACAGAAGAAACAGAAATAAGGAATTAGAAATTAGGAGGATAGGATAGGATAGGATAGGATAGGATAGGATAGGATAGGATAGGATAGGATAGGATAGGATAGGGATGGGGACAGGATTCTTTATTGGCTAAGGTGTGATTGGACACAAGGAATTTGTCTCCAGTGCATAAGCTCCAGAGTAAATTCCTTGTGCATAAGCTAATTTAAAAGCTTCTCTATTACCTGTAATAAAAGCATCTTATCAGATCTGCACCTTGATTCTTTGGTTGCAAGACTTCTAATTTGAGTACTGGTTATAGCAAACCCTGATTGTGCTATTAGTAATAATGTTATACCATAGGAACCACCCATGGTCTCACTACCGTTTTGGGGGGAATCTCTTACCTATATTGCTCCTGCCCATACAATTCTGCCACAATGGTAAGCAGTCGACTGATGAAAGAGTCACTGGCATTCTCTTTGTTTGACTGAGCAGCTAGGAGGGTACATTTTCTCTCTGTTTCTGTCAGTTTTTTCTGCAATTTGACATATTCCTGACGGAGAAGCATCAAATGTTTTTCCAGTTTTGCCACCTCTTCTGCAAAAATAAGCACACAAAAACAACAAAAAACCATAACTGAATGGTACAACACATGACTTGCTTGAACAAGACCTCAGTTTAATAGCTAGATTGTTCTCCACTAGGACCAGTGAAAGGTAGACAATACTAGCAAGGCACGTGCAAACTAAGATAGCCATAATTATCCATGGGGGAAAAAAAACAACATTCACTGTCTGGCACTGCCATTTTTAGGACTGACCCAAATGATTCCAAAGATCATGGAAGTCTAACAATCCTTTGACATTCAGGTGACATGTTATGAAAAGAGGAAGAAATGTTTCCAACTTAAACCAAATTTTTCAACTATGAAGTCTCTGGTCTGTACAGACTGCATAGTCTGTGAGAGTGACTTTAAGTATCAGGTTATATTATCATTGTTGATCATGTAGTCAGCCAGATGTTTAGATTGGATCGAGTCCTTCCCAAGGACCTAGGATAAGCAAATGTTGTGTTTAATAATATTAAAGATGTCAATGCAGGATGTAAGCTGTTCCAAGTAAAACTGCCTTTTGCAATTAACTAAGGATAATTTTCCCGCCTTTTTCTTCTTTGTGCTGAGCATGCTGTTTGATTTACCTCATGATGTTCCTGACTATGTTCTCTGCTTTAAATATAAATGTAAAATATGTTTATTTATATAAAACTACTAGTTTGTATCAGTGTCTCCGACTTCGTTTGGACAGCTGCTGTGCAGTTCCTTGACAAGCACCTTAACCACTACACCAGACTGGCCTTTTATTATACCTACAATACTCCTAGCATTAGTGATAAAGAGAAATGGGTGATTCTCATTCTCAGCCAAAACATAAAACATAAAACAAAGTTTGTTTCAAAGTAGTACCATCAAATGCCTAAACAGACAAAATTGAGTGAATTCTATAGGTCTGTTCCTATGGATTTATTGATTTGCAACATTTCATTGTAATTCTAATCATCCCTACTTTGAGCAAATTATATTGAATACAATGGGATTGTCCTCTCAATAAGCATCCAAAGGATTACACTGTTAAAATACATAATCTCCCCTTCTTTTCCTAGCTAGTATCACATCTCCAAATTATCAGTCAACCCTCAAAATTAAGAATGTTGAAACCAAGAAATCAAGTAAGGATAATTCAAGGTTTCCGAAGAATCCTATCTGATAATCAGGAAACATTCTTCCTGTCAGATCAATGACAAGGTTTAAATTAAGGACATTCCATATGTAACTATATTTGTAGAAGACTCATAGTTCCAGGGAAGAACTTTGTTAGTTATAGAAGTAAAAAGCAGGACTGAATTCTATTGCAATTTCTCTCAATCTGGGACTATCTAAATATGTTAACAGTATAATTCCTACAATTCCAATTCAGCAAATTTCACATGTACTTCCAGTACTTCTTTAAAAAAAATATTATATCCCTAATAAAGCAATCACCTTCCCTATGAGAAAAGAGTACATCATTTGGAGTTTTTATACTACAAGTTACAGCATGTCATGAAAATGAAGATATGAGCCGAAATTATTTTCCCCCCTCTCCTGTTCAAATTTAGGATCACTCACTGAAATTAAATGTATTGTGATTCTAGACCAATAAAGGGAATTTTTCCTTCATAATATAAAAAATCCTGTGCTATTCAATGTAATGATGCCCTGCAATTTAGAAAGTTATAAAGGGCGACTAAGGCAAATTCATGTAAGGTTCAGATTAGCAACAATAACTAATCTGAATGGGTATATACGACCTCTTAAACTGCATATCTTAAATAGTTTCTATGAAGTGACAGAGAAGGGCAGTTATCTTTCTCATATCCGTGTCTGTGAATTTTCACAATGAATCCGATTTTGACAGAAAATGTTAGACTCAGTGGGTCTTTGGCCCGATTCTGTAATGTTCTTACTACTGCTTGCAGAAAAGCTGGGAAAATATGAACTTGCTACCTTTCAGAATGCCAAAGAAAAATATCAAACCTGAGAATCTTTTCAAAGGAAGAGGCCTTCTGGATCTTGAGGCATTGGCCTAATAATATAGAGTTCTGCATACAATTTCAGCCAACTGTTCAGCACACCAACCATGTGTGAGGGCAACTTAGTCAGGCTGCTCAGTTACTGAATCAATTTGCAGTATCTTACTATGGTAAAGCAATTTTTCTCTTACAAAACCCAACAGCAATTAACCATTTCTTTTCTATCAAGTCCTAGCCACAGCAAGCTTTTTTTTAAAAAAAACAACCCACAGATATAACATTAACTGTGTTTTGATGCAATGCACCAAAGATTGGGAAAACAGAATATTTCTTTTATGGTCTTTACATGAGTAACATAAAAACCATCAATATATATATAAAATCCTTTTACATAAAGAAAGAAAAATTGCATTACCACATAAACCATCTTACCAACTATCCAACCAACAGCCATCCAACCAACAATCCAACCAGCCATCCAACCAACCATCCAACCAACCATCCAAACAGCCATCCAAGCAGCCATCCAAGCAGCCATCCAAACAGCCATCCAACCAGCCATCCAAACAGCCACCCAACAATCCACCCAACCAGCCATCCAAACAACCATCCATCCAAACACCCAAACTAGCATCCAACCATCTATACAACCATCTATTGTCCACAACCCCAACCTACTAACACCCAAAACTAGGTATGCACGCCTTACCTCTTCAACACCAATCATATCAGATCTCAAATGCAAATTGATAAATGCAAGAAGCATAGTCAACAAATTACCTGAATTTATCCTCTTATTAAACAGTGGCACATTTGATATCATTTTGTTTGTGAAACATGGCTGAATTCATCCCTTCCTGACTCCATTATCTCAAACAAAGAATATCAAGTCTATCGATCAGATCGGGAAAACCAAGAGGTGGTGGAGTGGCTATCTTTTACAAAAGACACTGAATCTAAAAATATCCAAGTAGCACATAAACTCTCTCTTCCTGAAACTATAGTATGCGACCTATCCCTTGACACTACTCTTGATTCTTACTATGCTACAGAGCCCCGACTATGACATTACCCACGCAAATATGCTAACCTCAATGCTAACATGGACTACCTCTTGCCCATACCCTCTTATCTTCCTTGGTGACTTAAATCTACCTCTCATTAACTGGACAACCAATGAATGTTCAACTGACCCAATCCATACTACACTATACAACGCTGTTACAAACCTAGGTCTTGAACAACTTGTAACTAACAATACAAGACTCAACAACTGCCTTGACCTCATCTTCTGCAACAATCCAAACTCAATTTACGGAATACAAATTAAAGAACCTTTTTCAAACAGTGACCACTGCATGATTGATTTTCGTCTCAATATCGTCCATACTTAAATCGCAATAACACCAGAACTCCCAACTACAACTTCAAGAAAGCCAATTACGACCTTATAAACAACGATCTTTCACTTCTGAACTGGCAAAATCTGTTTGCAACCTGCAAAACCGCTGATGACCTCTATAGAATCTTCCTACTTGAAATCAATAGAGTCATTAAATTATATGTACCACGAATGACTACCATGTCCAAGAAAACAAACTACCCATATCAATAAAAAGCTTCAATCAAAAAAATCCTCTGGAAAAGAAACAAAAAGGCTATGTTACAAACTTCAGAAACCGTTACAGAAACATATGCAACCAAATTAAAACTGAATGCACAAATTACCACACCAAGCAAGAAGAAAACCTTCTACGCACAAATTCCAATCGTGCCTTTTATAATTTTGTCAACAGTAAACTTAAAGATTCAAGATCCATCCCACCACTAAAAGATTCTAACAACAAAGAATGCAATGACGAAACAGTCAAAGCAAACCTCTTCAACATTTTCTTTGGCTCAGTTTTTGTTAACTCCGATAACACATATCCAACATTCCACAAACGAACCAGCAATGACTATGATGATTTAACTCATATAGATTTCACAGAAGACAACGTTGGTAAAGCTCTTCACAACTTAAAACCATCGCTTTCTATTGGACCTGATGGTCTATGTGCATATTTCTTAAAAACTTTCCATTAATATAGCTGAACCCCTAAGTATTATCTTTGATAAAGCTTTCACTACCAGTTCTCTTCCCAAACTTTGGTCACTAGCCACAGTCATCCCCATCTTCAAAAGGAGACCCCAGCTTAGTCGAAAACTACAGACCGATCTCCCTTTGCTGCGTCACCTGCAAAGTCATGGAATCTATCATCAATCAATCCATTACCTCACACTTAGAAACTAACAACCTACTCTCCAACAAACAATTTGGTTTCAGGAAAAAGTTATCATGTAACTTACAACTTCTCCACTGCAAAAACATATGGACTTCAAATCTAGATCAAGGCAAATCAATAGATGCAATCTACATAGACTTCTGCAAAGCTTTTGACTCAGTAGTACACGATAAACTTCTCCTTAAACTAACATCCTATGGCATCTCAGGACCCCTCCACAAATGGATATCTGCTTTTCTGTCTAACAGACAACAAGTGGTCAAAATTGGCAATGCTTTATCAAATCCTGTTCCTGTCAAGAGTGGCGTTCCTCAAGGCAGCGTCCTTGGACCAACACTCTTTATTCTATACATTAATGATCTTTGTGACCATATCTCAAGTAATTGTGTTCTCTTTGCTGACGATGTCAAACTATTTAACACCACAGACAACACTTCTATCATTCAAAAGCGACCTTGACCATCTAACGCTTGGTCTAAAATTGGCAGCTCAAATTTCAACCAGCAAATGCTCAGTCTTACATATAGGAAAAAGAACTCTAAAACTAAGTACATACTAGATGGACATTACCTTACAGACGACCCCATCCCGTTAAAGACCTTGGAGTTTTCATGTCAAATGATCTAAGTGCCAAAGCCCACTGCAACTACATAGCAAAAAGCTCTAAGAGTTGTAAACCTAATTTTGTAGCTTCTTTTCCAAAACACAACACTACTAACCAGAGCATATAAAACATTTGCTAGACCAATTCTAGAATACAGCTCACCTGTTTGGAACCCTCACCACATCTCTGACATCAATACAATTGAGCGTGTCCAGAAATATTTTACAAGAAGAGTTCTCCATTCCTCTGAAAACAACAAAATACCTTATCCCACCAGACTTGAAATCCTAGGCTTAGAAAACTTGGAACTCCGTCGCCTTGACAAGACCTAAGTTTAACTCACAGAATCATCTATTGTAATGTCCTTCCTGTCAAAGACTACTTCAGCTTTAATTGCAATAATACAAGGGCAACCAATAGATTTAAACTTAATGTAAACCGCTTTAATCTAGATTGCAGAAAATATGACTTCTGCAACAGAATCATCAGTGCTTGGAATACTTTACCTGACTCTGTGGTCTCTTCCCATAATCCTAATAGCTTTAACCAAAAACTTTCTACTATTGACCTCACCCCATTCCTAAGAGGACCATAAGGGGCGTGCATAAGCGCACAAACGTGCCTACCGTTCCTGTCCTATTGTTTTTCTTTTCTTCTTCCTATATATGTTTATATGTGTATATACTATATAATCTTTTTGTATGATGTTGTGACAAAAATAAATAAATAAATAAATAAAAAATAAATAAACTCTAGTATTAGAAAATCTATAAAGGTAAAGGTAAAGGTTCCCCTCGCACATACATGCTAGTCATTGACGACTCTAGGGGGAAGTGCTCATCTCTGTTTCAAAGCCGAAGAGCCAGCCGAAGAGCCAGGCATGACTCAACACCAAAGGCGCATGGAACTCTGTTACCTTCCCACCAAACGTGGTCCCTATTTTTTCTACTTGCATTTTTACACGCTTTTGAAACTGCTAGGTTGGCAGAAGCTGGGACAAGTAACGGGAGCTCACCCTGTTACATGGCAGCACTAGGGATTTGAACCGCCGAGCTGCTGACCTTTCGATCAACAAGCTCAACGTCCCAGCCCGAGCCACTGGGTCCCTAAAAAATCTATATACAGCTCCAAAACTTCTGTAGGCCAATTCTTTCATTTTTAAATGTTATTTCTGAATTACTCAGTAAAAATCAAGGTCAATCAGTACAATGAAGGTAATGTATGATGCACAAACTTGTTGCAAAGTAGTAGCAACTTCCAATGTAGCAACTTTCCAATGTGTTCAGGAATCTGAATGAAATATGTGGTCTAGCATCGTTACTCAGTTTTGAGATTAAATTTCAAGTAAGAAAGTGGGGGGGAGGGAGGAATGCAATAAGACCTCCTTGGGCCAGCTCCAAGGAGAAAACCCTACAATAAAAATTAACAAATAAGACTTTCACACTCAGTGGATTCTATGTTCAACATTCAACAACAACTTTATTTCACATGTTAAATAAATCTTTAGCAATAACTGGAATCCCAGTTTAAGTTGTAACCAAACCATAGCCAGACATATCCATCTCAATGGATTGTACCTATCATACTAAGTCACAGTTTAAATTAGTCTTAGTCCTGTGCTTTGGGTAAATCCTTTACTGCAATTTATATAAGGGATCAGTGATATTTAAAGGAGATTGCTATAAGATATTGCACAAGCAAAGCTTAAGTATTGACATAGTCAATAAACCACAGGTTCAGCGTGTCATTTGAAGCCAGGCAATACAAGGTTTTTCCTTCCCTGGCTTTGCTTCTGTGAAATATCAAAGTGGTAAGCAGAATTTATAGGAACAGAAAAGAAAAGTTTGAAAACTAACCTAGTCCTAACATATCCTTAAATATGGTGAGTCACCCAGAGTCATCTGTAGGGGAGGTGAATGGCATAACAGAATAGAATAGAATTTTTATTGGCCCAGTGTGATTGGACACACAAGGAATTTGTCTTGGTGCATATGCTCTCAGTGTACATAAAAGAAAAGATACATTCATCAAGGTACAACATTTACAACACAATTGATGGTCAATATAGCAATATAAATCATAAGGATTGCCAGCAACAAAATTACAGTCATACAGTCATAAGTGGAAAGAGATTGGTGATGGGAACTATGAGAAGATTAATAGTAGTTATTAATAAATAACTACTTAATAAATAAGTAATTAATTAAATTTAATTAATTAATTAATTAATTTAATCACATTTCTATACCGCCCTATCTCCCAAGGGACTCAGGGTGGTTTACAGCCTATTAAAACACAAAATACAGAAATATAAATACAAAATAAAACATTAATTAAAAAACTTATTAAATAAGGCCGAATTTAAAATTTATAAATCAAGATAATAAAACCCCATTAAAAACTAAATTTAAAATTAAAATCCTAGCCCAGTCCTGCGCAAATAAATAGATGTGTCTTAAGCTCGGGGTGAAAGGTTCGAAGGTCGGGAAGTTGACGGAGTCCCGGGGGAAGTTCGTTCCAGAGGGTGGGAGCCCCCACAGAGAAGGCCCTTCCCCTGGGTGGCACCCCTAGGAGTCCCTCCCTGTGAGAGCGCACGGGTCGGTGGGAGGCAGTCGGTGGCAGCAGACGGTCCCGTAAGTAACCCGGCCCTAAGCCATGGAGCGCTTTGAAGATGGTTACCAAAACCTTGAAGCGCACCCGGAAAGCCACAGGTAGCCAGTGCAGTCTGCGCAGGAGTGGTGTCATATGGGAGCCACGAGGGGCTCCCTCTATCACCCGCGCAGCCGCATTCTGGACTAACTGGAGCTTCCGGGTGCTCCTCAAGGGAAGCCCCATGTAGAGGGCATTGCAGTAATCCAGGCGAGATGTCACGAGAGCATGAGTGACTGTGCATAGGGCATCCCGGTCTAGGAAGGGGCGCAACTGGCGAACCAGGCGAACCTGGTAAAAAGTTCTCCTGGAGACGGCCGTCAAATGGTCTTCAAAAGACAGCCATCCATCCAGGAGAACGCCCAAGTTGCGCAACCTTTCCATTGGGGCCAATGACTCGCCCCCAACAGTCAGCCGCGGCTGCAGCTGACTGTACTGGGGTGCCGGCATCCACAGCCACTCTGTCTTGGAGGGATTGAGCTTGAGCCTGTTTCTCCCCATCCAGACCCATACGGCCTCCAGACACCAGGACAGCACTTTGACAGCTTCGTTGGGGTGGCCCGGTGTGGAAAAGTACAGCTGAGTATCATCAGCATACAGTTGATACCTCACACTGAAACCACTGATGATCTCACCCAGCGGCTTCATATAGATGTTGAACAGGAGGGGCGAGAGAATCGACCCCTGCGGCACCCCACAAGTGAGGTGTCTCGGGGTTGACCTCTGCCCTCCTGTCAACACCGTCTGCGACCGGTCAGAGAGATAGGAGGAGAACCACCGATAAACGGTGCCTCCCACTCCCAATCCCTCCAACCGGTGCAGCAAGATACCATGGTCGATGGTATCAAAAGCTGCTGAGAGGTCTAATAGGACCAAGGCAGAGGAATAACCCCTATCCCTGGCCCTCCAGAGATCATCCACCAACGCGACCAAAGCCGTCTCCGTGCTGTATCTGGGCCGGAAGCCGGACTGGAACGGGTCTAGACAGACAGTTTCATCCAGGTACTGGGGTAATTGACGTGCCACCACACTCTCTACAACCTTCGCCACAAAGCGAAGGTTGGAGACCGGACGATAGTTACCTAAAACAGCCGGGTCCAGGGAAGGCTTCTTGAGGAGAGGCCTCACCACTACCTCTTTCAAGGCGGCAGGGAAGACCCCCTCCAGCAAAGAAGCATTAGTAATCCCCTGGAGCCAGCCTCGTGTCACCTCCTGCGTGGCCAGTACCAGCCAGGAGGGGCACGGGTCCAGTAAACATGTGGTGGCATTCAACCTCCGCAGCAACCTGTCCATGTCCTCAGGAGCCACAGGGTCAAATTCATCCCAAACAGTCTCAACAAGACAGCTCTCTGACCTCTCACCTGGATCCACCCAATTTTGATCCAGACCATCCCGAAGCTGAACGATTTTATCGTATAGATAACCACTAAACTCCTCGGCACGTCCCTGCAACGGGTCATCCCGCTCCCCCTGTTGAAGGAGAGAGCGTGTCACCCGAAACAGGGCGGCTGGGCGATTATCTGCCGACGCAATGAGGGAGGAGACGTAACCACGTCTCGCTTCCCTCAATGCCACTAGGTAGGTCCTGGTATATGACCTAACTAGTGTCCGATCAGCCTCCGAACGACTGGATCTCCAGGAACTCTCTAGGCGTCTTCTCCGTCTTTATTTAAATAAAATTAAATAAGTAATTAAATAAATAAGTAATTAATAAAAATGTAATAAATGTAAAAATGTAACAGGGGCCTCTGATGGCTCAACAGACTAATGCAGTCTGTTATTAACAGCAGCTGCTTGCAATTACTGCAGGTTCTAGTCCCACCAGGCCCAAGGTTGACTCAGCCTTCCATCCTTTATAAGGTAGGTAAAATGAGGACCCAGATTGTTGGGGGCAATAAGTTGACTTTGTATATAATATACAAATAGATGAAGACTATTGCTTGACATAGTGTAAGCCGCCCTGAGTCTTCGGAGAAGGGCGGGATATAAACGCATATATAAATAAATAAATAAATAAATAAATAAATAAATAAATAAATAAATAAATAAATAAATAAATAAATAAATAAAAGCAGGTAAGTCAGTCTGATCTAGTGGTTCTCCACCTGTGGTCTGTGGACCCCTGGACTGTCACAGAGGTTTCGCGAAAGGCTTGAAGTGTTATGATTTAAATCTTAAGTTTTGGGGTTCCGTGGCTATGGTCTGTGGCCATAAAAGGTATTTAAAGGGGTCTGTGGTGAAGAAAAGATTAAATGGGTTAAGGCACAGGGCTAGAGGATAACTTCTAGTCTTGTCTTAGATATCAAAGTTGACTGGGTGACTTTAGGCCACTTACTCTCTCTCTCAGCTCACAGGGTTGCTGCTGTGGGGAAAATAGGAGAAAGGAGTTTTGTTTGCTGCCTTTGAGTTATCTATAAAAATAATAAACGAGGGAAACTAATGAAAAAATTAAACATTTTAGTAAGCTTTCTTCATTAGTGGTCTCTGAATGACATATATGTTCAACAGTAGTTTATGAGTAAGAAGGGGCCAGATAAGTCATTGAGTTCAGCTCCATACTCAGTTTAAACTAAGCATCCTCAAATTTTAATGTCTGACTAACACACCAAGTCTAGGAAAGCTTTCTTTCTCCTTTGATAATAGCCATAACTGCCCTTTTTGTTAGAATTGTTTTCCTAATATTCACCTGGAATCTGTCTGCATCGTTTATATTCGACACCAGAAAATAACAGATAATAGAACTTAGTCTTTTTCTATCTAACATTTGTTTAGGTACTTGAAGAATGCTACAGTAAAGAAAAACAACTCTTATCATTTTCCTCAAAGTTAAATATGCCCAATTGTCTCAATATTTTCTTGTTCCCAGTTCCTCGATTATCATTTCTGTGTCTTTCTTTGCATCTGCTCCAGTTTGCCTGAATCCTTCTTAACATAATACTCAACATGAGATTAGATCAACAGACAATAAAAATATCAAACAGAAACATTTTTCTTCTAGCAAGGCTGGTTGGACTTCAACTACATGATTCTTACAAATATTTCAACTTAAACAGATACCGACATTCTTACAAATGCAACAAGAACCAAATTCCTATCTGGGTGACAGAAGGGGGTGGAAAAATCAATTATGCCTCTGAAGCAAAATGTTATTAATTGCCAAAATTTTCATACTGACATGCTGCAAACACAGCTATGAACTCTGTGAGAAAATCAAGTTCTCTTCCTTCAGATATTAAAGGTTACAGTATTGATCAGAGAACTTTTATTGAATAATGAATTAGCTTTACATTTAATACTTTTTATCTGCACAATTTCTTGATCTAGCTACAAAGGAAATTCAGTCTACTTATTCAAGCTTTTAAGGAACAAATAAAGTTAATTCAACTGACTGCAATTCCATATTTTAAGCTCCCCGGCTTTTCCCCAAATCAATTATTGTATCGTGTAAGCATCCCCTAAATTCCCACCCTGTCCTGAAAAAAATATGAAAAGGGCAATCTTACACTTATTTATTTTTAAACTGTATTTTATCTCTAGGAGTTTCAAATGGCCTTGCAAAAAATAAAAAATAAATACACCTTTGCACTTTACCAGAACAGAAAATTTATGTGCAAATTAAAAATCACAAGCCAACAATAATCTAAATATAATTTTAGATTATTAAAGCAGTTTATTCAAATTACAAATTGAATGGCTCCCTAATGAAGTAGGGGGAAGGAAACTGCAGTGGCTTGGAGCCCTACAAAACAATATTTCTCTGTTCCTCTGGACATTGTTCACTAACAAGCTAAAAAAACATTACAGCTACACAAAGACCCAAATTCATTGGAAAAATTTATCAGTTACTACTTATTTACATAAACTACTACTGAAATAAGTTACAACTATAAAATACAAAAAAAAGCCTGTGGATTTTCAGAAAATGAGTTTTCATTTATGTAAAGCCATCTTTCCCAATCTGGTATCTTCCAGATGTGCTTAAATTACAACTTTGAGACTATCCCCAACCTTTGGCCCTATTAGCTGGGGAATTTCTCAAGCTGCAGCCCCAATACAAATTGTCCTACATTTAACCCAGGATTATCTAAAACACTTTGTTAAAGAGAAATACAGATGTTGCAGTTTTATTAAACTTTACTAACTCAAATATTTGCTCAAAGTATACTGGATGCACTTTATTTAATTGTTGCATATATAGATATATCCTTGCAACAATTAACTATCCCTTTTTTCCTGTTTGCTTATACTTTAAAGTGTTTAATTTAAAAAAAAGAAACAAGATAAATATAAAAATGTTTAACAAACAATTCTTACATGGTGGAATGCACAACTCATGTTATGTTTCCCCCATCCCTCTAACATACTAAACACAAATTTTAAAAAGCCCATAAAGACCTATAAAGATTTTGGCCTCTATGATTAGCATATAAACCTAAACAGATTCTTCCATTGCTGCCCTGCTTACTGTATTTGATACTGTGCAGTGATAATGCAACATTTTATTGTGTAAGCCTCTAACTTTTGAAACTCCCACCTTCAGAACCCCTTATTATTTAGAAATATAATTAACTTCTTTTATAATTTTAAAACACTTTCAGGTATTCTACTTATTGTTTGCCATATACATGGTTTGATTTTTTTAAAAGGCTTATATACATACTTTTATGGACATCTGTAGATAGACACAAGCTATTTCTTAGGAAAAACAAGCTAAATCAGATTTTAAAATCTCAATAATACCTTTTAATGTAAGGCATCAAATTGATGGAAATTATTAGTTTTATACTGTGCACAGTATTTGTATTATTTTTCTTTTAGGAATCCAGTGTATCATTTCTAGATGCTCAGGAAGCTGCGATTTTCCAAGCCTAGATTTAGCTGCCAAAAATGACAGAATTTAACTATTCTTCAGCCATAGAGACATATTCAACATTCAACAGCTACTGTTTGGAAAGCACAAGTAATTCTACACAATTATATACTATTATTCTTTTAGTTGTTAATCAAATATATGTTTAATTGACTGGCTGAACTCTGAAGCCTTATTTTTCACATAACTTCTTTCAAGAACTGCCAGCAGCTTATTTTTTAAAGAGGCATTGCCCTTAATTGCATAATAGGAAATGCCTTTTCTAAGATGATGACATGCATACTGCATATTATTTAAATATAAGCTGCATATACTTTTACTTCATAATTTTTATTCACTGCAATTTTATTTAAATCTGATAAAATAAACACAAATAATTTAATAAAATATAACAGAGCTTTAGTTGTAAAACCATGCCTCGGAGAATTAAGTTTCATTTAATTTTGCAAACCTCCCCTACAGTAACATTTCTGCTGTGCTGTCTTATCTACCAAACTTCTGCACAGGAAACAAGCACACTACAAAGTAATGCAGAAGAGGAAAAGAATCTGAACAAGTTGGTCATCTTCCAGTGAAATTCTAGATGTCTTCCTTTCCTTGAACAATGTTTTCTTAAAAAGAAAAACAGAGAACACAGATTTCTGGCAGGAGGAGGAAGTCAAAATCTGTAAAATCATCAACCTACTGACAACTGCTTCTGTACTGTTTTCACATTTGCTTTCAAAAAATATTTAAGATTTCAGGAGAATGGACTATAAGTATTTTAAATTAGTAAAGTTTCCTATATAAGAACATAAAGGATTAGAATAACAGTTTACCTGCAATTTAAAGGTTATAAAATACATTCATTCTATTCTAAACTAGCTTGTGTTTATTTCTGTATGTTCTTTCAACATGGAAGTTACACTTATAACTGTAAAGCAGAGTGGGCAAAATGAACAATGAGTCAAAATTTATTGAGAATGGATTAATGCATGACATCATAACTGGTTTTCAAATAGATCAGCATTACAATAATTTTGTCTCAGGGCTGAATCCATTGAGAATATACATTCTAAAGAGAACAATTACTTTTCAGTATTTAATTACTGTTCAGTACCCTGTCTTATTCAGAATTAAGGCAATCAAGAACCAATGTAGAATAGTTAATTCAAATTCTTACTCATTTAGGAAACCTTTTCATTTATCTTGCTCAAAACACTTTCTTTCATTTCATTCAGAAATGGGCACAAAGGTGCAATTTCTGTATAATGGTAGGAAGCATCAAGCAATCACATTAAGCCAAATACTTTATTGGGCTGGGCATTCATGTTATGTGAATTTAATAACTGTATTTTATTAACCTAGATTTAGATTTAAGCATCTTGGCTGGCTCCCTTGGCCAAGAAATGGAGATGAGCACCATGCCCCAGACATAACTGACAGGAAAACCTTTACCTTTTTATAATAATCATCGGTGCCCTTTTAGAATAGAATAGAATTTTATTGGCCAAGTGTGATTGGACACACAAGGAATTTGTCTTGGTGCATATGCTCTCAGTGTACATAAAAGAAAAGATACGTTCATCAAGGTACAACATTTACAACACAATTGATTTTTAGACCAACAACCCCTTACTGCTTCTTTCATAGGTATTATACACTAACTAGATTCAACATCTGGTTAGTTTGACTTTAGCTTACAATGTAGCTTGTAAATTATGAATTAGGCTTATTCAGCTGAGTCTGACCACTTGTTCAACAAACTAATTAAAACTGTGATATAGCATAACATAGAAACCATGATATAATGTGATATGTGAATTCAGCCTACTGTGAATGCTGTATAACCATTTAAAACAACCTTGGGTCTTAAAATTTCATCATCAGCCTATCCTTTTGGGGACTTCAGGGAAGAAACAATAATCCTACAACAAGCACTATAAAAGGATGAAAGTTTCATAACCATTGCTGCTTCACAGACTAGAGTGGAATCTGAAACATGTATAAATATGTGAGAAGATCACTGATATGAGATAAACAGAAAAGTTTTTGCCTGCAGATATGGAGAATCCATGTAAGCAACAGGAAGGGCCAAACAGTAAGGTCATCCTCAGTAGAAAGTTCATATTTAATCCCTAATAATTTCAGTCAAAACCAGGAAAGACCTTTTGGGACATTGATGACCAATAGTCCACCATTGAAAATTAGGACTAAGAAATCTATGGGTTCCCAGATATTGTTGGATTAATCTCCGACTTCAGAGGAAGTCCTAGGTTTAGATAAAATCCCTGGTATGCCACTTTAATAATTAGGTCAAAGATAATGGGAAAGAAACTTAAGGGCATTTCAATTCAAGCAAACCTGAGCTAAAAATACTAACAGCCTGGATTACTGTTAAACAGTTTCTTAGGGAAGGGCTCTCCTTGCAAAAAAATTAATTCTCCATTCTCTCAATATCAGAGCAAGTTTGGTGCAGTAGTTAAGGTGTCAGGTTAGAAACTGGAGGACCCTAAATTCAAGTCCCACCCTAGGCACAAAGCCAACCAAGTGATCTTGGGCTAGTCACTCACTCTTAGCCCTAGGAAACAGGCAATGCCAAACCACTTTTGAAAGAAACCTTGCTAAGGAAATTGTAACTAGGAGTGAAAAACTGTGTGTAAGACACCCAACCCCCCAAAATACCCCACTCCTCTCTCAGATAGAAACCCTAACATTCAACAAATCACTGCCAGCCAATACGCAGCTTCGCTAATCAATCACCAGAGTTAAATAAAGCAAATTAAGTGCCTGTAGTGGGCCGTAAAACATTAACAGGTGTTTCAGGCACAGCCCACCCCCAGATAAGGCAGAGGAGCTATAATCCAACCTGAGAGCATCCCACTGAGAAGAAAGGTGTTTTAAAGCATCTTATTTCAGAAAAATACACTGGCTTTTTTTTTTACCGCCTCCTCTCTCCCACCCTTCCTCCTCCCCACTATCCAATCCCAGACAGAGACCCTCCCTCTTTAGCCCAGGTTTTTCTAGCCTGCCGGCGTGATATTACACCTCTCATCTTCCTCCGCCGGAAAAGCCAAAGGATCGCTTTCGTTACGAGCGATGGGAGTTGTAGTCCGACCAGCTTTTAGTCAGAGGGGGAAAGGTTTGTTCCTTGCCAGGGAACGCCCCCTGGTTCACACCAAAATAACAGATGACCCCTGTCGATAACGCGCCTTCAGCCTCTCCTCTTCCTTTTCGGTCTTTTCTCGACAAACCCCGAAAGAAATGCTCCACCCCGTATAAAACCGCCTCAGGGCGAATCCACTCTCCTGCTCAAGTTGCAGCTACTGCCGCCACCCCCGTCTCGCTTACCTTCCGCCATGTTGGCCTCCGCCGTTTCTCGGACAGAGCTCTCGCGATATCTGAGCTTGAGGGCGGAGTGGCGACGGCCAAGGAGCAAAGGAGTCAAGGCGATCGAGTGCGCAAGCGCGTTCAGGGTCAACAGTCTGCAGGCTGTGGACCTCGTGGAAGCTCGTATTTAGCGGGCTGTTCCTTAGGTTTCTTTTTTATTTTTGTTTTCATTTTCTTTTGGAATGGGTCTAACGCCGTTGTCTAATTCTTATAACTTTTAGAAGCCGAAGGCACGGTATTTTTACGCATACATAGAGTCCAGCTTGCTAAATGAAATGGGATCACTTTTCCCTAAAACGAAATAATTTTTTTGAGCGCATGTTGAATTTCTCTTTTTTTCTTAAGCAGAACGAAGACTTAAGAACCTTAGTGATAGTGCTTCTGAGGCTTTTTCTAAGATCAACGTAATTGAAGCCTCTCTTAACATTTGTGGCATTTTTCTTTTTCACCATTATGTTTTGTTTTTATATTTTTAAGGACTACAAGACAACTGCAACAGTTCAACTTCGTTTTCCCTAATGAGGGTTTTTGTAAAAGAGCGCAAAGCATCTTTGAACAAATAATTTCCCACCCCACCCACTCCCCATTTTCTACCTTTAGGATTTTTCTGATGAATAATATTAAAATATTTTTTTAATTTGTTTAATTTATTTTAAAACGTATTGGCTGCATCTTAACCACAAAGATAAAACTGTACAAAACCTGTAGATATAAATAAAATCCTATAAATATCCAAATATTAAAAATATTTGCTTTTTGACAGAAAGCAACTTGGGGGGAAAAAACCTATAAAAACTTACAAAACCTTTTCAGCCTGTGCAGAATATAAAGATTTATACTGTACGCAGTTTACTTTTTCTAGAATAATAACTACAAGTGGTTAAAATCCCATTTCAATTAAGCCAAGAAAATTTTCAGCCAGTCATAACTATAACTCTGACTCAGGCCATATTACAACTTATCAAGCAGGGGTGGGATCCTACTGCTTGAACAACTGGTTCGCTGAGAGGGCTCATCCCACCACTGATGTTAAGCCATAATATAGTTTAGCATTGAATGGATAAGATACTACTCCCAATACATCTAGTTACACGTTATATACAAAGCTAATAAGTGATGGATAGTTCTATCTCTGGTTGGTTTAGCACAGCCTCAATCTAGTGCCTACCACATAGTCTGGGATTCTTCTGAAATTTACAAGTTCCCTCCCCGTCCAATAATGAATTAAAATTAATTGTATATCACAGAATTCTTCCTGGGGAAGATGGGGAGGAAAAGGTGGGCTATAAATCTTAACAAAAAGTAAATATCAACTTCAGTAAGAGTGGAATGTTTTAAGACAATACGGTTTCAATTTGGAATGGGGGGGGGCGCTGTAAGGCCATTTTACCGTAGATGTTGAGACGCTATTGGCATGTCCAACAGTAAAGGATGAAGGGAACTGTAGAAATAAAAGGGAGGAAGCATATTTGAGGTAATTGTATTCTTCTAAATGAATATTAAAAGCTCCCTTTATATTTTATGTGTTCATATACCATATCAAATCATAAAATAGTTTTTAATTTTATTAATTTGACAAGTATTTATGCCACTTAACTCCCAACTGACTTTGAATAGCTTACAATTACCATATTTGGCTTAACTCATACAAACTCAGTTGTTAATCATATGTCAAACAGTTTATGGGTTTATGTGATGTGAGATCTCAGCCAGTTATGATTTATTCAACAAGCATAGTTAAGGAAATAATTGTTTGGTGCAGGTATAAACGACCCTCAGCTTTTTTTTTACAGTAATATTTTCATATCATAGTACTTAAATTTTGCAAAAGTCAATATTTTCAGAAGCGTACCTTTGTGTTGCTGGAACAAGTTGAGTGCTTTAAGCTGTTACTGTTATTGTTGGGAAAAATAGGAGGAGGAAGTACTATTTATGCCATCTATGCCATTTATATAAATCGCTGATTTTACCAACCACTTTTCTTACAGCCTTTGAAGGTCAAAAATAATAATAGTAATAAGTATGGGCTTTCTCTGCTCTGAATTGAATGCAACATGTGAATTAAGACACTGCCCTGGTTTATATATTGTATTATATTATGGACCACATGGTTTATTTAATCATTGTGCAATAAATAAGTCACAATTCCTCATAGAGGGTTCACTTAACATACCAATCAAGTTATTTTGATACAGTGTTTTGGTGGCCAAGCTCCTGAATCAACAGTCTGTCTAGCCTGGTATTTTCTCTATTCTAATTGCCAGTAGTTTTTTCACAGCTCCCCTAAATTGAGACCCTTTAAACTGTAGATAATAATGATTCAGTTTGTGAGCATGCATAAAACATAACAGCCCAGCAGAATCAAACCTATTGGCAGATTTTGTCCAAATTCTATGTAGCCACTGGGAGCAGTTTGGAAATTCAGAAGTCTGGACTTTAGGGTAGTGGTGAAATTCAATTTTTTTTACTACCAGTTCTATGGGTGTGGCTTGATGGGCGTGGTGTGGCTTGGTGGACATGGCTTGGTGGGTGTGGCAGGGGAAGGATACTGTAAAATCTCCATTCCCACCCCACTCCAGGGGAAGGATACTGCAAAATCCCCATTCCCCCCACTCCTGGGGGAAGGATATTCCAAAACCTCCATTTCCACCCCACTCGGGGGCCAGCCAGAGGTGTTATTTGCCGGTTCTCCAAACTATTCAAAATTTCCACTATGGGTTCTCCGAACTGCTCAGAATTTCCACTACCAGTTCTCCAGAATCTGTCAGAACCTGCTGGATTTCACCCCTGCTTCAGGATAGTCCCAGAGGTGGGCTGCTGCCACCCTGCAACCTGCATAGTTGAGACCCCTGGGTAGGCCAGCCCACCTGCCTCGGCACTATTCCGTCCTATATTGCTGTGTTTTTGAAGCCGCTTGCATGCACGGAAGGCACGCAAGGCTTATATTTTTGGTGCTGGGAGAACCGGTTGTTACAACCGGCAGCAGCCCACCACTGCGTAGTCCCCATGTGTAGTATTGTAAGTTCCAGAAGACCCTGCAGCCAAGAGGAAGCCCTGAAAGAACAGGAAGAAACATTGAGAACTGTGATTGGCTGTAAAGCACTGTGAAGCGGTATAAAAGTCTAAGGACTATTGCTGTCATGGTCATTTGTGATATATATCTATTCATTATGCGCCATTAAGTCAATGTAGACTCTTAGTGACCATATAGATTGTCTCCATAGCAATCTTTTCCCTAAACTGATCCTTCAGGTCTTCCAAGGGTGCATCTGTGTGTGTCTGTGTGTATTTAAATAGTGTTTGCATATTTATAGTTAAAGAATGGTATGTTTTAATTGACTCTGGAGTCTGTATTAAAAGTCCATTAAGGAAGAACACAGCCATTGGCAACAAACATTATGTTATGACAATTATGTTAAGTGTGGCTCACTGGTCTTGTTTAAAGAGCTGATGGCAAACAAAGCTGTGGTATAGAAGTACCATTTTATCCCAGCATTATTTTGCATCCATGCAAAGTGTATTAATTTTGTTAAATTAGAGGCCATAAAAAGTTTGTGGCAAACTGAATTGACACCAGAATCTCACCATTTGACAACCTCTGTAAGGTATCATAGTTGTTACAAATTCTGTAACATTTGGGCACTCACCTATCTGGACTATCTATAGATTCTTTCTTGCAAATATTTCCTGATTTTGTCTACACAGGAACTGTTGAAAGCTCTGTGATAAACTGACAGCAGCTTTTGAGAAATTCTATAAAACAGGACTTTATTTAACTAAACAAATGCCATTTTTGACTTGATGGTATTGTTATGCTGAGACATCATCTCAGCTGAAGCAGTTAAACCTGATCCAAAAATGGTGGAAGTTTTTTTTATAAGCCCAACATCATAGAATCTGATTAGCTACATGTTTAAGCCACCTGTAGCCATATTACAGCATGAAATTTATTAATTAAATTAATTATGCAGTTATTTTGGAAGTATTATGCCTGTGGAGTACAACAGGAGTCCCTTGGCTCTTATCTGCAGCAGATAACTGCAGTTCAGCTGCAGAAGCATGAATTAGCTAAAAAAAAAAAACTTATCTTAATAAGGCTTATTATTATCTGAATGCACCAACTTTTGTGGTGACTGATGCCAGTTTTGTGAGATTTGGTATCATCTTATACAGACTCAGAAAGAGAGATCAGACAAGTCTGTAGTACATGCTTAGTTGTTCACTTTTCTTTCTAGAGTAAAGGTATTCCTAGATTGAATGTATAACTTTGCGGGTTTTGTGAGCTACAGAATATTTTAATAACTGTAAAGATATTTAATTGTGTTATTCAAAGATCACAAACTATTCATTAATCACACTTTTGTCCCCTTGCATGCAGGGTGCTTGGAATTGCCCACAAGTAGGAACATAGACTCATACACTTTGGATGTTTTCTAGTTGAACCTTCAAAATTAATCCCAAATTCTTGCGAATGGTCCAGTGGGGTACCATGATTGACGCCATCAAACACAGAGCTGACAAAAGGGGCCAGGAAGATCAGTAATCCTCCCATCTAAGTCACAACAATCATAAACAAAGCTACTACTAATCAGCAACAAGAAAAGTTTTACAAAATGTTACATGAGAGGTTGACCCTCTGGGATTATAGTTCGTTTATTTTATTAGGAGACTGGAATGGAGTAATTGATACAAGAAGGGATAAGAGAACCTCCTCCAAGAAGATACCTATACATGCAAAATTACCAAAATCCTTTTTTGAAATGATGGAAGACTTTGAGTTTAGAGATATATGGAGGTTACGGAATCCAGATGAGAGAGATTTTACTTTTTTTTCTGATAGGCATCAATCTTTTTCACGCATTGATTTTATTTTAATTTCTAATGACTTGCTTTCTAGGGTGAAGAAAACGAAGATATTTCCGAGGTGTTTAACTGACCATAGCCCAGTATGGATGGAATTATTACAAGGGAAAAAAGGTGGTAGAACATGGAGGTTGAATGAAAATCTGTTTAGATATGAGGATAATGTAACTTATTGTAAGAAACAGTTAAAAGAATTTTTTGATTTTAATATGTACAAAGGGACACCTATAGGAACTGTGTGGGAAGCGAGCAAAGCGTTTATTAGAGGATATTGATTTATTTGGACAACAGGCAAAGGAATAATAAACAAAGGCAGCGTAGATATTTGGAAGAAGAAATTCAAAGGAAGCAACAGTTATTAATTCAAAACCCACAAGATCATAAACTTAAAGAGGCTATAAAAATATTACAGAGTCAATTTAATATGTTAATGGCAGACCAGGTGGCAACGAATATACAATATGCTAAACATAATACCTTTTGTAATGCAAATAAACCTGGGAGATGGTTGGCATATAATTTAAGGAAGAAACAGAAAGCACGTGTCATACAAAAAATAGAATATAAAGGTAAAGAGATATACCAACAGGATAAAATTAAAAGGGCATTCTCAGAATTTTATACTGCACTATATGCAAAAGACAAAATATTGGATAGGGACATTTATGATTATTTGAAAGATTATAAGGTGAATATTCTAACATTAGAACAGAGGAGGAGCTGAACCGGCCGATAGCTACTGGAGAAATAGTGGAGGCAATTAAACAATTAAAATGGGAAAACCCTGGTACAGATGGTCTTACAGCAACTTATTATAAAAAACACAGGATGAAATATTAGGCCCACTTAAAGAATTATTTAATCAGATACAATTAGGGTGGGAATACCCCGTCATGGAAAACATCTTTTATTTCACTGATACCGAAGAGGAGCAAGACTGCTCTAAACCTGGTAACTATAGGCCGATTTCACTTTTAAATAATGATTATAAGATTTTTGTAAAAATAATAGCAAATAGATTAATGTTAGTTTTACAACAAAGAATTCATACTGATCAATCTGGTTTTATAAAAGGGAGGCAGATGAGGAATAATGTTAGACAGATTATTAATATATTGGAATATTTGGAAAAGAAGAATACTTCAGCGGCACTTATTTTTTTGGATGCAGAGAAAGCCTTTGATCGATTGCATTGGGATTTTTTATTTAAATTAATAGAAAATGCAATTTGGAGACTGTTTTATTAGAATAATTAAAGCGATTTATGGAGAGCAAACAGCACAGATTATAGTAAATGGTAGTTTGACAGAAGTTATTAAGATTGCGAAAGGAACAAGACAGGGATGTCCCTTATCACCATTATTGTTTGTTTTGACTCTGGAACCATTATTAGATAAAATACGAGAATTAATGAAAATAGAGGAATTAAGATTAGACAATATGAGTACAAAGTTAGAGCTTTTGCAGATGATGTAGTGGTTACGTTAACGAATCCTATAAATTCAAGTAGATTTTTGTTGGAAGTAATTGATAAATATGGAAAGGTATCAGGATTTAAAATAAATCAGAATAAAACAAAAGTGATAATTAAAAATATGTCTATACAACAGAAACAAAAACTAGAGGAAATGACAGGATTTGAGGTAGTAAAAAAGGTTAAATATTTAGGGTCTATATTAGCTCATCGAACAAGAAACTTTATAAGAATAATTATGACTTGCTATGGCAAAAAGTTCAGAATGATATGAGTGGCTGGAAGAAATTGCAGTTATCCCTATTGGGAAGGATTGCGGCTATTAAAATGAATGTGTTACCTAGATTTTTGTTTCTGTTCCAGATGATACCTATAATTAAAAAGGATAAAAATTTGGAAGATTGGCAGAGTGGGATTAATAAATTTATATGGCAGGGTAAAAGGCGAGGTTAAAATGAAAATAATACAGGATTCACGGGAAAGAGGTGGTTTAAGAATGCCTAACTTTAAACTATATTATGAAGCAGTAACCCTTTCAGTAATAAGTGACTGGTTTAACTTAACAGAGGAAAGAATTTTGAATATAGAAGGTTATGACTTGTTATATGGATGGCATGCATTTATTTTATGGAAAAAAGTGGATAGGGCTTTTAAGAATCATGTGTTGAGAAGTGCTCTTTATGGTCTGGAATAAATATTCCTATAAATTAGATTACAAGATTCCTATATGAGCCCAAGACATGCAATAGAGAATATAAATATAGAACAGAAACAGGAAATGATTACATATAAAGAACTTTTGTATGCTGAAGGAGGTAGATTGCAATTAAAATCATTACAGGTATTAAATGAAGAAGGGAGGAATTATACTTGGTTTCAATATGGGCAAATAAGTGCTAGATGGAAAGAAGATCAAAAAATTGGTATAATGCAAAGGAGGAAAATTTAATAAAGCAAATTAGAAATCAGACCCAGGAGCATATAAAGAGATTGTATAATGTGTTGCTTGAAATAGATTCGGAAAAGGATTTGGTAAAGGATTGTATGATAAAATGGGCACAGAATATTCAGGAACCAATAATGTTGGAAACATGGGAGAAAATCTGGGTTAGAAATGTTAAGTTTACACAAGCACAGAATTTAAGGGAAAATTTTTATAAGATGTTTTATAGATGGCATTTAGATCCCAAAAAATTATCATGTATGTATCCTAATATCCAAGCGAAATGTTGGAGGTGTGATTGTGATGATGCTACATATTTTCATATTTGGTGGACTTGCAAGAAAATTAAGGTCTTTTGGATAAGAATTTGGTGGATTATTCAAAATGTACTGAAGAAGAAGATAAAGTTCCTGCCACAATTTTTCCTTTTGGGAATTATAATGGATTGTACAGGGATTGAGACTAAATTGATTTTGAATTTAATAACAGCAGCAAGACTGTTGATTGGACAATACTGGAAGAAGAAGAGATACCTACAATAGAAGAATGGATATTGAAAGTTATTAATTTGGCTGAGATGGCTAAAATCTCAGCGTTTTTAAAAGACAATACGCAGGAAAGATATTTAATTGAATGGAAAAAATGGATTGATTATCTACAAAACAGATATCAGATTAAGAAATATCAGATTGCCTTTGAATAATTAGAAAGTTATTTTATGTAATGGGGAGGGGGCTGGGAGACGAAAAGCTTTGGATGTGGTTATTTGGATTGGACTTTACCTTGTGATTGACCCGGGAAGCCGGGGGGTGGGGGAGGGAGGGGGGTGTTTTGTTTTGTTTTGGGAGGGAGGGGGAAAAAAGGGGGAAAAATGTTTTTGTTTTTTTTAAAACTCTTTCAATAAAAAAAAAAAATAAAAAAAAATAAACAAAGCTACTACTGTTAGATTTCCAGATCTGAATTCTGACTGAAAAGGAATGATTAATTCTAGGAAAGGGTGATTAATTCTAGGAACCCATATAATTGACCTTTCAACATTTGCCCCCAAAACATTTCACCAAAAGGGAAATTGGAAACTAGGACGTTTTCAAATTCAGATGGTTTATGACAGGGGTGTCCAAATTTGGCAACTTTAAGACTTGTGGACTTTTGGAGCTTTGCTGGCTGAGGAATTCTGGGAGTTGAAGTCCACAAGTTTTAAAGTTGCCAAGTTTGAACACCCCTGGTTTATGAGAAAGCATATTTTGGAAATGGAGGCACTATGTCCTCCTTCAAACAGGCATTAATTACATCTGGAATCCAGCTGCACATATTGTGGCTGAAGGAGCCAAACTTCATAAAACAAAGCATCCCATTTCAAGATGCTCCAGTCATCTCATTAGATAACTCCTTTATCTGCAGAGAATCTCACAAACATATCATAGGAGTTTGTTCAAGTTTTTCTAACAGCATCTAGGCAACCCTGTTATAAGAAAATGACTAGCAGTGCCAATGGATGAAAATCTAAAGACCTTCTAAGATGCCACTCTTATCACCACAGTTTAGGCCTGAATATGGGGATGTGTTTGTATTCACTCATATTCACTCTTGGTTTTCTGTCAAGGTCACCCAAGATGTCCTGTCACAGTAGTCCTCAGCTTACGATTCACAACTGAGCCCAAATTTTATGTTGCTAAGTGAGACATTTATTCAGTTTCGCCCCATTTTATCCCTTTACTTGCCACTGTTAAGTGAATCACTCTACTTGTTAAATTAGTAACACCGTTGTTAAGTGAATCTGGCTTCCCCATGGACTTTGTCTGTCAGAAGGTCATAAAAGGTGATCACATGACTCTGGGGCACTGCAGCTGCCATAAATATGAATCCGTGCCAAGCATCGGAAATTTGAGCATAAAAACATGGGGATACTGTAACGGTCATAAGTGTGAAAAGTAGTTATACATCACTTTTTTTAGTGCTGTTGTAACTTTGAACTGTCACTCAACAACCTTGTAAATCGAGGGCTACCTGTTCTCACATCCTTTCCTAGAGCTCCTGTTAGAGCTTGTCTCACAATGTAAAGCAAACGGTTTTATACTGGAAAAAGTCCATTGCCAAATAAAATACAAATGGGTACCTCCACAGAGGACCCCCACCTAGGGCATGTAGACCTATGAACATGGGAGATTCTACCACCACACCAGCAATAAGGTCCAGGAAGATGGATCAACAACAATCCTAACCTGTCCCTACAATCCAATCTTATATAATGACACACCTGGTTATCTCTGAAACTACTAAGATCTCTCAAACGATCTGTCCTTGGCCTTATAGTGAATGTAAGACCTGAGGGGAAACATCTGAGAAATACATTCCCATCATCAGCCAACCAGATTTTAATAATATAAGCCAAGTCCAGGTGTTGTTTCTTTATCGATCAGGGGTCCCCAATCTTGACAACTTGACAGCACTGGCTGAGGAGCTCTGGGAGTTGAAGTCCACAAGTCTTAAAGTTGTCAAGGTTGGAGACCCCCATTATAGATCATGGAGTCCTGAATCTGACATTTATGAACCATAACCCAGGACCAAAATGCCCCAAAATTCAGCTTCTCAGATCTAAGTTAGGAATTCCTACATCAAACTTCTAACCGTCGTTCCCACTCAAGACAACTGGATTCTCAGCCTCCTTAGTGAAAGAAAAGGAATGTATGTTACAAAGTCTTGGCAAGTAAATATAGGTATTTTAAGCTTATTAGTAAGTATGATAAGGTAAGGCTTCTTTAATTTCTCTGATCTTCTTTCTAATTGCTCTGAGAGTTGAAAACTGAGAGCTCAGCTATCTGAGGATATTGAGAAGAGTGTACAGCTGTTTCTGCTCTGCAATATACTATTTTACATACCATTATTTCCCCTTGCAGGTTCTGAATAAATGGATGTTAAACAAAAATTACTTGTGCTATTAAAAATACTCATCCAGTTTAATTAAACTGGCTCTTCAGAAACACTTGTCACTCTATTATAAATCCTCCGAAATCTATCACTAGATCCCCAAGCTCTATGGACAAACTCTACTTGGTCACTTAGCAGCTGTTCCCCAAAGTGACAACAGATCCCCCAAAAGGTACTTACGACCCAGTTCTGACACCAGGCTCCACTACCTATGGTCATATGATTGCATTTCAGGTGCCCAGCAACTGACTCACATTTATGGCCATTTGCAGCATTCTGGAATACTATATATACTACTATAACTAGATCTTGCTGCTGGTTGTCTTTTATTTTTCTCTTTCTTCCATCTTTCCCAGCCTCACAGACTTCTCAAGAGAATGCAAGAGAACTAGGTAATAAATAACAGGTCCAGGATACAATTTGATTCTGGTCATTCATGGCTCTAATTAAAACAGATTGTTCTGTGTCCTATTTGTTGTCTTAGCTATCTGTGCCAATACTTTCTATCCTGCTTCTTCAAAGTCCAATTTCTGTTTCTGTTTCTAAGAAGTTTTACAGAGGAACTCATGGCCTTTGTGATTTTGATCTTTGTAGGTATAGACCAGTGGTGGGTTTCAAATTTTTTACTACCGGTTCTGTGGGTGTGGCTTGGTGGGTATGGCAGGGGAAGGATATTTTAAAATCTCTATTCTCTCCCCACTCCAGGGGAAGGATACTGTAAAATCACCATTCCCACCCCACTCCAGGGGAAGGATACTGTAAATCTCCATTCTCTCCCCACTCCAGGGGAAGGATACTGTAAAATCTCCATTCCCACTCTACTCCAGGGGAAGGATACTGCAAAATCCCCATTTCCTCCCCACTTCAGGGGAAGGATACTGTAAAATCTCCATTCCCTCCTCACTCCGGGGGAAGGTTACTACAAAATCCCCATTTCCTCTTGATCAGCTGGGACTCAGGAGGCAGAGAATTTTTACTACCAGTTCTCCGAACTATTCAAAATTTCTGCTACCGGTTCTCCAGAACTGGTCAGAACCTGCTAAAACCCACCTCTGGTATAGACACATTCTGACATCTGAATATCTTGTCCAAGGCCTTCACAACTCCCCTATGAAGTGCTAGTCTGTGCCCCGTTTCTTGACTGTTGCTTCCTAAGGATGCTTATTTATTGTACCATTGTCATGAGTTTGAACTTTATATGTAATCTCTTTTTTCCCTTGTGCTCAACTTTCACTAGAACTTGCAAATCATTTCCATTTTCACTATCAGAATAGCATACTGTGGTTTGATGTTTCTTCCTCCAGTTTTCAAACCAAGCTCACCTTTTTTCAGTCGTTTCCTTGAATATATTCAGCATATAAATGGAATAAAAGAACACGGAGCTCCGTTTTTTACTGTCCTGAACTCTTGTTTTGCCATGATCCATCAGTGCAGCTTCCTGCCCAGTACAGTATAGATTCTGTAGGAGAGCAATGTCTCACTTGTTATGTTCTGTGAATTTTAGATAAAACTTGACCATGAACTGATCAGTCTTTTCTTCTGTATCAACGATTGGAACATAAATTTTGGGTGATCATATTACAGGATTGTCCATAAATCCTTATGTGGGAGTTGTCATTACTCATTATACTGCATTGCACCCATGTATCCTTCTTGCAATATACTTTCTGATCAAAATTAAGAAAAGATCGTGGCATCTGGCCCTCTCAATTCCTGGCAAATAGATGGGGAAGAAATGGAGGTAGTTTCAGATTTTATTTTCCTGGGCTCCAAGATCACTGCAGATGGGAACTGCAGGCATGAAATTAAAAAACGCTTGCTCCTGGGGAGGAAAACTATGGCAAATCTAGATAGCTTACTAAAAAGCAGAGACATCACCCTGCAAACAAAAGTACCTATAGTCAAGGCTACAGTTTTCCCAGTTGCAATATATGGCTATGGAAGTTGGACCATAAGAAAGGCTGAGCGCCAAAGAATTGAGGCCTTCGAACTATGGTGCTGGAGAAGACTCCTGCGAGTCCCTTGGACTGCAAAGCGATCAAACAGGTCAATTCTAGAGATCATCACCTGACTGCTCTTTAGAAGGCCAGATCCTGAAGATGAAACTCAAATACTTTGGCCACCTAATGAGAAGAAAGGACTTACTGGAGAAGAGCCTAATGCTGGGAATGATTGAGGGCAAAAGAAGAATGGGACAACAGAGAATGAGGTACCTGGATGGAGTCACTGAAGCAGTAGGTGTGAGCTTAAATGGATTCGAGGGGATGGTAGAGGACAGGAAGGCCTGGAGGAACATTGTCCATGGGGTCGCAATGGGTCGGACACGACTTCCCAACTAACAACACTTTCTGATTATGAAATCAGAACGGCTTCTTTGTTTTTCATGTCCTGAGTAGTAAACAGTATGACTCTTGAGTGTCTAATTTTGTTCTGTTTGATACTGAAAAAATAAGTGTCTAATTTTGTTCTGTTTGATACTGAAAAAATAAAAAAGTGTAGTTGACCGTAGCTATGTTATAAACACCATTAGTGTTCCAAAATATCAGGTCATCCACAAAAGCATATTGAATGACATCCAAACTGAAGGGCCCTACATCATCAGCTACTTTATACCGTCTTTGTAGTTTCTTGACAAAATACAGGAGTGGGTTATCGTTGCTTTCAGTGCTGCATGACGTGGTGCCTTCATCATTATTACTAAAATGATAAGCCTACCTCCTGCATCTTCCTATGTGCTGCCAATGTGGGTGCCTGATATACACTCCTGACATTCTTCACTCATCTTTCCAAAGATCACCACACCACCTTCACCCAAGATTGAGGCAACACTGCAGGACGAGTGGATTCTACCATCTATATGCAGTTTTAAAAAGTATGTCTAGTGGGTTACAATATTCTGAGTGCAAAATTGTATTCTAAGGCAGGGGTCCCCAACTGCCAGTCTGCAGACTGGTACCAGTCTGTGGCCTGTTGGCAACTAGGCCGTGCAAGCGCAGGAAGCTGCATTTGTGCAAGCGGTGTGCGTGTGGAAAAATTCCCTCCACCCCTGCTGTCACTGCTGCTGCTGCAGGTCTCCAGAGTTAGAAAGGTTGGGGACCACTGTTCTAAGGTACTAGTTTTTATAACAAATCATTAAACAGAGAAAACAGTTCACGAATCAGAGTCTGCTATTTGATCATCATCACTGGAAAATCAGATATAAGATTTTAAATAGTAAAATGTAACACTTTAAAACAAGAGCTAGGAATTTATGCAGCCTTGCTTAGAACACAAGAATACATATAACATGAGCAATAAAATCTGCTGAATTTCCTCTTGGTCAATACAGAAATGGTATGCCATTGCCTTCTGGAATTCTTTTGCTTCCTACTTTGTCTGCATGGGATTTCCTGTTGCCCTTCCCTCCAAGTACAACATCTGAGTGTTTCAAGATCAGACAAAGTTAGGGAAAAAACCTAGCAAAAACAGCTTAACTACAACATCATGAAGCTTTCTCTTAACCTGGGAAAAATTTAACTTCAATCTGCTTTCTTTTGTTTTACAGAAATATGCAATTCAAATTGGGGATAGTTCCCTTCATGTTTTAATTATGGAAGAGGTGGTCAGGAGGATACAATAAAATTCCCTCGTGGTATTTTACTCAAGAAAAAGAACACAAATGATAGTCAGTTGGTTGGCAAGGAATCTCCTTCAATACCCTACCCCCAGCTTTCCTTAGCAAAAGTCAAGCAAATCTGGTTCTTGATCAATTGTCGAAACCAGGGGTGTCAAATTCAAGGCCCATGGGTCAGATCTGGCCTGCGGCCTGTCCTGGAAACAGCAAAGGACCGGCCCGTGGTGGCTCTGCCAGTGAAAATGGAGCTCAGGAGAGCTGCGGCTGGCACAGGGTTGCAGGAAGCAATCACAGTTGAAAACAGAGCTCGGGAACTGGCAGAGCGCTTGGGCCGCCACAGGTGCCCCCGACACGACATCGAGCTGACCATGCCAACCCCAGCTCCATGAGGTCAAACACAACCCCGACGCGGCCCTCAATGAAACTGAGTTTGACACCTCTGATCTAAACCAAGCTACTACCGCAAGAAATATCTTTTTAATCAGACAGTGGATTTATGAAGTACCATTTCCAATTCATATGCCAACGTAAACTGGATTGCATGGGAATGCAGCCAGGAGGGTAAAACATTCCATTTTTTTTTTAAAAGAAATACTCAAGGCAAGAACCTACTACCCCTCTTTCAGTCTAATGTATTGTTGCTTCTTTCAATTATATCAATTGTGGTCTCCTGACATTTGTGACGGGTAGCTACTACTACTTTTTTCCCCTCAGGAGAATGTCTTCTCCCACCGACCCCTTTTATTTTTATCTGAAGTAATAACCAAACAAGCAGTAAGATGACAACTGCTTGTTTTAAAGAAAGTTTGAGTTTAGAGGCCGTTTTATTGGCACACATTGTTAGATTACTTCAGATGAATCCACCCAGACATATTCAATTAAATAAAAAGGTAAAATTACTATTATAAAACCCCTTCCACTAAGGTAATTGCTGTATGAATGTTCCTTCTATCAGAAAAATACATGTATAGAATTAGAAATTACCCCATACAAATATGCATGGTTTGTTCCTTGGGTACTTAATAGAAAAGATGGGGATTAAACAAGTGTATATGTAATAAAATAATTATGATATAGCATCATCTGGTACTTTATATTACTCAGTCTACTGCTTCTATATCCAGGTGAATTCTGCTTTAATTCCCATCTGAATTCCAGCCGGGCTATTTGCTTCCAGTCCTTGCTCTGAAGTAGGAAGTAATGAGAGCTGCTGCAGAAGCTAACGGATGAATGTACATAGACTCTAATAAGCAGGGCAGACAAGACCAGGAAGCGCATTATAAGATAGTGTAGGAATGGTTGTGCTTCTAATAAAGAGAGTTCATACACTTTTGTTTTGATAATTTGCAAATACGGGCAGAGCTTTGCCATCCATCCCGCTCCTAATCTTTTTATCAGGATATTTACTCATCAATAACTTAAAAGATTACAATTAATTTCTTCTACTTCCATTGACCAGGGATGGGTACCTAAACTATATATTGTATTCCAGCAGCCTTCAATCAACATGCCTGATAATGAAGAATGCTAGGAATAATAGCCTAGCAACATCTGGACAGTTTCCCAATGGTGGCCGATGTAATTGATTTTTTTCCATAAATGGGCATTAATTTATTATATCACCTGCAGCAAAACCCAAGGAATATATTATACGGATATACCCTCTTATACAAGAATATCTAATTTTCCTGTCGCCTGTTAATTTGCTTTGGAAAGTCACCTAGAACTCTTGAGCAAATTTTAAGGAAATGAAAAACCTGCATGGAAATGTGAACTTTTCCATTTCTGATTCATTGATGGGGAATCTTATCAAAGAGCATTCAGCTTTATCCTCCTCAAATATGATACTAATGCAGTTGTTAAGGCTATATTATAAAGTATATATAGGAGTCACAGAACTCTCATTAGCAAGTCTCTGACCCAGTCAACAGTCCAACTATAGTGCATGGAATACATGGGATTTGTCCATGCTCATTGACAAGGATTTGCAGTCTGTTAAGGCTCTCTGAAACTGTGTTCTCATTTTTTAAAGTGCAGACAGCCAACTTGACACAGAACTATTGGAAAAATTTATATTTTGGAAGAACTCACTACAGAAGGTGACAGAATTCCAAAATCAAGTTACATGAAAATATACATTGCAATTTCTCTTTATACATTAAGTGAGGAAAATCTGTATGGGATCAGAATGCAAAAAAGAGGAAAAAGAAGAGGTAAAAGAGGGGAGAGTATATGATAGCAAAACCAGAACTCACTTGAAGCCTATAGCTCTGCATGCTTTTATTTATCCAACTTCAAATCAGGCAAGAAATTAAAAAAAGTGGTTCAACCTATATTGGGCTAACTTACATAGCTGACCACTTTCAAAGCAAATGCTCTCAGCCCTTTTGGGAACAACTAGTAGGCTCAAGCGTAATTCATGGCTGTAAATCTTATTGCTGCATCCAAGCCAAAAGATGAGCACAGCTAGGTAAAAACATAAGGGGAATAAATGCATCACCTGATGACAATGCTCAAGTCATCATCAGAATCAAATGACAGATCTCAATGTTTTATTAATGTACTCCCAAAAAATGTTGAGGGGAAGGAAGTTACAAAGGTATTAAATTTTTATTAAAGTGAGATTTTTAATGAAGCTTTAATGGCTGAAAAGAAAAGTTAAAATGGAATTTTTTTTAATCCTAATTTGTTTTAGTCCAACATGCTTCATGAGAAAATTTGAGAAAAGGCTCATAAGAAAAGAACCCCATGAATTGGAGTGGAGAAAAAAAGAACCTGCTAAAAATCTTTAGAATTTACACGATTCTTATTCTAACTACAAGACAGCATTATTTGGTACAATGTGTATTTGTGGATGTACATGAACAGTATATATATTATCCGGATCATGTTGTGCTATGTACACATCTTTACAATTCTTCCTGAAGGTTAAAGCAGTTCCATTAGTTTTCAAAATGCACAAATCTTTGTTGGCACTTGTTAGACTCCTTGTCAGCATTAATAACTGCCATGTTTTATTGCAGCCCAGTTCCTGCCAGTGTCTGCCAACTTGGTATAAACAGAAGTCCAGCAATAGGTGGGTAGAGTGCAGGAAAAACAGTGCCATATTCCTCAATTGGAAACCTACAAACAAAAGAAGAGAGAACCATCAGCCATGAATCTTCATATATCTTTAGTACTTCCAACATATATTCATGAGAATCCCCAGAGTATTTTTATTAGACAGTTAACTTCCATGATCAGCAACTGAACTACTGTTCAGAGTTCTAATTCATTTACCTCTAGGCTGCTCTAATGCACTAAGCAGCCTTTGCAGTTAAATATTTAGGGCATGTGCAATTTTAACTACTAATTTGTAAAATGATAGTGTTGCACTGCCATAAATGCCCATTGGCTAGCTCAATTTAAAACACCCAGTTAAAAGCACTTTTACTGACTTGACTATTCATACAATAAAGCTGAACTATTGCACTAGTGAAAACGTTCAATGCCCAAATTGCGCAGGAAAAGGTATTAAATATAAGACTATCTTGATTGGCTAAGTGAAAAGCCATATATTTAAACCAGTGATGGTGAACCTATGACATGGATGTCAAAGATGACATGCCGCAATATTCTAGGTGATAGAATTCACCAACATTCACCAACACCCAATTATTTGTGAAAGCACATCTTGTACTTATGCAATTTTTGGGAGCTGTGGAGGCCATGTGAGGATGGGATGAACTCTCTGGACCCGCCACCATTCCTATGTGAACGGGGTGTTTACCATTTTTGAACAGGGTGTGCTTTCATGTGGTTTTTTGAGGCTGCAGAGGCTATGGAAGAGCATTCTCTGAAGCCACTTCAAAAAAAAACAAAAAACAGCCTTGTGTGACCTGCAGCAGCCTCAGGTAGACCATAGGGACCAGTCAGCAGAAAGAGAATACCTGTTGAGGAAGGGAGGGGACAGAACACCACTTCAAGATAAGTGATGCGCAGCAGATGCTGAGAAGCGCTGGGCTATGAGACAATTCCCCAAGACTTGCGCATCTTAGGCAACAGTACAAGGCAGCCTTTCTGAGTGGTAGTGATAGTGCTAGGAGTGAAGTTGAAGTCTGGGCTTCTACTTCAGGCTCAGCCTTAGCACTGCCATTTAGGGTGGCATAGATCAGATGGAGATAAGAGAATTGTTTCTCTTTCGTTTGGGGTGTGTGTGTGTATGTGTCAGTGAAATGACAGCAGAGTCAAATTAGATATTTTCTGAATATTTGGTATGCTGAGCCCAAAATTTTGCCATGGTTTAAACCAGGGGTCCTCAAACTTTTTAAACAGGGGACCAATTCACAGTCCCTCAGACTGTTGGGGGGGCCAGATCCGCTGGGTGGGCATGGCTAGATGGTCATGTGACTAGGTGGGTGTGGCGAAGTCACGTGACTAGGTGGCCATGGCCAATTTAACAGTCCATTGAACAATGCAAACAAATTAAACTTTAATTTGTTTTGCTCCTTGGGGTGTTTTATTTGCATGCTGCTCTTTTGGTTGCCTTTTCTTTTTACTAGATTGTTTTTCAGTTGTTTAGGAGTCCAGTGATCCACTTCAGGAAACTCTGTTTTGCAGTAATTCTTCTCAGCCACCAGGAGCTTGAGAAATCTCTCTCCCTCTCTCTCTCTCCCCCCTCTTTCTATCTCACTCTTTCCTTCTCTCTTTCTCTCCCTTTCTGTCTTTCCCTCTCTCTTTCTATCTCTTTCTCTCTCTCTTTCCTTCTCTCCCTCCCTCCCTCCCTCTTTCTTTCTGTCTCTCTCCCTCCCTCCCTCCCTTTCTCTCTCTCTCCCTCTTTTCTCTCTCTCTCTTTCTCTCCCCCTTTCTTTCTCTTTTTCTCTCTTTCTGTCTCTTTCCCTCTGTCTCCCTCCCTCCCTCCCTCTCTCTCTCTCTCTTTATCTTCTGGAGACGGAGGAGGTGAAAAACAGGACATTTTCACCTGTTTTTTGGCCTCCTGGGGCGTCTGTGCACCCCGTTTTTCACACATACTCCACACCTCCAGAAGCATTCTGCAGGCCAAAACCAGCTCTTTTTGGCCAAAAACAGGCAGTTTGTCTGTTTTTTGGCCTTCTTTCACCCCCTTGCACTTCCAGAAGCATTCTGCAGGTTAAAACCAGGCAAAAATGGCCCATTTTTGCCCATTCTTTGGCCTCCTTTCACCTTACCTCCCCCAGCAGCATTCTGCAGGCTAAAATTGTTGGGCTTACCTTTCAGTTCCAGCCCACAGGGCTCCCAAAGGCAGGTCCTGCGCTCTGTTGAAGGGTGGGCAGGAAGATGTGGGCGGGGCAACCTCGTGGTCCTGTGCAGGCCGGATTAATGGCTTCGGCAGGCCACGTGCGGCCTTTGGGCCATAGTTTGAGGACCCCTGGTTTAAACCAGGGGTCTCCAACCTTGGTCCCTTTAAGACTTGTAGACTTCAACTCCCAGAGCTTGGGAGGGACTCTGGGAGTTGAAGTCCACAAGTCTTAAAGGGACCAAGGTTGGAAACCCCTGGTTTAAACTATTCTCTCACATACATTACAAGATATTAAGAGTCCCATAATCTGTACCACATGGAGAATCTTAAACCAATTCAATTATTGAGGTAACCTTAAACTAAAGCAGGAAAGTTTACCCATCAGTTTGAGAGACTCATATGCAAAAAACAAACAAACACAACCAACCCAAGTGAAGAACAAGTTGTTCTTATACTGTACTTTGAGGTAGTCCGGACAAGAAGCACAAACCATGAGTACTAACATTACCTTTATTGTAAGGTTACAGTAACAGAATCTTGCAAGTCTGAAAGAATTTCTCCCCTCCTTTTACTTTCCAGAAAACTGGGGAGTGTCCCTTCTGAGATGTTTCCCATTCTCCTTTTCCTTCCATGGGCTGAGACACTTTTTGCAGTATTTAGGCTGTACCTCTTCATCCTATCTCCCAAGGTCATTCCCAAATACCATTAATATATATATATATATATAAGTAAATCTAAATTGGCATGTTTAGTTTTCAGAGTTAAGTGCCAATGTCTTGATTAAAAAAAAAACAGCTGCGAGGTTAGTATTAGCATTTATAACTTCTGGTATGAAGACACTCAAACAAATGTAACTTATTCTCTGACAATTAGATAAAGCAAATGAGGTTTTACAACACTGGAGATAAGAGTAGACAAAAATGTTTCTATGGAAAAGTTAACACTCTTATTATTATAGTTTTGTATAAATACTATTATAATCTGCTCTTATATGAAATAACAGTGGGATCCAATCCATTAGATTTAAGGCAAGTCAACTATTAGTAAATTCTACATAGTAGCATGTGGGTAGAAAATCAAGCCCTTTACAGAGAGGCAGAAAACCTTTAGTAGGATAAAGATCCATCCACTGTTATGTAGCCCAAGAGACTCAGTGTTTCAAATTATTTCTACTTCAAATGAAAGGCAGGAAGAAAAAAAAACTTTTCTGAGAACAGTTTCAAAATGCTCAGAGTGACCTTAAGCTATAGATTTTGATAAGCCACTTGTTTTCTATGCTTAGCTATCAGTGGAGTACTGGTCTTCATAGGCTAGAGGTTTCCCATATATGTATGAGATAATCTTCCCTTATCGTCTGAGAAACACTCAGCATATAAAGGTATCGTATTTTTCAGACTATAAGATGCAATCCCCCCCCACAAAAGTGGTGGAAATGTCGGTGCGTCTTATAGAAATGTTGGTGTGTCGAATATGGCCCTGTTTTTGGCCTCCTGACCCACCCCCCCATGCGTCCCGTTTTTGCCAAAAACGGGACACACAGAGGGTTTGGGAGGCCTGCAGAGTGCTCCTGAGGGCTGGGGAGCGCACAAATCAGACGTGCAGAGGCCAAAAACTATTATTTTCTCTTCGAAATCTAGGTGCGTCTTATACACTGGTGTGTCTTATAGTCCAAAAAATATAGTAATATTTATGATACTACCTTGCAGTATTTCCTGTTAAAACAGGAATTCTCTGTAAGTTAAATTACTTACCCTGAAAAAAGTGAAGCTACTAACTGAATTAAGTGTCACTCAAAAGCAGTTTCTTGGCTTTTTCTTACACAGCGGGCAACTTTTCTTTTGAATTCTCCATTTCTATCTTCCCTCCATTCTTTCTGCAAATTAAAATACAGATTTTGAAAGCTGTTTAAAACATGCATTGTCTTTCCAACCCTCTGGGAAAAATACCCATTATTTTCTTATATTGTTTAAGAGAAAAAAATAGCATGTGCTGTTTCAAATAATGTATTCAATGAATTAAGCATACATTTATAAATTGTAGCTTGTTGCGTAACTTCATAGTAACTATAATTTGCAATTCCATCCTGAACAAATCGAACAAAAATAAAAACAAAACCATTAATATAATTAAATAACAGTTAAAACTATAAAAAAAACTATGAAAAAAAGAGGTGGGGAGAGCGCATTCCAAATTTGCATACAATACAGCCATTTCACAGGGTCCGTGCTTCTATGGCAGTGGTAGTCAACCTGGTCCCTACCGCCCACTAGTGGGTGTTCCAGCTTTCATGGTGGGCGGCAGGGGTTTTGTCCGATACTGAAGCCCTTTCCTTTTTTTTTAATTTAATTGACTTTTAAAAAAAATTTCATAGCATTATTTAAAAACATTTTCATTAGGTTTTCATAAAATTCCCCATGACAATTTAAATTGCTGAAAATATACTATTTGTATCGCCCGTGCATAAGTTTATTCACGTAAGTGAAACTAAATGGCGCTATAGTGCGACCGCAAACAAAAGAGCCTCATCCCAGAATAGCTCGCGCATCTCCCCCCCCACACCACCCAGCTGTAATAGACAAGCACAGCTGGTAGCCGGCGCCTCCTCCAACCCAACCCACGATGCGCGAGAGGCATGCGCAGACAATACACGCCGCATTACTGTGGAACCGGTGGGTGGTTAGAAAATTTTACTACTAACAGAGATACAAAAGTGGGCGGTAGATATAAAAAGGTTGACTACCCCTGTTCTATGGGATCCACAGATCTAATGGCAGAAGCAATTTTTAAGGGCCTTTTAGAAGGCTAATAGAGTTGAGGGCTGATCTCCCTTCAGGAGGAATAATATTCCAGAGGGTGGGTTCCACGGCAGAAAAGGGTCTCTTCTCAGACCCCGCCAAACAATGCTCTTTAGCCAACAGGACCCACAACATGCCTGTCCTGCTGGACATGATTGAATGGGTAGATGTTAAACAGGGAGAGGTGATCCCTCAGAGAATCTGGCACCAAATAATATGGGTCCTTAAAAGGTCAAAATCTTTAAAAGATCCCATGGAACCCATCAAGTGGTTTGCTGCCACCCAAAGTCAGAAGATTAACACTATTAAACACACTTGTTTTTAAGCTCAAGCCCTGTTTCTCTTAAGAAAATATTTATTACAGAAAAAATCTGTTAGTCAAGGACTCAGACTAATTCCTAATTTCTTTTAGCAATGGTAGGAACATTTTTATTTACAAGAGTCATACCGCTGCATCAACATTAGCAGGAGAATCGCCGTTGGGATCTGCCAGCATAGAGATTACACTAATCATTATGGTTTCCACTGTATGAATGGGAAGCCAGCGCTCCTCAGGTTTCTCATAGCCATACTTGTCTTCACCAGGTTCATGAAGGATAGAAATACAGACATCACCATTTTTGTCAACTGCAAAGAAAGGAGGAGATGATCACTCAGAGACATAGTGTAGCAGCAAAGGTATTTCAGATAACAGATCAGCAATGAGTCAATTCTCAGTCATGATCCTCAATCCATCATGCTATTATTATGGAGTGTCACAGGGTAACAGTTCTTTTTTTTTTTTTTTTTTGAATTGAAGGTGTGTTGTTTTGCAAGGGTGGCAATTGACAGAAAAACGTAACAGTGAAGGCCTTTATGCTTTTTACGATGATGTATGATACAATGATATACAGCAGGCATTATACAACAGGTATATACAACACAATACCCAATGTCATGTTTACCCCTTAAGACTTTCCTCCTCTATCTCTTTTGCCTCTCCCCCTTTCTCTCCCTCTTTATCTCTCATGTATGGGTTTGACAAGAGAGAGCTAAAATTTGTTATAACATGCTCAGGTGATATTACTGTACCTGGAGATGGGTACCCCCCCCCCGAGTTCTAGTCCTCAGTGTTTATATATAGCAGGCAGGAACAATGGATCTGGTGGCCCTCAACACAGCTAGTTCAGCACAGCAGCCACCATATGCCCATGGAGTAAGTTATTTTAATACTGTAATACAATTTCTAAGGTCACAAGTCTTAACTTCAACAGACTGCGTACAGTGTAATACAGTAAATCAGTGTACTGGGCTTGACATTTCAAAAATTCACTTTAAATTTCTATGAAATCCCCTTTTCTCTAGCACCACAATGACAGCACTAAGATGGATTTCATAATTTTCAAGGGATCATTCTAGGAGAATTGCGAACATTAAGGAGAAAACAGTGTAGAAAAGCTACCCAATTTCTTTTACAGTCTTCATTTCGGGAAAACATATCTGGTCCATTCTGATTTCAGTGACGAAATTCTTCTGGACCAAATATGACATTCCTTTCTAGTAATTTCCCACAGTGATTCCTAATGTAGTTCACATTCATTCCACATATAACACAGAAAAACAACATTTTATAAGACATAATATCTTACCATTTGGATGCCATATTTCTGTGATAAATTTCATTTTTGGCGGCCTGAGAGGATAGTCTTTTGGGAAAGTAAGATGAGCCTTGAAGACACCGCCTTCACTGAAGAAATTAAGAATATTTTCAGTAATTGATTTTTTTAAAATGGCAAAGCTTTAAGTTATTTGTTGGCTTGAAAACAGTTGCTATACCATCCAAAAGACCGATTAAACATATGTTTTTAATCCTTTAAATTGCTGCCTATACATTCAATACTTCCTCAGTGGGAATTAATACTGAAATTTCATAAGCCAGAACTGTGAAGTATTTACTATAATCTAAATTCATTATTTCATAATTAAACCACTCTGCTCTGTACTGTAAACGTTCACTGATTTTAAATGGAATTTATATTAAAGTATAAATGATAAAAGATTCTGATCTTTAATCCACTATTCTCAAACCAAATTTATGTAGCATTTCTTATTAACAGTATGTATCACCAAAATTATATGTACAAAGAACGCAGATTCTTGCATATCATAAAAACATATGCCATACCATATTTTGCAGGGTATAAGACACACCTTTTTACCTCCAAAAAGACGGTGAAAATCTGAGTGCATCTTATAGTCCAAATATAGCCACACCCACCCACCAGCCCCCACCCTTTGGAGGTTGTTTGCTTCCATACATTGCATTTCCCGGTGGTTTCAGGTGGCGTGAATCCTCACATTGCCAAAAGTGAGCATCGCATTTTCAGTCTCCGCACGCTGGGAGATGGGCAACAAAAATGGTTAGAGTGCTGCTTGGAACTGGCCAAAAACCACCGCCACCATGTTTTCATGGGGGTGTGCGGCGCTGCGAAAACGCGATACATGGAGGCAATGCTCTTGCGCTTCTGCATGAGAGGTGTAAGGTAAGATGGCTCACCGCCTGGCCTGCCCCTTCTCCAGACGACCCAGGCTGAGGGCAGTCAGATTCTGCTCCTGGTCTGGGAGACAGATCTGGCCACGAGGGAAGAGAAAGTGAGACTGAGGAAAAGGAGGAGGAGGGGGTGTGGCTTTTGCAAATTGCTTCAAGGAATTGGGGAGGAAAACACCAGAAAACGCAATGCATGGAGGCAATGCTCTTTTTACTCCCCAATTTCCACAGTCTCACTTTCTCTTTCCTTGTGGCCAGATCCATCTCCCGGGCCAGGAGCAGAAGCCGACTCCCCCCAGCCTGGGTCATCTGGAGAAGGGGCAGGCCAGGCGGCGAGCACCTTGCCTTACGCCTCTCACGCAGAAGCGCCCGCCTCGCAAGAGCATCGTCTTTTCTGGCGTTTTCCTCCCTGATTCTCCGATGCAATTTGCAGAGCTGTGCGCCCTCCTCCTCCTTGGTGGCTAAAGGAGAAGAAGAAAACTCTGCGCACGTTGAACGACACACACTCCTATTGCTGGAAGAAGGTTGAAGTTGGTTCCCCCATCCCTTGCTCTCCTAAACTGAAATGCACTGCTTTTCTGACTTGTTGATAAATGATCCTGGGAGAAAGCAGCAATGGCCATGGATCCGTTTTGGGTGGTCAAAACGCCAAGCGGCTGTGGGGAGCTGAGACATTTCTCCTTCACGCAGCCCCCCCCCCCAGCTCCTTAGTGCAGTTCCGTTTAAGAGGGGGGGGGAACCAATTTCAACTGCAGATGGAGCCCTTCTGGGCACGAAGACCATTTGGGAGGAGAAGGTGGCTGAGGAGGGAGGAGTGTAGGTGCAAGGGAAGGCACAAGGACGGTGGGGGGGAGGACTGCAGGAGAAGCAGCCCTTCTCCCCTTCTTCCAGCAACAGGAGTGTGTGTGTTCTCAACGTGCCCAGAGTTTTCTTCTTCCCCTTTTGCCACTAAGAGCTCCGAGTTCTTCCAGGATCTGCCTGGAAGCAGCTCCAGCAGTTCTGATGGCTGCCTTCACAACTTGTGCAGGACTGAAGATCCCCACTCCCTACAGCAGTAGACTTCTCCTTAACCTCCTGAGATTCCTGCCCCCATGGTTGCTGTGTGGCATAGGGTGAGGGTGGTCGGTGCAAACCACCTGCAGGCTTCGGGTGTACTGAGTGGGCTTGCATCTTCAAGGAACTGGTGGCTTGCTGGGCACTGTGCAGGAGTTATAAGGCAAGGCACTGCTACCTAAAAACTGTTACTGTGATCTCTGCTGCCTGAAACCGCCCAAAAAGTGATGCTCTTTCTTTGCCTTCGTACACCCCATTTTTGGAATCGGGAAGGCAATGGAGATCTCCAGGCAGCGGAGATCGCATCAACAGTGTTTTTGGGTGGCAGTGCCTTGCCTTATGCCCCCTGCGCAGCGCCTGCTTTGCCAACCAAGTCCCAACCTCCAAGCTTCCCCGGGCCACTTCCGGAATCAGGCTCCGACCAAGGCAGCAAAGGCACAGGGGGCTTGCCGGGAAGCCTGACACCGTGTTTATGAGATGGCAGCATCTAGGAGGATTCAAGTGCTGCATCTCTATGGGGCCTTGCTGCGAGAAAGCCAGGCTTTCAACGCCTACGGCTATTGGTAGGAAGATGGGGGCGTCTCGAGAGTGGAGCCTTCGCTGCCAAGTCCCCCTTCTGCCCTCATGAAAATCATCCCCCACCCCCTCCAGTTAAATAGAGTGATAGGATTTGTTTTAAACTGATAAAAAGATCTGTGCTACTCGTTATCAAAATCTGAATGGAAGTGAGGACGCTGCTGATCCTGATGCTGGTAGGCAGAGGCAGAATTCTTTTTTTCTTGTTTTCCTCCTCCAAAATTAAGGTGTGTCTTATACTCCAAAAAATATGGTAGTTTAAATTGTTAACTTCCTTTTTTGCTTTCCATCTCATTTTCTTGGCAAAGACATAAACTAAATTGCTAGTCTAACCAAGGAATAAGGAACCACAGCTAACATGAAGATTAAAAACCCATGAAAAATGTCAATGGCCCAATAGTCCACCAACAAATTAAAAACAGTAGATTGTTTAACTTGCAACTTTGGGCAGTCATTTCTGAATTTGCATATGCGTTTTTGAGCATATGCAGAAACACATTTAGTATGATATAAAGCACAACTTAAGCATCAAAATTCAATTACCAAAATTCTTAGCAATGGCCATATTCGATCAGAATTGTATGCGTGTGTGTGAAATTCAAATAACTGAAGGGCACCCAAGTTGGGGAAAGCTATTCTACAACCAAAATGTTTGCTATTAAAAAATATATATCATAACCCCCCCACCAATGTTTTTGTTAAGGGAGCATCTCTCCAGACTCAAAGGAAAGGAAAATAGTAGTTTGTGTGAATGCCCAGATAAACATTTGAAGAATGAAAATCATGAGCAGTTTGTCATTCTTCTTCATGGTCATTAAGTATCACACAAGGGTGAACAGGAAGCCCATTTACTGTAAGAAAGGAAATCCTATACAGTGAATGGAATGATAATGCCTCCCTTAAAATCGTATGAGCTTTGGCTTAAATCTAGGCAGCTGTTACACACATATGGCGAAGGCTGCAATCAGGCAGATAGACAACAGAGGCCAGAGAGAAACACCCATTTTTAAAAAAACAGATACCATCCTGGTCCAGGTTGACTGGTAGCTCACTCAAGGGGGAAGTACCAACAAATATGTACTATATCTCAGTATAAATGATAACATCACAAATAAATCTCTAGACATGGACTGAAGCGCTACAGTATAGATCACAAACAAATAAGCACTGTGTCTTTTGAAAGACAGCTGTGTGCTAATGTAGAACACTAAACAAACCCACATAATTAAAAAATTAAACACGCTTATACATCAACCGCCTGCCTGGATAAAAATATTTTGACTGTCAGGAAGAATACAGAAAAAGAGCAGGTAGGCTTTCTTTCTTGGTGGCGGTATTCCAACCTTTGGTATACTTTGGTTCAGAAAAGGTTCTCTTGTCACTTTCCCATCAAATGTATTTCCAAAAGTATTGGCCTCAGAACAGATCTACAAGGTTTATAAAACCGAGACAACCATGCAAGGAAAAATACGCTTGGGATCTTTTTGTCTTCTATCTAAATTCCCAGAGCTATAGCTTAGTACAAGTAGAGGAATTATCTTCCAGAGATCTCTACTTCTACCAAACTTTTTCTTACAGTGATATAATGAAATCCAGATATGGTCCCAAACAAAGGAAAGGTGAATAAAGATGTGTATGTTAAGTCTGAACTTGTGGATAAGGATTAAAAGCAAGACTTAAATATTTGAAGAACATTTCCAGTGTGGCCTACAGCAATACAGATTAAATAAACGAAAAGCTTCCCTGCACTTGGAATAAAAGAATTAGTGGGGTTTCTACGGTGCAGTCTAGGAAACATTTGTTGCATAAAAGATGTTGTAGGGCCACCTGCATTTGTACTCTCGTCATCTGTTAAATGAAACTACAAACTTACTGGCAGAGTGCCTAAGATAGCATTTGGTATGTAGGGGGGTATTAAATGAATAAGTATTATGACAAATGCCTGAACTTGTTCTTGTCAAGTAGTAATTTTAACAAGACATGCAGTTTCAGAAAGTAATATTATCATTATCAGACATTTTCCCATCAGATCCTACCATCTGTACTCCTGTTATTTATCACAATTAATATGTAATCATATAGACAAAAGATTAAGCTGTCATTTCCTGTTTTGGAAATGGTCATAAAATGGATAATCTTTGTTACTGAAACCACATTTAGACATCCAGATCTCAACTTTTGAAGCCTAGGATGGCACCAAGAGCATGCTAAATAAATTAAATGATGAAAATTAGAAAAAGAAAAAAATAACATATATAAAATCCTAGGTTGGCAAAGTTCATTTTGGCTGCTATCCTGCTTATATGAATATTTGCATTATCTTTATGCTTTACTTTTATGTAATTCAGACTCAGCTTCTGCTCAACATTTAAGCTGCTGAACCATTATTAATTTATAGTTAAGGCGTCCACTGAAATTATGAGCGGAGTGTCTGTGAATAGATTTTTTAAAAAAGGTATTCCTGTATTTATGCCTTACACTATAATGTAACAGATAACAGATGCTGTGAAGACTGAGCAGAGAGCCTTACTTGGAGTTTAGTTAAAAGTATGTCTTGTGTATGGGATTTGCTTCTTAAAGTTTTTAAAATTAATTTTAAAGTGCATGGTTTAGCTTAAGAGATTTAATTGTTTTATAGCTTGAACTTTGTGCAACATCTTCATCATATTTGTCTCTGTGCTTGATCTTTTACTCCTTTCAAATCTTTTAGGGGACGCCTATTATCTGGACACTTTTGCTCATAATTAGTATTCACAGATCCTACAATCCATTATTTAATTACCTGGTGGGGAGAAACATGATGGCTTATTTAGGAGTATATGTATATCAGGTGCAGAGAACAGCATTTATAGCCAGAACCATATTATTAGTAATTATATAACATTCACTAAACAGAATGTACCTTATTTTCAGAAAAAGGTGGACAGGAGTTACAGTATATGAACCATTTTTGAAGTATTTTTATTTTGTAGAAATATATTCTTATGTGATTGTGGATGATGCAGCAATAGCTATAAGTATGAGGTCTGGTCTAACGACCACTCATACAGTGCAGTTGTAAGTTCGAATGGTCACTGAATGAGAACTAATTGTAAGAATTATAACATATTTTTAAAATTATACAGAATACAGAATAACAGGGTTGGAAGGGATCTTGAAGGTCTTCTAGTCCAACCCCCTGCTTAGGCAGGAAACCCTACGCAACTTCAGACAAATGGTTGTCCAATCTCTTCTTAAAAACTGTCAGTGTTGGAGCATTTACAACTTCTGAAGGCAAGTTGTTCCATTGATTAATTATTCTAACTGTCAGGAAATTTCTCTTTAGTTCTAAGTTACTTCTCTCCTGGATTAGTTTCCACCCATTGGAAACTTCTTGTCCTACCTTCAGGTGCTTTGGAGAATAGCCTGACTCCCTCTTCTTTGTGGTAGCCCCTGAGATATTGGAACACTACTATCATGTCTCCTCTAGTCCTTCTTTTCATTAAACTAGACATACCCCAATTTCTGCAACTGTTCTTCATGTTTTAGCCTCCAGTCCCCTAATCATTTTGTTGCTCTTCTCTGCACTCTTTCAAGAGTCTCAAGCCGACCAAACCTGGATGCAGTATTCCAAGTGTGGCTTTACCAAGGCATTTTAAAGTGGTATTAACACTTGACGTGATCATGATTCTGTCCCTCTGTTTATGCAGCCTAGAACTATGTTGGCTTTATTGACAGCTGTTGCACGCTGCTGGCTGATATTCAAATGGTTGTCCAGTAGGACTCCAAGATCTTTTTATTTTGAATATCGAAACCACACAAAGCATTGCTTCTGAAATTTTTCTATTCTTTGACCAGCAAACCATAGAAGTTGCTACTACAGGTAGTCCTTGCTTACTGACCACTTGTTCAGCGACCATTCAAAGTTATGACAGCACTGAAAAACAAGGCTTATGACTAGTCCTCAAAGTTGCTGAAATTATGTCATTGTGATATGGGTGCTCAGCAACTGGCATGCATTTATGACAGTTGCCTCACCCTGCCTTCCTGTGATCAGAATCACCATTTACAACCTCATAACCAGATTCCAACAAGGTCAATGGGGAAGCAGACAGGAAGTCGAAAGTCATAGTCATGTGTTGTTGCACTTAACAATCATGCTGCTTAGCAATGAAGTTGCCAGTCCCTACTGTGGTTGGTAAATTAGTTCTACTTGTATGTTAGAAAGTAAGATGCTGCCTAAGAGAGTGTGTGTGTGTGTGTGTGTGTGTGTGTGTGTGTGTGTGTGTGTGTGTGTACATGTTTCTGTTCTTCTCTAATGTTATGCCTATCTGTGTTTTAGGTATATATATGCATTGAGAAGCACAGGGTTGGCTATATGCTTTACTCTGGGCCGTATGACCAGAAGGGGAAAGGAAGGTGGCTTAGAGTGGAATAGTCAGCAATATTCAACTGTCTTCCCCATATGGATACACTGGGCTTTTATAGTGAATTTTTTTTTCTATATAGCTCATTTTCCAATTCATTTTTTCTTTTATCAGCTTATCCCCACACACCAAACTTGCTCCCTTATTTTTCAGTTTCTGGAGAGTTATCCTGCTTACAGCCACAGTCCCAAGCAACTTTCCACAATTTCTTTCCAACATTCCATTGAATTTGAAACAAATATTTCTCAAATGTGTAAGAAATGTTACATTTCATATGCAATTTTGTTTCAGCATGTGGATCTCATTAGGTTTCAGAGAGAAGGGAGCTGACTAATGGCTTAGCCAAGGTTAGCTTCGATTTGCATAATATAATTCTACATGTATACATAGCCATTATATCCACTTACAAGGGATAAAGCAATATTATGCAAACCACTGAAAGGAATAAAACCAGACCATACGTGAGGTAAGCAAAAGAAAAGAAAATGTAAGTAAACATGATTTACTTCAAAACTATTCACTCTTTTTTTGTATTGGCTTCTAGCAACTGCCTAGACAGGTCCCTGCTGTTTTCTTGCCAATATTTTTGAAAGCTGTTTGCTATTGCCTCCTTCTTAGGGCTGAGAAAGAGTGACTGGCACAAGCCTAAGTTTGGATTACAACTCATGGTCTCCAGCATGGGGCCTTAACCATTATACCAAACTGGCTTCATTCAATGTATTTATATTCTTCCTTTAATCCTTATAAAACTACCATATTCATACACAGCATATTTGGTCTTTGGTTGTTTAACCTTTTTACAACTTTTTTTTTTGAGAATTTCATCAGCTCCATCTAACTAAAATTTTATTGATTTTCTCCTTCTGTTCAGTCTACAGGACACCCTCGAGTTATGACCGTGCATTCAGTAACAGTGCTAAATGAAGGAACTTGCGAATGGTTCTCAAAGTTCTGGATGCTGCAAGGCCCCCCGTAGTCATGTGAATAGAATTTGAATGCTTGGCAAATAGCTCATACATATGACCAGCTGAAAATGTGCTGCAGTCACGTGATCACCATTTGTGATCTTTCATGATGGTTTCCCATAAACATGGTTAATGGGGAAGCTGGCAGGAAAGGTTGCAAGTCACTTGGTAAGTCTTCCCCACTCATGGCTTTTCTTTCCTTGCATGAACTATGCCTTCCTTTCTTCTTTGCTCACATGCGCTCTATGCCTCCTTTCGTTAATCTCCCTGTGCTTGCACACATGCATACAACCCTCATGGGCCCTGAATTTTGGCTACATTTTGTGAGTTAACCCATTTTAGCTACCTTGGGTGAAAAAATTTGCCCTCTGATGCACCTGTTTCACCCAGTTAAAGGTTACAGATACAACAGTTTTAGAAGTAGTAGATGTCTAGTAGTAGATGTCCCATTATATCACACATTCTAACATTTCCTGAATATTATTCAGGTTTTCAGCCAACAACAGCATTCATGTCCCAAATTGACACACCACAAACATTCCTGATACATTTATCCACAACTACATTAAATGATCAAGAAACTATTACACATCCTTGCCTTATTCCCTCCTCCAAGATGTACTTATGTTAAGCGTTCTATTTATTCACATGCATTCTTTATTTCTATCATACACAGGTTATTGCATTCAGTAACAAACTTTTATATTCATCCACAGCATTCCTATTCCCTTGATAACACCTCTCCTAGATCAGCAAACATACAATAACTTTCTCACATATATTATCATAAAATGCTACTCTGTGCAAGTTAGGAATTCCAATTTAGAGATTATCTTGCAAGCCAATATTCTGTTCCCCTAAGAGGTATGCAGAGAGCACTGACACACTTAAGTTGCATATGCAAGTCTTATATTAAATCTTAAAATGAGACCAAAAGCTATGGTATCAGTTTCAGCAAAATCAAAGCCTGAAGCTGATTTACAAGAAATTAAATGCGAACATCACAAGCTATTAGCTGTGTTATTAGAAATACTTACTAGAGTGTATCTGGAGGCCCAATAATAAGAACTTCCCATCGATAAAGATCATTGTCATCTATTAAACCTGCTGAGAAGCCTTCCACTGGGTTTTTGTTGAGCTCTGTTGAAACAAAAATTGTTATAACTCATATTCATGCTTCATTAATGACATGCATACAAAAGAATTTTCAGAATATTTCAAAATACTCCTTTTTGCTACCACATTCTCAAGATTCTTTTATTGATTTTCTAAGAACTCACAAATGACAAAAAAGTAACTAAAGGAAATTCTAATCAGCTACCTGACTTTCTCCCTGCAAGTTACTGTATGGTTTTTTGGTTTGCTATCTTTTATAATGCATTTTAATACTATTTAATAGCCCTAGTAGTACTCATCAAATTCCATCTGCCCTTTAAAGAGCAAGCTATTGTTAAAAAGAATAAACACTAACATTTAATTTTAAAATGCATTCATACAGATCCTTCAAATCACTCCAACATTAAGGATTTTACTTGGAGCCAAGAAAAAGCTTTAAATGAACTGGAAATCTGAAGAATACCTGTTCCATAAGATTTTATACAATAAGAGAATTTTGAAACAGCCTTCTTCATTGTGCTTAGGTAAAAACTACTGAGGAATGATAACTTCTATGGGAGTACCTAGCAATGATAAACTTCCTAATGAATTGTTCATCTGGCACCAAAAAAAAGATACTTTCTCCTCTTGCATCAGTGTTACTGATGAGTTGCAAACTAGTCATAAAGTGATTGACAAAATACTTATCACCATGTTCATGAATTCCTGAATTATTAAAGATTCCGCCCCTAACATATTACTGACTCCAGAGTTAACAGTCAGGGGGAACTGGGTGCCTGATTCACAGTGGGGGTAGTGCTAGGACAACTTGCCATGGCCAACTCATCTCAGGACAACTCACTATGGGACAATTCAATGTATTAATCAGGTACTTTTATTACTAACAACCATTTTTCATTGAAATTATTGTAACTCTTTTATTTCTGGATTGAATTTCTTTGTTTTATTATTATTGGCCATGGCTCCACTGAAATTAATTTAACTTTTAGATTTGTTAAATTGTTCCATAGCGAGTTGGTGATGAGTTGTCCCATTCCACACAGTGAGATCTAGGAACTGAGGCAGTGAACCTGCTGGGCAGTTTGACAGGCAGTATATTAACAGTATTTTAGCTTGTTTCTACAACCCACCATTAGAAATTGTAGAAACAGTAGAAGCAGGAGCTTCCTCAATAATGCTCACTGGCTTCAAAATGGTGAGTAAAACCCCAGAGTTTTTAATACATTATATACATTGCAAGCACATAAGAGATCAGTTTTAATTCCTCAGATGAACCTGCTCTTTTGAAACCATTGACCCTCATTACAGATACTCCTGATTAAAAGGTATCTAGAGGTTACCTAGCCCCTTTTGTTCAGGGCAAGAATCAAGGGGGAAAGGTATTTGCATCTTATTTCATGTAGATCTGAGCCTCTGGTCACAGCAAAATTCTCACAAAGGTTCAGTATTATCCCTCTACTCTGACTCTTTCTCAGGGAGAAAGTCTCCTGCTGTGCAATATCTGAAACCTTAGTAGGCAAATAGAAAATTAGGTGAGAATGGCAGCTGCTCTGCCAAGTCTCAGCCATGCATGCCATATTGGCCCATTCTTTCTTAGGCAAATGTTTTTTACTCTCTAGCAATAATTAAGAATAGCCTGAGGCCAAGACATTGGCATTCAGGGCCTGAGAAAGGGGCAACTGAGCTAGAAGCTCCAACCTGTATTTCTACCTTAACCCCCTTGATGGTTTAGCTGGGTATATATTTTCTAGAATCTAGGCAGTAGCAAGCCTCTGTGGAGAAAAAAGATGGATCCAAGGATTTACATATCAGTCCAGCAATTATATGCCAAACTCTATTTTAAAATAGACTTGTGAGCTAACATGTAACATGATTATTAGAAACCAATACATGTCTATCAAGATAAAATCATACCATACAAGCTTTATAGCAGGGGTGAAATCCAACAGATTCTGGAGAACTGATAGTGGAAATTTTGAGTAATTCGGAGAACCAGCAAATACCACCTCTGGCTGGCCCCAGAGTGGGGTGGGAATGGAGATTTTGCAATATCCTTCCCCAGGAGTGTGGAGGGAATGGGGATTTTGCCGTATCCTTCTCCTGGAGTAGGGTGGGAATGGAGATTTTGCAGTATACATCCTCTGCCACGCCCACCAAGCCACACCATGCCTACCATGCCACACGATGCCCACAGAACCGGTAGTAAAAAAAATTGGATTTCACCACTGCTTTATTGCCTTTTTAAATAGAATCATTTATCTGCATCCTGAGTTCAGTGAAGCATTTAACAAAATTTCTCTTGATCTTGTTGACAAAAGGTTAGAAACTGACAGGTATTAGTCTTCAGCTTACAACCATTTTTTTAATGACTGTTCGAAATTATGGTGCTGCTGAAAAAAGTGGTTTTTCACTAATCCTTATACTTATAACCACTGTAGCATTCCCATGGTCATATGATCAAAATTTGGGTACTTGGCAACTGGCCATGTATTTACAATGGTTACAGTATCTCAGAGTCACATAATTGCCATCTGCCACCTTTCCAGGAAGCTTCTGACAAGCAAAGTAATTTGAGGGGAGCCAGATTCACTTAACAACCATGTTTTGCTTAATGACCACAGCAAAAATGGTTGCAACACTGGGCACAACTCAGTGACTCCGGTTCAAGTTCCAGCTATGGTTTTAAGTTGACATGATACCACTCGCTATATTGTTAAATCAACAACTGATCTGCATTTGTCCATAAAGACCAGAATAAGAATGTATAGAAACTATTATTTTCAAGATGTGAACCAATATTTTGAAAATCCAACTGAAAGCCTCCCAGAATCCCCCCTCCCAAATTTAAACATTCACCCAGCAGCCTACACAACATGCACAGATAGTATGAACATCTTTTTTCTTGACAGTGTTTCATTAGGATTGTGCAAATAGCCTGAACTAAGATTTGCTGGATGGGAGAGTAACAGTTGCATTAAAGGACAAAAGCAAAACAAGGCACTGACGCACACAGATGCCACAGCTATGTTTCAGGTTTGCAAAATTTAGCAGCTATGTAATTGAAGCTGTATATATGCCTAAGTTCTGCCTCTCCTCTAAGGTCAGCAATACCAAAAGCACATTTTAGTCTGCTTAAGGCATTTAAATTCTGAGAAATTGCTTTGCTAAAAAAAAAAAGCCCGCTTAACCTACAGAGGGAGACAACACCCTTGAATTCAGCTTAATCCTTGGCTCTATCCTTGACAGTTTTCTACAAGGAAGCTATAAACTTTGGAGCTTAGAATCATTTGAAATTACCTTATTTTCAAATGGCAGCCATTGTCCCTCAAGAAAAGCTCTTAAACTAAGCAAAATATCTATTTCAATTACTGCAACTGAAATTCCAATATAAAATATTTTATATCTCAAGATTTTGCTTCTGCATGGTCTCAGATTGTCTTCCTTTAAAAAAACACACCAACAAATGGCAGCAGTATATAAATGTTTAAAATATAGAGATTTCAGAAAATGCAAGTGATTATTCTAATAGCACTTACATTTGCTATCAAGGAAGCACTGCTATTAATTAAGAACAAAACAAAATAATTTTGACTGTGCACAAACTGGCTATCTACTCACAACAGGTAGGCAATTATAATGAATGTTTTAATCAATCTGCGATGGGAAACAAAAAGGTTATTTTATTACATAAACAAATAAATAGTGTTTGGGTTACATCTGTAATTTAGCAACATGCCATGCAAGCAGTGTGGCCTTTGTTGATTTTAACCATGATCAAGCTGTCGATATAAATCCAAGTCAGTCGAAGTAATATAGTCAATGAAAGTGACTAAGCAGGGAAAATCTTATGGTTAAAGGAGCAGCAATGCATGGTATCTCAACTTTTTAACTTGCTGTGGCAGCTGTAACCTTCCATTTCATATAAATGCTTTTGCTAGTACATTGTGAATGCTAAAGAAAGAAACACTGTTCCAGCTACCAACCACTATCGAATGGACATGTTTGAACAGAAGTAAATTTCTCATTAGCCAACTTTCTGCAAAGAACATTCCAAAAAAACAGAACAAACCTAGGATAAATAGATATTGTTTAATGAAGCCCAAAAGACACAAATGACAACTTGCTGAAAGAAAAAAGTGCTAAAAAATGTATTTTATTTATCAAAGTTCTATACCACCTATGGCATTAATGTGTTTATGGGCAGTTTAAAGATAAATCAGTAAAATGATATAAAATATATAGTTAAAAACAAGTTAAAAACCAGATTAAAATGAAATTAAAAGGAACAATTGCAAAGTTAACAAGGCAGAGGGAGAGGAAAACTTGTCAAAACCAGAAATGTCTTCCAGTTACATTTCAACCACTACACTCCAGGGTTAATACTTCAAAGACTACCTGCAGACCAGCTATATTGCTTTGAACTGACAGCTAATTGTCCAGAATACCTAAATGTAAAATAATTCTAAAATCTTATCCAATTTTATTTAGTAATATAACATTTATTTATTACATTTTATTTATTTATTTTACTAAATTTTATTTAGTAATATAACAATATAATTAAATGGAGAAATATTTACAGTATTTGTCACCTTTGTTTCATATGTTGGTATTTGTGTATTTATTTTGCAACAGCAAAATATCAAATAATAGCTGAGTCGTTCCTCCCCGAAGCCAACTTAAAGCTATCTACTATTTATGTTTAAGATTCTGTTCAAAATTCTGGCTCCTAAAGAAGCGTATGTCATTTGTTTAAGGAGCACAGGGAATAAATTTTCAGTCACTAATGGATCAACAGGAAAAAAAAAAGTGTGTGTGTGTGTGTGTGTGTGAGATTATGATGATCCTTTCACAGATCCTAAAGCACTGCTACACAAAGAAAAGAAGCATTCTGCAAAGAATGCTCCCCCCAGCCTTTTGGGCACCAGGGACCAGTTCCATGGAGAGTGTTTTTTCCATGGACCGGAGGGAGCAAAGTTTCACGTGCTGCCTGCATCCCATGGATGGGCCTTCACTTGTTTGCGCGGCCCTGTTTCTGGAATGCAAATTCTGCGGTGCAAATCCATGGACTGGGGCTTGGGGACCTCTGATATAAATAATACAAATGTTAGAAACAACTAAACAATTAAAAGCCATACAATTCAATTCTTGGGAGAGCACATACATTCAAGAACAGTACAACCATGTTATAACCTCCACAACATTATCTGATCCACAAATTAGATGGCAAAACCAGGTCTTCAGATCCTTCTGGAAGGCCATTAAAGTGGGGGCCAGCATGGCCTTGGGGAAAATCCATAGGGTGGGTGCAGCAGTAGCAAAGGCCCTTTCCTGTGTCCCTAGTGGATGGAACAGGTTTCTTCTGCTGGACCATTTGAGACTGGTGGATGACTCTGGGGACTGGCAGTCCCTCAAATAACCTGGCCACCCCATGTCATGTAGGGCTTTACAGGTTATCACTAGCAACTTAAATTGGACCCAGAAGCAACTTGATTAGTGCAGCTCATAGAGTGGGGGTGCAATATCTGCGGGTGTGCACATGAATATGTATGTAATAAGTGCCACACAACTGTTCACACTGCTGCATTTTATACCAAGTGAAGCTTTTGAATATTCTTCAAGGGCAGCCCCATGTAGAGTCCAAATATTCTTCAAGGGCAGTCCCATTTAGAATACATGAAAGTAATCCATTCTGGAGGTAATCAAGTTAGAGACTTGATTGACACTTTAAAGTTTGTTATCCAAATTGTTGCAGGATTAGTTCTACCTAGCCCGGTTGTTTGTTCTGGTAAAAACAATGAAGTATTTTGTGGCACTTCCACTGCTAGTTTGATCAAAGTTTTCACAACATATAATATGAATGGTCATAAATCAAATAAGTTTGAATCAAACAGTAGTTATAATCCAAATATACTTGAAGAAAACAAATTTAGAAAAGAGTTGCCTAATATTACATCTGAATTCTGAACCCAACCCAGGATTTAAGGCAAAAATCTTTCCCAATCCTTATGCCAAGGATTAAACAGAATCAGATAGAAACACAGATTCAGACTATAGTTATTTTGCTAAGAGTAAATAGATATTTTTAATATAATTTTAGTGTTTTTTGGATTGTTTAGTTTGTATATTATTTATATGTTTTTGTTTAAATTCAAACAAAATGTGATTTCCAACTTTCTTCAGTACAGATAAAATATATAATAAAATATTGACTCTAAATTAGAAGTATTTTATTATATATTTTATCTGTACTAAAGAAACTTGGAAATCATTTTTATATCCTTCCCCCTTTTTTTCTTGTCAATTTTTAACTTTTTCCTCCTTAGATCTTTTTAATATTTTTAATTTTGTATTTTAGCTTTCTTTGAAACTTAATAATTATTTTTTTAAAAAAACTATAATGTTTTGCGTAAAAAATTGCTGCTGAACATACCCACACTTCCCATGAATTTAGGAGATCAGATTCAGCTAATCTAATCATCTCAACAAACTGATCTTAAACACTTCAGTACGAAAAATCCAGAAAAATTACTGGGATGACTTTTCTGTATCAAACAGAAACTGTGCTTGTAAAGGTAGGGTAATTCCCAAGCTGTCATGGATTATGTACTGTAGATCTCCTGTCCCCAGAAGCAACAGCAATGTCATTGCAAGTATGAAAGAGCAGCGTGGATATATTGGTTTAATCATGTACGTGTTCCTACAGGCAACCTATTAGGAGATCCTTCTAAATCACTGCTGTGGATTGGAACCTTTGAAGTATTTTAACTTCAAAGGTTACTACAGGACTTCTTTAGTACTTTATAATGGCTTGTGTATTTTATATATGCACAGTAACCACATACTAAGTAGCATATGGAAGTATCCATGTTTTTTCTCATTCTACTTATTAAACCAACAGTACTTTTGTTTAGAAATCCCAAAACTGATCTATTCTAGAGTCATAACTCATCAGACTAACTGAAAGGATTGTGGGAGGAAGGAAACTCATTTGATAGTAAAATTATTTAGCTAGCAAAATAACTCAACAATTTCAAATATTGTAGCAAATCATCTAAGGCCGTGATGGTGAACCTATGGCATGCGTGCCTGAGGTGGCACACAGAACCATCTTTCCGGGCATGGGAGCTGTCGCCCAACTCACCTGCAGCTATGCATGGGTGCATGCCCCAGATGGTTTCCGGACCTCCGGTGCGCATATATGCAATTCAGGGGACCCAGCTGGTGTTCAGAACTCTCATGCGCATGCATTTACACATGTGCGTAAGAGTACGTGCATGCAGTGCATGCATGTGTAGATGGCATGTGCGTGTGTGCATTGAGTGTGAAAACTGCATGCGCAGATGGTGCGATTGCACACACAATGCACAGGGGAGTCACGTGAAACCTGCACACATGCACAGATGGTGAGGTTGCACAAGCAGCACACAGGGGTGTGCGCAAAAACTGTGTACATGTGCAGATGGTGCAGTTGCGCAAGCAGTGCACAGGGAGGAGACACACATTTGTGCGGATAGCACGTGTGCTCATGAAGTGTGCAACTGTTTGGCACTCGGTGAGGAAAAGATTTGCCACCACTGATCTAAGTGGTTGGGACTAAAGCAATATTTTCCAAAGTTGGGTAAATCACCCAAAATTGTGTAAAAGTGTTTTTTCTCTGGAAAGAGACCCACAAATTCATTACCCAATCACAACAGGGATAGTTAAATAAGAATTTTCTGATAAGCAGTTTTGAATAATGAAGGAAAAAAATTGGGAAGCACTGGACTAAAATCTGGCCCTTGAGCAAAGTGAAAAGAGTATGATGGATGTTAAGCAATTGCTTTTCAAACCAAAAGTGATTTACTTGGCAGGAAGAATAATGCAGGTCAATTAACATATCTACCATACTCACTAACTTAGCTTCTCTTTCCTGTTTGTCAGTAAAGTATAACCAGCCATAGCACTGTAGAATAGCTGCAGCACCTGAGATGGGTCTGCCAAGACTCCATGCTTTCATGCACTTGCAGTTTTATTTTACACTTGACTCAGCAGAGGCCCACTTGTTTATCTTTCTCACAGTTAGCCTTAGCACTGTGTGTCTTTCAGTACTTGCCATTTTTGCCATTTCTATTCCACTATCTTCTAATTTAGATATGAAGACAGCAAGCTGGATTATGTTACCAATGTATGAAACTCTAAAAGGTGCACAGGCCAAGAGCAGCACTTGAAATGTCAGTAATATTGAAAATTAATTTAATTAAAATTTATTATTTCTCTCTAATCAGGAATTCTCCAGTTATTTTCTTTTGTTGTTATTAAACATTAAAAGAACTTTTACAGACTTTTAGAGGAAATGGACTTTGGAGAGCAATTTATTCAAGATACTAGTTCAGTTGATACATCCCAATATGCACATATTTTCAATGATGAACTAACTAATCTGTGAAAGAGGAAAAAATAGGAAATTTGGAGCTTGGGTTTTGACAATTAAATGGGGTATTTTTATAGAAATGGCTAGCAGTTATTACTTGGCATAATTAAAAAATTGATACTATAACTTTATTATGTATCTTATGTACCAGAGGGTAAAAACTGTAAGTCAGCGCTTTTTCTTTTTCCCACTTTCCTCACTTTCAACTTTTGAAAGTCCATATGATTTAGACAAGCCTCTTGTGTAATCTCTCAGAATATATTGGCAGGAATTGACAGACATGTAAATGAGGGCTCCTTGATGCTCTCTGCTAGCACTCATAACAGTACCTAGTTTGGATAATGAAATGTCTGCAAGAAAACAACCAAGCTCAGTCAGTTGAGCTCAGAGACTCACTCCTTTATTGAGACATGTGAATTCCTGTCAATATAGAAAATGGTGAAAATCTGCCACTAAGCTACACTAACAAAATAACAGAGTTGGAAGGGACTCTGGAGATCTTCTAGTCCAATATCCTGTACGAGCAGGAAAACCTATACCATTTCAAACAAATTGTTGTCTAATCTCTTCTTAAAACATCCTGTGTTGGAGCACCCACAACTTCTGGAGGCAAATCATTCCACTGGGTTTATTGTTCTGTCAGGGAATTTCTCCTTAGTTCTTCCTAGGTTGCTTCTCTCCTTGATTAGTTTCCATCCACTGCTTCTTGTCCTGCCTTCAGGTATTTTGGAGAATAGGTTGACTCCCTCTTCTTTGTAGCAACCGCTGAGATATTGCTATCATGTCACCCTATCCTTCTTTTCATTAAACTAGACATACCCAATTCCTGCAACTATTTTTTGAGTGTTTTAGCCTTCAGTCCCCTTAAACTAATGATGTGCAAGGCAAAATATCTTAGTCTACTCTACTCTTCTCACAAAAGTAGAGTAAGGTAAAGGTAAAGGTTTCCCTCGCACATATGTGCTAGTTGTTCCCGACTCTAGGAGGCAGTGCTCATCTCCATTTCAAAGCCAAAGAGCCAGCGCTGTCCGAAGATGTTTCTGTGGTCATGTGGCCAGCATGACTAAATGCCAAAGGTGCACAGAACACTGTTACCTTCCCACCAAAGGTGGTCCCTATTTTTTCTACTTGCATTTTTTATGTGCTTTCGAACTGCTAAGTTGGCAGAAGCTGGGAAAAGTAACGGGAGTTCACCCTGTTATGCAGCACTAGGGATTCAAACATTTGAACTGCCGACCTTTCGATCGACAAGCTCAGCGTCTTAGCCACTGAGCCACTGCTTCCCTAAAGTAGAGTACATATTGACAAAGCCCAAAGAAGATTAGACCTTTTGGAGCACTACCATTAAAGTGTCCTGAGAAACCTTCACAATTATACCGCGAATAGCAAGGTCCAATGCAAAGGTCTCTACTGAACATCTTAACATATAGTCATGCTTTTAGTCACCCACATGGTGACAATTCATAATTAAAAATTCCAACAGCTGATTACATGGAACTTTCCTAAAGAATATAATTGATTGGACTATAGAATATTAATAGTTTATTTCATTTTCCTATCTGCCACTGAAGAATTGAAACATCTTCAATTCCTTGTTGTGTTAATTTTATTCCTGGTTGTATTAACAACAATCTTCTTCATGGATTACCGCCTTGTGGTGAAGGGGCCTGCATAGCTCAATGAAGCTATGAGCTATGCCATGAAGGTCCACCCAAGACGGACAGGTCATAGCAGAGAGCTCTGACAAAACGTGATCCACTGGAGAAGGAAATGGCAACCCACTCCAGTATCTTTCCCATGAAAACCCCATGGACAGTACCAAAAGGAAAAAAAGATATGACACTGGATGATGAGCCCCTCAGGTCGGAAGGTGTCCAATATGGTCCTGGGGAAGAGCAGAGGGTTAGTACTAATAGCGCCAGAAAGAATGAAGCGACTGGGCTAAAGCCAAAAGGGAATCTCAGCTGCGGATGTATCTGGTGGTGAAAGGAAAGTCCGATGATGTAAAGATTATATATTATTATATATAAAGAAACAGAAGGAAACAATAGAATAGGAAGGACCAGAGATCTCTTCAAGTAAATTGGAAATATGAAGGGAATGTTTCATGCAAAGATGTGCATGATAAAGGATCAAAATGGCAAGGACCTAACAGAGGCAGAAGAGATTAAGAAGAGGTGGCAAAATTACACAGAAGAACTATACAAGAATAAGCTTAACGTCCCTGATAACCACGATGTCACTGACCTTGAGCCAGAAAATCCTAGAATGTGAAGTCAAATGGGCCTTAGGAAATCTGACCAACAACAAAGCTAATGGAGGTGACAGTACTCCAGCTGAGCTATTCAAAATCTTAAAAGACGATGCAGTAAAAGTGCTATATTCAATTTGCCAGCAAATTTGGAAAACTCAACAGTGGTCACAAAATTGGAAAAGGTCAGTTTACATTCCAATTCCAAAGAAAGGCAATGCCAAAGAATGTTCAAACTATCACACCATTGCACTCATTTCACATGCTAGTAAGGTTATGCTTAAAATCCTACAAGCTAGGCTCCAGCAGTATGTGGATCGAGAACTACCAGAAGTATAGGCAGGATTTCGAAGAGGCAGAGGAACTAAAGATCAAATTGCCAACATACACTGGATCATGGAGAAAGCTAGGGAATTCCAGAAAAACAACAGAAGGTGACGACAGAGAACGAGGTGGTTGGATGGAGTCACTGAAGCAGTAGACGTGAGCTTAAATGGACTCCAGAGGATGGTAGAGGACAGGAAAGCCTGGAGGAAGTCCATGGGGTCGCGATGGGTCGGACACAACTTCGCAACTAATAACAATTTAACAACAATAAAATCCTTCCTGCTCATCAGAGCCAGTTTGGTCTAGTGGTTTGGTTGGTTAGTGGTTTGGTCTCCAGACAAAACCCCTAGAGACTGAGATTTTAGTTCTGTTTTAGGCATGAAAGCCGGCTGGATGACTTTGGGCCAATCACTCTCACTTGGCCCATGATGTCAGGTTTGGATGACAAGCCTGTCAGCCAATTCCTGTTGTAACCAATGGATCAAAATGTGGGTTGTTCCAAAAACAGTGGACTGTGTTGTGACAGTCATAAAGCAGGTCATAGCAATAACAATAGCACTTAGACTTACCATATTTTTGGAGTATAAGACACACCCTTTTCCCCCCTAAAAGGAGGTGAAAATTTTGGTGTGTCTTATACACTGAATATAGTTCTGCCCACTCATGGCCCCCACCCTATGGCCTCTGCCTCCCAGCAATTTACCTCCTTGCAGCAAGCAGCAAGAAGAAACAGCCCATTTCAGTTTTAGCACAGCCTAATTAGCACAAGTTGATTGTCTGTTGGATAGGCCTCCCATCTCTCAGCTGTTTCAGGCTGCAGGGATTGCCATTGCCTATTGCTGGGCAGGCTTCTGCTGCTTCCTGCAAAGAGGTAAATTGCTGGGAGCAGATTTTTTTTTCTTGTGTTAATCAAGCTATGCTGAAAATGAAAATGAAAATAAAGCAGGCTGTTTGCTGCAACCAGGCAAAATTTCTGGGAGGCAGAGGCAGATTTCTTTTTCTTGTTTTCCTCACCAAAAAAGGTAGTGCGTCTTATAGTCCAGAGCCTCTTATACGCTGAAAAATACGGTATATACCGTTTCACAGTGCCAGTACTCTCTAAGCCAGAGGTGTGAAACTTGTGGTGCCTAGGCCAGATGCGTCACCTGCTGGCTATGCCCACCCCGGTTTAGTGAAGGGAGGAAAATTCGTGATATGTCATGTGATGCTGCAACGCCGTATGACATCCCTGCTCTAAGTGGTTTACAGAGTCATCATATCGTCCCCAACAATCTAGGTCCTCATTTTACAACCTTGGAAGGATGAATCAACCTTGAGCCAGTGAGGATTAAGCTCCTGGCAGCGGGCTGAATTAGCCTGCAATATTGCATTCTAACCACTGCACAACCATGGCTCCTAATCACATGACCAACCCAATTCTACAACTTTTTGTGGTGCCATTAAGCGAATCACCATAGTCATTAAGTGAATCTGTAGCCACAGAAAAAAAGCAAGCAAAAATAGCAGGAATCAATCTATGCATCAACAAAACTACCTGCCTGCTGTGTTTTTTTATATGTCTACCTCAGAAGCCAGATTGGTGAGGAAGACCTGGATTGCCAAAGAGTAAAGGAAACATTTCTCTCCATATTTTGCATGGAAATCAAGCAAGTTGCTGGAGAAGGCATAAATAATCCTTAGGTTCAAAAATCCTGTTATGTTACTAGTTGTCTATTTTTTTTACAACTAGGAATTTGATTTACAGAAAAAAGCAATTTTTTTCAATATTCTGATTCTGAGAAATGAATGTTAATACCTGCATTTTGAATTTGGTACAAATAGTCATCGACTTATGACCACTATTGAGCTCAAAATTTATGTTGCTAAGCAATACAGTTGTTAAGTGAGCTTTGCTCCATTTTATAACCTTTTGTCCCACAGTTGTTATGTGAAACACTGCAGTTGTTAAGTTAGCAACATGGTTGTTAAGTGAATTTGATTTCCCCATTGACTTTGCTTCTCAGAAGGTTTCAAAAAGTAATCACATGACCATTGTAACTTTGAATGGTCACTAAACAAATAACTGTAAGTCGAGGAGTACCTTCATGGAAAGTTCTATTAAATACAAAAATTTATAATTTACCCTGCTGATTGTAAATTTATTTTTTTAATCAGTTTATATAGCCATCCATCTCAATAAGTGATTCCGGAAAGCAAACAGTGTTAAATGTAAAACAACTGGAGGTGAAAATAATTACAATTGATAGCTATAAAAATAAAAATACACAGCAGCTGAGAGAAATACAAGTCATTAATCATTAACACAAACAAGAGATGGGACCCATCACACTTTCAAGGCATGAAGCCCAGGCACAGAATCTTTAGACATTGTGAAAGACCAGTAGAGTCAGGACCAACCTGATCTCTAAAGGGAGAATAGTCCAAAGGGCAGATCCTACAGTAAAAAAGGCTGTATCTGGCCACACCAGATGTAATGGGCTGTGAAACTTAACCTTGAGAAATAGGAAGATGAGTTGCAACCAAGACAACAGTCAGACAAACAAAATGTGAAGGAAGAGAAATGTAATTTAAGAATATGTCTCAGATTTGACCCTCCCTAGTTCTCTTGCAGATAAAGGGATAAGTGGGGAGGTTTATTCAGACTTTGCAAGATTCTGTTATTATAACCCTATAATAAAAGCAATATTAATATTCATAACTTTGACTTCTTAGTTTGAGCTTCTTCGAAGGGCTGACACCAGCTGACATTCTTTAGCTAATGGAACCTGGAGCATGCTCATCCTGTTGGACTGGATCAGACAGGCAGAAACAATTGGGCAGAGGCAGTTCCTTAAGTAACCCAGTTCCAAGTCATGAAGGGCTTTATAGGTGACAGCCAGCACCCTGAATTACACCCAGAAGCACAATGACAATCAATGCAGCACATGAAAAAAATGGTATCACATACCATTTGTGGCCAGCACTATTTATTACTCATGCTGCAGCAATATTCTGCACTAGTTAAGCTTCCAAATGCTCTTCAAGGGCATTCAAGGCAGTGCCATCACATATTCAGAACTAAGGATAGAAGATCTCTGGCACCAGAACATCCAAACTACCCAAAGCCACTCAGTCTTAGGTAAGTTGAGCTGAAGCCTGTTGAGCCCACGTAGGCCCCAAAAATTTCTAGCCATCATGATGGGATGTCCCATAGGCAGTCTGAAGTGGAGGTGTAAATCTGAGCATTATCAGCACACTGGTGATAACTCACCTCAAATTAACAGATGTCCTCACCTAATTTGATAGATATGACTCCGAGTTTAAACAGTGGATTAAGTGCACAAGCCTAAAACATGTGACAAAAAATATACATAAAAGCTTGGTTCATTAGGGTGCGTTCATTGGTACGCACCCTAATCTCCAGAACAACTGACACCGGAAACATTCCACATATTTAAACATTTAAAACCATAGGACTTGCCACAATCAAGCAGAAGACAATACCCTAAGCAAGGAACAACTAAGGGAAAAGCTACACTCCCCTCAATGCTGACAGGGCAAGTTATTTTATACCGGGATCAAGTCCTACACTTGCTAGTACTGATGATCTTATCTAGTTGAGCAGTAAAACATCTGGAAGCTAAGAACCAAAGTGAGAGACCAAGGACTCCACAGTCCAAACCTAAGCTACATATATTCTCTTCCATTGGAAACATTTCAGAATCAAAAATTGCATATTTATATTCTAATTCCAATCATGCAACTATAGAATGGGATTGGAAGATACTTTGGAGGTCTAACCCAATTCCTTCCCGATGCAGGAAACCACAACAGCATCCCCAATAGTTAACAATGCAGTCTCTCTTTTAAAACTTCCAATAAATGAAAATCTACTACCTCATAAGGCAGTCTGGATGGGGAGAAACAGGCTCAAGCTTAATCCCTCCAAGACGGAGTGGCTGTGGATGCCGGCATCCCGATTCAGTCAGCTGCAGCCGCGGCTGACTGTTGGAGGCGAGTTACTGGCCCCAAAGGATAGGGTGCGCAACTTAGGCGTCCTCCTGGATGATCGGCTGTCGTTTGAAGATCATTTGACGGCCGTCTCCAGGAGGGCCTTCCACCAGGTTCGCCTGGTTCGGCAGTTGCGCCCCTTTCTTGATCAAGATGCCTTGTGCACAGTCACTCATGCGCTCGTTACCTCTCGCTTGGATTATTGTAATGCTCTCACATGGGGCTCCTTGAAGTGCACTCGGAGGCTTCAGCTAGTCCAGAATGCAGCTGCGCTGGTGATAGAGGAGCTACGCGTAGCTCCCACGTAACACCGCCTCCCGCGCAGACTGCACTGGCTACCTGTGGCCTTCGAGTGCACTTTAAAGTGTTGGTTATGACCTTTAAAGCGCTCCATGGCTTAGGGCCTGGGTACTTACGGGACCGCCTGCTGTTACCACATGCCTCCCACCGACCCGTACGCTCTCACAGAGAGGGACTTCTCAGGGTGCCGTCCGCCAAACAATGTCGGCTGGTGGCCCCCAGGGGAAGGGCCTTCTCTGTGGGGGCTCCCACACTCTGGAACGAGCTTCCCCCGGGTTTACGCCAAATACCTGACCTTCGGACTTTCCGTCGCGAACTGAAGACACATCTTTTCATTCGCGCGGGGCTGGCTTGAATTGAATTTTATTAATTTTAAATTTTAAATTTTTATTAATTAATTTTAAATGGGGTTTTTTAGTCTTGTATATTTTAACCTATCAGGCTAATTTTAAAATAAGTTTTTTAATCTGCTTTTTAAATTGTATATTGTATTATCTGTTTTATTTTTGCCTGTACACCGCCCTGAGTCCTTCGGGAGAAGGGCGGTATAAAAATCAAATAAATAATAATAATAATAATAATAATAATAATAATAATAATAATAATAATAATAATAATAAGTCTGTTTCCCAATTCTTTTATCATTAGGAAGTCCCTTCCTAATATCTAAGCAAAATTTGCTTCCTTGTAATTTAAATCCATTGTTTCTTGTCACCCAGAACAGTCATGAATACTGTAAGTCAACTCAGTCTAGATATCAAGCTTCAGATATTTGAAGACAGTAATCTTATCTTCAGCAGTCTTCTCCAACCTTGAAGTGGCTCCAATTCCTTTTACTATCTTGCTCCACAATTTTATCTGTATTTTTCCAAAAAACAGTGCACAGTCCTGGATCCAATACTCTCTGTCTGGTCTGACCAATGTAGAATGGAATGGTTATTTTTCTTGAGCCTGACATAGCCCAGGATTGCATTTACTTTGCAGCTATGTCTAACACACTCAAACTATTTTTCATGTAATGGTATCCAACATGGTCCCCCCCCCGCCATACTTATGGCTATAATTAACCGGATGAGAGACATTGCATTTATCTTTGTTAAAATCCTTGCCGGTTTTTGCCCAGCTTGTCTAGGTCTTGCTGAATTTATATAATCCTCTAAGGTGTTTACTGTCTTTATCTCTGTATCCTCTACAAATTTGTACTGTTTTCCCGAAAATAAGACAGGGTCTTATTTTCTTTTGACCCCTGAAATATGGCCTTGGCCTTATTATTTTTGAGGAGTAGGAGGCCCCTAAACCTTGGCCCGAGGCAGGGGGACTGCTGCCGGAGTGCCAACCAGCTGCTGCGCCAGTGCCGCTCAGGCCGCTGCCTCCAGCAATCATGGCTTTTTCGTTGCTTCCCGTGCAAACAGCACAAGATGAGGAGGTGAGGTGGAGGGGGCAAATGAAGGGAACCCTGATGTGCCCTCTGATACGGGAGTAGAAACCACTGCAGAGCCTTGCAGTGGAGCTTCGCCCAAGGTATGATTCCGATGCAAGACACCATCTTTCCCAGGAGCTGCGAGAGCAGGCGCAGGGGTACAGACCTCCCTGCCCTGACTCGTGTCGCCAAGGCCGTCAGGCTGGAAAGACGCTCCTGGGAAAGATATACTCTGTTCTCGACCGTATCGATGATCACCCCTAAGTGGCAAATGTGGGTTATCGGGATCAAGTGGCTTTTGGCTCTGTTGATGGAGAAGCCGTGGTCTTGCAATACCTCCAGAGTGGTGTTGTTGTGGCTCCCGCCCCCGAACCTGGCCCCATGCCCAGTGCCTTGGAGCTGGGCCTGCTGCTGCCAGAAAGCGACTCGGAACCGGGCCACTTTCAGAAAGTGACGTGGACAGTGAGGGGGAAGGGCCATCAGGACTTACCTCAGAAGCACCGGCCTCCCTGAATCAGCTCCAGAAGCCAGAAGCAGGCCAAGCGAAAGAGATAATGAGGCCTCCTTCTCCTGACTCTTCCCCCCCCCCCAGGCCACGCCTGCAGACCCAGCTGACAGCAATCAGGCTTGGCTCAATCCCAGGTTTCGTAGGCAGGAGAGAAGAGAACAACAGAAGCAGGGGAGGGGCAGGCCTAGGAAGTGCTGAGTCATGGAGCCACACTCCACAGGATATAAAAGGCAGCAAGAGCTAGTGTATCTCTTTGTATCAGGCAAATCCACGGATTGACTAGAGCTGAAAGTTGTGACTCACCAGCGTCTTGGCAGCTATCGAGGGCTCTTGGCAGACCCTGATTCTTTTGCTGCCAGATAAGAGCCGGCTAATTAAGCCATCGTTCGGACGGAGGCGAGGAGGACACAACAGGTGTTGAGATCTATCCGCGCCAGAGACTCGAACTGGACTGGATAAAGAGATTGTCTAAGTAGAATTGCATCCTTATCAGCACTTTCCAGAGGTGGCCCGCTGGTGCGGCCATCAGTTTGGTAAAGACTTTGGGAGCAGAGGAGAGACCAAATGGCAAGGCACAATACTGATAATGGCAGCCCACATGACAGAAACGGAGGAACTTCCTGTGGGACGAAAGGACAGGGACATGGAGGTACGCCTCCGGCAGATCTACTGACATCAGGAAGTCACCCTCCCTGACGCTCTCCAAGATGGTCTGGAGAGACTGCATCTTGAACTGTTAGTAAACAATGTGAGGGTTCAAGGACTTGAGGTTGAGAATTGCCCTCCAGCCCCCCAAGGCTTTCTGTATCACAAACAGGCAAGAGTAAAAGCCCTGTCCGTGTTGCTCCTGTGGAACCAGCGGTATGGCCTGAATATCGACCAGGTTTTTGATAGCCGATTCCATGAGCTGTTCTGTCCGATCCCGCGATAAGGGGCACCGAACAAAAAGGCTCAGGGGGGTGGGGGTGAAGAGGAATTCCAGAGATAGGCCCGACTTGACCATCTCCCTGACCCAAGCGTCCGTGATGGTGACCTCCCACTGGCTGGCAAAAAGAGCCAGACAGCCGCCAATGAGAGGGCTGGATGTGCAGTCAGTGGGAGCGCCGGAAGGGGCGACCCCTCCCACCATGAAAGGGCCATTTGGGAGGTCCTCTCTGTCACTGACCACCCTTTCTATTTTGAGGTCTCCCATTGGGGGAGGGGAATCTCTGCGACTGTGGGCCCCCACAGCCGACAACTGAACCCCAAAGGGCCGAAAATAAGGAGTCGGTCTGGGGTCAGCCCAATGGGACATGCTGGGGAGGACTTTACACTTACCCCTGGATTCCACTAGAAGAGGATCCAGGGATTCGCTGAACAGTTTGTCCCCGGCATATGGGGCAGATGCTAGCCCCTATTTATTTTTGGTGTCTGCCTGCCAATGGCGGAGCCAAAGAATGCAGCGAGACATAATTGTGGAACCGATGGACTTAGTGGCAAATCCGGAGCTGTTTAAGGTAGCATCTGCTGAAAATTCTAGGGTGGCCACAATTTTGTTCAAATCTTGTTGGGACCTGATGTCGGAAGCTGGCAAGCGCTCCTGCAGTTGTCACAGCCAGAGCAGGGATGCCCCGTTAAAAAAAAAAAGCGGCAATAAAGTCCTTCATGGCCAAAGCTGCCGCTTGGTGAGCCTTGACCAGTAATTGCTCCGACCGCTTATCCTAAGAGCGGAGGCTTTCCTCCAAGGGCCTATCAAAGTTGAAGGGGCAGAAAGGGCTACCACCGGAGGATCCACGGTGGGGACCTGAGAGCCTTGGTCAGGTCCGAACCCATATTGTAGAGGCGCATATCTAGGTTTAAGATTGGATCCGGAGACTGGTGCGGACCACTGTCTTTGCACCACATCCCTGAATAATCTGGGAGCTGGGACCTCCTCCGCCTCAAAGGCTGGCTCCTCAAAAGGGGAACTGAAGGGTCAAATTCGCCCGGTGCGGGATCTGGGAGAGGCCTGACCATACCCAATCGTGTGGTGGTCTTAGTCTTGTGGAGCAGTGATCAGAACAGCTGAGGCTTGAATAGTTCTATGAAGAAAGGTTGGTCAGGGATCAGGCCCTCGTCGTCAGATCCCAAAGCATCTCCTCCCCCAAAAGGGAGTCCTGACTGGGGGATGCTGCGGAATAGGCCTGAGCCAGCTCTTTCTTGCATTCCCCTGGCAATGCCTCGCTGAATTGCATCCGAAATGATGGCTGCCATACTGGCAGTGTGGGTCATCCTGCTGTTCCAGCCGAAGGCTGGCTGCCGTGGGCATAAAGGTAACCTCGGCCTGGCTCACCCCTGGCCTGTTTGATTGAGCCCAGGGGGAACCCCTTAGATCAGACTCTGTTAGAGGTCCAAATAGCAATTTGCTGTGGACAGGAGGCATGGAGGTCAAGACCCCTTCCCCGTCTGGGGACCAGGCCCTTGTGGTTACTTGGAGTGGAGGCAGAAGTAGTTCCTCAAGCAAGGTGGGGGGAGCTGAAGGGATAGCCTGCCTTGGCCCGGAAGGGCCTTTATCCTTCTTGTTAGCCTCCTTAAAGGCCTTTTCAATGGCCTTTTCAATCGCCCTATGCCTCTTTGCTGGCCTACTTTTATTTTATTTATTTTTATTTATTTTATTTATTTAGATTTTTATACCGCCCTTCTCCCGAAGGACTCAGGGCGGTGCACAGCCAAGTCATAAAAAACAGCACAATATACAATTAAAACAAGAACTTAAAACAAGCATAATTCATAAATGGCCGGAATTAAAACAATCAAATTTAAAACCCTTAAAATTTATAAATAATAACCCTGATTAAAATTGTTTAGAATTAAAAATTTTCTGAAGCCTTTGGGGCCTTTTTAGGAGGTTTGGCGGAGGGGGGGCAGGTTTAGTGGGCCTTCTCCTCTTAGTGTGCCTCAGTTGCGAGGGCTCCGCCTCCACCTGGTCTATCTCAAGGGGGCTCTGTAGGCCGCGTTTGGAATGCTGATCTGACTGGGCGGCAGCCATTTTAAAAATTACCGAAGCCTAGCAAACTAGGCCTCTAATGTAGCATGTGGCAACTGTGTAGTAGAGCAATTAATGCCAGAGGCCTAGTGGATCCGACCCCCACCCTGCGAACCTCCGTTCCAACAAGTGAAGGGGGGAAGACTGTTGAGACCACCACAAGGCTTTTCTATGTGGTACGAGGCTCGCTGATCCCTTGCGAGCCGTGGGAGATGTCACGGTCTTACCTATCCCTGTTGAGTTCTCAGCCCCGCTGAGAGAATGTAAAAACAAAATGGAAAAATGTAAAGGGAGCTGCGCCGTCCCTGGCTGACTAATGCCGTTGGGACAGGCCCTGAAGCACCACCGCTAATCGCCACTCTCCTGCGGACAAGGAGGCCTCCAAACCCTCCGTTCAGGATCAGGCATGTAGGCAATGCCCAGGAACACCACCCTGACGATCTGCCAGCCAACAGATCTGCGCCGCCAAATGGCCTTCAGTGGGCTCCGGCTGAAGCGCCATTCATGCTGGAAAAGCAGGGAACTCGACCAGCTGAGCTAGGAGCTGTCTGCGAGAAACTGCCATGAAACGGCCTTCAGCAGGGTCAGGCAATGAAGCCCTTCATGCTGGATGGCAGACCTCAACCAGTCAAACTGGGAGCCCTCTGCGATGGATCGCTGAGAGAAACCTTCAGCGGTATCAGTCTAGAGTGCCCTTCAAGCTGGCAAGAAAGCCAGCTCAACCAGAGAACTGGGAGCCAGCCTCGATGGTAAGAAGCCTAGAAGCAGGATCAAGCAACCAGAATGGATCAGCTCGAGAAAACATGTCTGTCCCAGCAGACTGAGTCGAAAAGCTGGGAAGCAACAGGAAGAGGAGGAGCTTAACAGCTTGCAGACTCAGTCCTATCGGATAACAGACAGAGCAAGCCATTCCTGGCTGCTGGTCCCACCTTTATAGAAAAGGGGAAACTTTTACAAGGTGAAAGCCATGGGAACTTTAGAGTCAGCTTTCACCAGTTGTGCCAATATTTCCAATAAATTGTACTTTGAGGAATGTACCTGCTTCAGAGTTCTTTTTTCTATGAATACATTATTTGGAACGCTGACGTGTCATCGTGAGTTTGACACCCTAGGTCTAGCCTATCAAAGAGAAGGTGAAGGGGGAAATAATCGTCTTCCAGTTCTTGAGGGGCTATCACAGAGAAGAGGGTACTGACTTATTCTCCAAAGAACCAGAGAGCAGGACAGGAGGTACTGGGTGTTAAAGAGAGATCCAATCTAGAAGTAAGGAGAATTTTTCTGACAGCAAGAGCAATTAATCAATGGAATAATTTGCCTCCCAGAGTTGTGGGTACTCCATCACAGGAGGTTTTCAGAAATAGGCTGGACAAGCAGTTGATCAAGGTGATATAAGTTATTCTGCCTTGAGCAGGAGTTTGAACTAGAAGACCTTTAAGGTCCCTTCGAGCCCTATTATTCTATGTTCTATGTACATCATTAGCATTGCCTTCCACCCCGACATGGGAGAACTGATGGAGATGATTGTTCAACCGATTCAATACCTATGTCATGCCTGGAAGCCATATTACCTTTGTGCCTTCAGAGTCCAGGCCTGCCACAATCCTATCATGGGAAGTTGGGAGGAGGGGTTGCAAGAGTGATGTAGATTTAGCCATATCAAACTTCTCTATAGAAGTTCAAGGCCATGGTGTCTGGCAGCTGTGCAAAGAAGAAATTGGAGGATGTCTTCTGTTCAAGAAAGAACTGATTGGAGCTGTAGTGGACATGTGGAAGATGTGGGCAAGGTCTTGAACTTTCTTTTGGGTGAGGAAAACCCAGAAGATTTCAGATTCGGGTTTTCCCAGATATGCCAATATGACACCTCTAATAAAATTTAGCTTTGAGGAACTTCAAGCCTTGGAGGTTGATTTCGCTGGGGGTGTTACTTGGAACCCTGACAACCTATCTAATGAGAGCACAGAACGATTCACATTTTGTAATCTTTTCTACCAGGATTTCCTGGAACACTATTCAATACTTTGTCAAATTAACAATATTAACTACATTCCTGACAATTATTTGTCGTTTTATTGCGTGGGTGTCAAACTCGCTGTGTCACGTGACATTTCAAGATGGTTTTCCCATTTGTGGAGTTGTGGTGGGTGTGGCCTGTGTGTGACGCATCTGGCCTGCGGCCCGCTAGTTTGACACTTATGTTTACTGGATCAGTTTCCTTTACCATAACTTGCTCTTGATAAACCTATGCCGTTTCTTGTCTTTAATGCTCACACACTCACTTCTTAATTTCTTTCAAAATTTTGCCCAGTATCAACATCAATCTTATTTAGTTACTTTGAAGATAAAAAAATGTTTGCTTTTCTCCAGTCGTCTAGCATTATGCCTCCATGTCTCAGAGATAATTGAAACACAATTTCCAACTACCTGAAAAAATATAATACTAATAAGACATTCTATGGCAGGGAAGCACAGCATGCAGACCCCTACCCCAATATGCTTCCAGGTGCAATTCAAGTGCTTCTGAGTGCAATTCAAAGTGCTAGTATAACCTTTAAAACCCTTCATAGCTCAGGACTAGGTTATGTGAGTGACTCTTTCTCTCCAATTATTTTCCCCCATCTGATCCAGTCAGACAGGATTGGCATGCTTCAGGTCCTATTGGCTATGGAATGCAGGTGGCAGGCCTAGAAGATGTGCTTTTTCTACTGTAGCAGACATTCCCACCATATGGTACAATCGCCCACCAGAGATCAGGATGGCTCCACTTCTGATGGCTTTTTGTAAATCCTTAAAAGAACTTGGTTCTGTGCCAAGACCTGAGCCCCAGAGTGTATACAGGGACCCATTTCATGGTTAATTTAGTCATTATAATACAGGTAAACCTCGACTTATTTGGGCACAATTGAGCCCAAAATTTATGTTGCCGAGTAAGAAATTTTTTCACACTTATGACTGTTGTGACATCCTCCCCATAGTCATGTGATTTACCTTTGGATGCTTATCAACTGGTTCATATTTATGAACCAGTTGATTTTGCCCCTTTTCTCATGAGGTTTGTTAAATGAATCACTGCAATTGTTACTACATTTTTTGGACTATTAAGATCCATTGGAGTATAAGACGCATCAAGATTTCAAAGAAGAAAACAAGAAAAAGAAGTTTTTGCCCTCCCCAGCCCCAGGATGACTCTGCAGGCCTCCCAAATCCCCTGTGTGCCCCGTTTTTGCAAAAAAAGAGCCTGTTTTTGGTGAAAATGGGAAGCCCGCAGGGCAGGGGTTTGGAAGGCCAAAAATGGCTGTATACAGTGTATAAGACACACCAACATTTCCACCCTCTTTTGGGGGGGGAAGTGTGTCTTACAGTAAATTAGTTCAGTGAATCTGGCTTTCCCATTGACTCCTGGGACATTGTGTCATAAATATGAACCAGTTGATAAGCATCCAAAGGTAAATCACATGACTATGGGGAGGATGTCACAACAGTCATAAGTGTGAAAAATGATCACAAGTCACATTTTTCAGTGATGTTGTAACTTCGAACAGTCACTAAATGAACTTCTGTAAGTCAAAGACTACCTATATGTGCTTTGTTCTAGACTGATATATTTTAATGTTTGTATTATTTTAGGGGGTTTTTTTGCCAAAATTTTATTTTTTTTACAAGCATAATAAAAAAAATCATTGTGAACAAATTATTGGTCAGGTACATCTTTAAACATATCAAGTTTCACCTAAGTTATAGTCTAATACAATGTATTTTCCTTCTTCTTCTTTAAATTCAATTATTTATTTGCACATAATCTGATTATAGAAGTAAATCAAATTCAACCCATTCAGGAAAATATTTAAATGAAGTCTAGTCCCCGTTTAAAATTTCACCACTCTCAGCTTTATATCTACATTACTAATCAGAGGTCATCCTATCTAAAATCTCTTTCTTAAAACTGCCCAGAGATCACATAGACAATTTCATTCTTCCCTTCATCTTCCACTGCCTCTAAATCAATAACATATATTTAAAGTTTTCCATCTAACCCACTTTAATATCAAACAGAAAATTTAACATTTGCAAGGGTAGTCGCCAATTATTTCCCCCAGTTATTCCCCCAAAATATTAACTGTTTCCTTAGAAGTTTTATCAAATCCTTCCATTACCTTACTTATTTGTAAGAACAAAAAAAGAGAATTTTTTCTTCAATATAATAACACTCATTTCCCTCTTATACCAATTTATTCTAGTATTTTTCCCTCCATTTCCCAAAACCTCAATTATTTTTATCATAGTTATCACTCATATTTTAATATAGATATTAACATTTTCTAAAATAAATTTCTTAATATAACTCTAAAAGCAGCCATTAGTTCCTTTCAAAAAAATGTTGTGTGTCTACATCAGCAACTCCTTCTCTGTGAGAATAGTCCACTATTCCATTCTTTCTTTCTTTACCTCTGAGTTCTTCTTAAGTAAGGAATTCTCCGCTTAAATCAATAATCCAAAGACACACCATCTAGAAATCTCTTCTAAAACTGTTGTGTGATCCCAACAACATCAATCCTCATGGGAATAGCCACAAGAAAGCTATTTGACTCTTGCTATTTTCCTCTGCCTCTAATTATAAAGGCAGGCATAAGTTCCTTTCAAAAAAATGTCATGTGCCCACACCCACAGAACTTTCTCCATGGGGAATAGTCTACTATTCCATTCTTGCATACTTTCTTTGCCTCTGGATTCTTGTTTAAATAGGGAATTCAGTTTCTATAGTTTAAAGACACGCCATCTAGAAATCTCTTCTAAAACTGTTGTGTGGTCCCAACGACATCAATCCTCATGGGAATAATCACAAGAAAGCTATTCGACTCTTGCTATTTTCCTCTGCCTCTAATTATAAAGGCAGCCATAAGTTCCTTTCAAAAAAATGTGGTGTGCCCACACCCACAGAACTTTCTGCATGGGGAATAGTCTGCTATTCCATTCTTGCATACTTTCTTTGCCTCTGGATTCTTGTTTAAATAGAGAATTCAATTTCTATAGTTCAAAGACACGCCATCTGAAACTCTCTTCTAAAGCTGTTGTGTAGTCCCAGCAACACCAATCCTCTAGCTATCTTCCTCTGCCTCTAGATGTCTCCTTTTGAAACAGTTACAGCTCACAAATAATAAGTAGCCATTTTGGTGACAAAGTTCCTTTGTTCTCAAATGCTTTGGTACGTGGAGGTCAATTTTCCAAAATTTTCCTTAACTGTATTTATTTAACTTCCAGATTCTTATGTCCTATTGATATCTTTAATATTTCATAAATTTAAAACAGAGGGATTTGAGATATTCGCATAAAAAACAGTTCAATAGTTTTTTACTTTTTTCTCCTATTTCTTTAGTTTCCAATATAATCCATTAAGACTTCCAAGAATCTCCAAACCATTATTTAGTTGGAAAAAAATATTTTATTTATTTATTTTATTTTTTCATTGTCCAGAATCACTTAGTGATTAGATATAAAATGTCTTTGATCCAGCTGCAGAGTCCCTCCAAAAATGTATAGTTATCTGTCCATATCTCAGTTCTTTGGAGGAGCAGTTGTTCATTTTTCCATGCTACAAAATTTAGTTTATTCATAAAATAATATTATTAAAGACCAACCTTTAGACAGTTTTCAGCAACAGTATGTTATCATACATCATCAGATTTATTTTAATTTTGTATTTAATGTAGGCAATGTACATGTCAAAACAAACCAATGTGAAGTTATGAAGTTAATATAGAATTTACATTTTGTGGAAAAGTCATAAAATTCAAAGAGTTGAAAGGAAAAACATGGAAAAAAAATTAAGCAGGTAACCTCAATGTATTGTTTGCTGTGGCTTCTGCATAATTTGGTAAGGAGAATTGAAACTTTTTAAAAATTCTGCCTTAGGCAAAATTACGAAGGTTACAAATCAATATTCCACTTGTTTAATTTCTTAAAAGAGGCACAAGTATTATAGGAACAATCAGTAACATTGTTTTATTTAAATTACCTATTATAGAACAATCTGAAATCAGTTTTATATTAAAATATATTGATACATTATATTTCAAAAACCATAGAAACTATAAAATCATTTTACAATTGGTTTTAATTCAAGAATGAATGTCATAAATTTGATTTTTAAAAAAATACAACAGAAATGGAAATAATTCCCATTTCCATAGAAAATAAGATTTGTTTCCTATGAATCATGTGATAAAATACTTTTGAATATTAGCAATCCACTGACAATGGTTATTATCCACAGTATTTTTCTGCCATCTCTGTAGGTGTAACAGGCATTAGTATATCATAGATTAACAGTACATACCAGTAAAATTCAATATTTTTATCTACTTTACTTTATACAAATATAAACCTCTATTACGGTTTTATTTAGGACCTGGGTAGAGCCATCCACCCAGTAACATTTGGCAGGCCAGTCCTATCATTAAAGCAATACTGTCTTACTGTGTGGCTGCACTGCCTTGTAGAAGAGCATGCCCTCAGAAGGCTGCATGGCCTGACCCTGCTATCTTTATTGCATTCATTGTATCAGTGTACATCATCTAGAGATGTTGCAATTGAGGCAGCTTAGTTAATATATTTCTTAAAAGTAATGTATTTATTTCTTATCCCAGCCTAATCCCAGTGTAGTTTTTAGCTTTATCCACAGATAAGTCAAACAAATTCATTTATCATTTTCAGGGAATTAAAAAGAACACAGGAGACCAGTGAGCAATTCTAAAAATTAACATTTTTTTCAGGCTTTACCTTGGAATTAATCTCTCTCTCTCTCTCTCTCTCTCTCTCTCTCCCCCTCCCTCCCTCACACACATACACAGGTATTTTTTAACAGTAAAAGTCAAGATCTACAAAATAATCTGTATTTTCTTCCAAAGACTAGATTTCTCCTGGAGTTCTGTACGTGTGGATTTACAAAAGCTGAATAGTCCCAACAATAAGCTGTTCTCATCACTAAAGTGATTTACAAGATTTAAGGTCTTAAAAGCATCTGTTCAGAGCTTTAGCTCCATTTATCATCTCTTCAGCCTAAGGATGGGGATCTGAAGCACTGTGAAATGTTGCTGGGTCCAATTGTGATCACATCTGCAAACTCTTCTCTTTGTGCTCTATATTTACCTAGGATTAATGCTTAAATAGTTACTTAAGAGGGTCACTCCCTTATACATAAGAAAACACTCTATGATTTCCATATCTGAATCAAACTTAAATCATAGATAATTAAACCACAAATTATGTATCCTCAAATCTATGAGAACTGGGGAGGGGGTGTTAGGTTCTGGAACCTAGGGTTGTCTTTTTCCTCCCACAAATGCTTTCTTCCCCTTCCTCCCCCTGTGCATTGTACCTGCATGTTTTTCCTCCTCCTTGCTTGATTATGATAGAACTTGCTGAGTCAGCCTAGTCTTTAGGTTTCATGTGGTCTCCTCTTGGCAGCTGGCTTTTTTCAGAGTGGCTCACTTGACTGGTGATGGAAAGAATTATCTTCCTTGCACCATAGGTTCACACTGGCTTTTCCACTCCAAGCAACTCTTTATTTTACTAAAAGAGACTGCCTGTATCCCATAAAATCTGTGGGGACCTTTGTGCTCTCTGAGCTTTCTTGTTTTCTTGCAGACATTTCTTGCTTCTTGACAATCAAGAAGCAAACAATACCCCAATCAAGGAACTCATACAAAAAAAGCTAACAATAAACAATTGCCCAATCAAGGAATCACCAAGACCACTTCCACCAACATTGACAGGGCAAGCTACTAATATATAAAATGAGCACAAATCCACTCCTAGTAGCACTGATGAAGTTACCTAGTTTGGTAATAAAACATCTGCAAGAAAACAATCAAGCTCAGAGAGCACCAAGGATCCTAGACTTCAACCCTGGGCAACAAATATTCTCTTCTATACCATAAAATTTACCCAGCCGATTATATCCTGCAGAGTGGATATGCTCTCGGTTCCTTCAAATTAAACAATGTGGGATTCTGGAAGTGCACCTTCGCTATAGCAGCATCTGCTCTCTGGAGCAAGGTTCCACACAAGATCTGGACAGCCCCCACTCTGCAGTTGTTCAGGTCTATGCCTAGAGACAGTGAAACCCTTCATTTCATTGCACTTGCTATCTTCTACCTTTGCCTTTTATATTTTATTGATTTTATTGTCAATTTTTTCTTTTCTTTGTTGTGAGTCACCCAGAGTAGTTGACAATTGGGTGGCATACAAGTTTAATAATATTATTCAATCACATTACTGGACATTTAGTGCTACCCAGATCATTTCTGGCAGCTGTAGTTAGACTGAGCCTGTATAATCCATGAGCAGCTATAACATCCACCCTTAGCATCCAATAGTACCATGATGGCAAAACCTGTGGCAGCGCCCAAATGGCATGCGAGCCATTGCCCCGGTTCAGCTTTGCTATACATGCGCACGTGCGCCTCCCGCTGGCCAGCTGGTCTTCAGGTCTCTTCCGTGCAGATGCGTGGGGCTGAGCACATGGGGGGCCATGCGCGCATCCACGGGAGCAGGGGGCATGTGTGGGGGGCCATGCACACATTGTATTTTGGGGGTTCGGGTGCACACTTTGGGCACTCGGTCCAGAAAAGCCATCACTGCAATAGTATAACTGAGAGATCACTACATCTCTCACCATGAGAGAAAAGAACCACATACATTGTGCAGACACACTACTTTTAACCTTTAAAAAGTTCTCTATGCATATGCAAAATGCTGTTTGCTATCAAGTAATAAAATTTAGGTGAAAACCATGGATACAGTAACGTTTTTGCATATATACTAAGGTCTGGTTTCAAATTATCAATCATGTGTGCACAAACTATAGTTAATGAGACCTCCCAAAAATGAGCTTCACCAATACAATTAATAAAATTACTTTCTTGAACTAATAATCTCAATAGTAAAGCTATTTTGGAAGAAATGCCTTATAATTGGATTATTGCAGTTTATTGTAGTATTCTTATATGTGATCTATGCTAGAAATATATTTATAATATCACTAAAAGAAGGCAACTCAAGAGTACATAGATCCATTTCCACCTGAACCAGCTAACATATCATGGGCAATTTAAAAGCCATAAAAATCAAGGACAGGAACGAGCCCATACTTTTGGGATACATTTGGTTAAAAAAAGAGCCAGCATTGTTATTAAAAGGTTAGATGTTAAATAACTCAGAATGGGTCAGAGGACTGTCATAAAAGGGAAGATGCTTCAAAAGAGTTTCAGTAGGACTGAAATTAGGAGTAGTTAACTAAGAATTAACAGGTCAAATTTTTAATGAACCTTAGAAGAAATAAACCTTCCTAATATGTTTAATTGCATCATCTGACAGCAACAAGGCAATGGCAAAGTTCTTTGCTCCTAATCCTGCAGATCAGAGTCCATATTTCCACAGACGCTCATAATTGCATTTAATAAACAACTCTAGTTTCCCTACTTTTAAATAAATAACAACATTGCTAGTTGAATGAACCCTATAATTTAATTTAGATTGTGATTCAGACCAATTACTGTGGACACTTTCCTTGGAATTGACCAGATTTCTAGAGTTTAATTTATAAGAATTAAACTTCAGCTTTCCTTCTATTTCCAAGAATTTCCAAGGCTCAAACAGATGGTCATAATTCAGTGCTTTAAAACGTATCTAACAAGTCACCTAGAAAATATAAAAGGGAAGCCAAAGTCTTAACATTCTGCAAGATGCTTTGCCTATGCAGATGTATATTTTCTGGTGCATGGAGTTAGTCTGTTCTGGTATACAGTAGATATAGAAAGTCTACATACCTGTTAAAATGCTTGGGTTTTGACATGTAAAAAAACCAGACCAAGATAAATCACTTCAGAATTCTTTCTGCCTTTAACATAACATATAAATTGTAGAATTCAACTGAAAAACAAGCTGAAATCTTTTAGGGGGGAAATTACAATAAAAAAGTAGAAGAATGTGGCTGCATAAAGATGCTCACCCTTAAAGCAATACTTTATTGAAGCACCTTTTGATTTTATGACAGCATGCGGTCTTCAGCATGGCACATCATGCTTTGGAAATCTTTGTCCACTTTTCCTTGCAAAAGCATTCTGAATCTGTTACCACCATGCTTCACTGTAGATATGGTATACTTTTGGTTATGTGCAGTGTTGTTTTTGTGCTAAACATACTTTTGGGATTAAAGCCAAAAAGTTTAACCTTGATCTCATCAAACCATAGCACATTTTCCAACATGCCTTTTATCAGACTTGATGCAGATTTTTGCAAAATGTAGCCAGGGCTTGGATGTTTGTCTTTATAAGAAAAGGTTTCAGTCTTGCCACACTACCCCACAGCCCAGATATATTAAGAACATGGGAGACTGTTATCACATGTAGTACACAACCAGTACTTGTCAGAACTTCTTGCAGTTCTGTTTTAATCAAAATTGGAGGGATATTCAGTTCTTGCAAATATCACTTTTGTACCATATTTTCTCCACTTGTTGATGAACATCTTCACAGTATGCAATGGTATAGCCAATGCCTTGGAAATGTTTTGTACCCTTCTCCTGATTGATATCTTCCAACAACAAAATCCCTTTGATGCTTTCTAAGTTCTGTGCAGACCATGGCTTTTGCTGTAAGAGGCAACTGAGCAAATGTCAGAAAAAGCCAATTTGAACAGCTGCATTGTATATGGGCTTGATCAGTCATTTTAATTGATAGCAGGTGTCTACTAACTACTAACAAGTTTTAATGTGACTGGTTAATTCTGAACATCGTCATACTTCTGCTTATAAGAGGGTGCAAACGCTTATGCAGCCACATTATTCTAATTTTTTATTGTTATTCCCCCCAAAAGATGTTTTGATTTGTTTTTCAATTTTCACAATTCAGCTGAATTGTGCAGCTTATATGTTATATTAACAGTGGAAAAAATTCTGAAGTGGTCTGATTTATCTTGGTCTAATTTTTTTTTTACAGTTCAAAAAACCTGGCATTTTTACAGGGTTTTCTGTATCCACTATATTTATGTTTCTCTAAACAGCACCAAATTGCTTTCTGAGAAACATGTTATCAAAATATTATTTAAGGCAAAAATATTTGTTTTCTACAGTACACTATTTATTCAAGTTGATGAGATATGGCATCAATTTTTATTCTGTGAAATTACTACTAGAGATTAAAATGGAGGGCCCAAAAAGTGACTCAGAGATTACCTCTATTTTGTACCTTACATTTATGGGCATGTTTGTTTTTCATGCTGACAAAGTCTAGGGCTCACCAATTTACAAGTTTATAAAATTAGCCCGATGTTAGATTTAAAATGTTGTACAACAAAATCAATACAAGATCTTCTGCTCTCCAGATGCAGGTAGTCCCTGACTTATGACCACAATTGGGACCAGACCAGAATTTTTGTTGCAGATCACTGCAATCGTAAGTTGACTTGGACCCAATTTACAACAATTTTTACAATGGTGTTAAGCAAATCACATGATCATTAAGCAAATCCGGCTTCCCCTAAGGGCACTTTTCCTAGAAATTGGCAAAAGAGCGGCAAATTGCAATCATATGACTACAGGATGTTCCAACTGGTTGTAAATTACTATAGGTTGTAAGTCACTTTTTCCAAGGCTAATGTAATTTTGATCCATGGTTAAACAAATGGTTGTAAGTCGAGGACTACTTGCATAAGTATTCACTCAGGTTATATTAGTATTAACAGTATTATTTAGGCAGGTTTTAGTATCCTTTGAAAACTATTCAAAATATTTGAAAACTTGCAAGCATATGGAATAGGCACACACAGAAATAGTTGCTATATATGGTAGCAGTTACCATTTACAAAACATTCATATCATGCAGTATTCCAACAAATATGGTTTTTTCAAATTTATAAGTAATATTATTCCTAATCAAAAATCATAAATCAAACAGAAGTATAATAAAATAAAAATAAACAGAAGCAACGAACTATCTACCCAAACACTGTTCAGAAAAGTTTGTAAGACTGAGCCTATACAGTACTTATGAACATTCCACTATGCTAATTACTTATCTAAGGAACTGCTTCTGTCACAAACTACTGCTACTAGAGGCAGCCTCAAATGCAACAACTATGAAGGTATAATTAAGCAACAGAAAGATGCCCTGGCTCCTCTATACTAACTGCAAGAACTGTAAAAAGAATTGTAGCTGGACATGCTTTGCCTATTCATGGCAAACGTAGCAAATTCAGGATCAACATTATCTTTAAATACCTACTTGCATCCAACACAGTTCTTAATAGTATCTTGCAATACTAATTTAACTGAGAGACCCCAGACTTTGTCACAAATCCACATCTGCAATTGAAGAGTCAATACTAAGGGCCTTATGACCAACAATTTATTATGAACCGCCACAATAAATTTATGTCAAATGACGTTATTCTCATTTTTGCTACAATATCTGACAGAAAATACCTTATAACACAAACATTATACATAAAATACTAGATAGCAATACAATTTTCTAATGCTGCGTTCAAATGACAGCTGAAATTGGAATGCAAGTGCGGCAAACAGAAGGGGGTTGGGAACATTATCTGCACAAGGGAGTTCCCTTTTAGTGCAGCCAAGCATAGGAAACTAGCACAGGGAAGCCTGAATTTCCTGATCAGTCTGTGCATATGTGTATGTAGAAGGGGGAGAATTATCAAGGCCCTCACTGCAAAAAAACGATAGCAAACAGAGCTTATTTTGGTTTTGTAAAGGTTTGAAAAAGGATCCACCTTTATAAAGATATTATGATACCCTGTTATAGATATGCAGATTGACATAGACACAAAGAATTACTGTACATGCAACTTTCAAAAGGCATCTTGGCCCATATATTCATATTGTCATCTACACCTGGAAATGTCCGTATTTGTAATATTCATTTTAAAGCTAGTATTACTCTTTAGCTTTTATTATCCATATTTAGCATTTATTGTGGATGGTTCACATATTTAGTTGGGCTTGCAAACTAAGCTGAAAATTAGAATCACCAGCATCTGCATTTCAACAGATTTCATATATGTGTGCAAAATCAAATAGAATGTCACTCAATGCTTGCAGTCAAAAAGCAAGACAAAAAGGTCTTGCTTATTAGGCTGCTAACACAATCTTAATGGTTCAGTTCTAACCCTGGAACATTGAGCAGTGAGGGAGGGATCGCAGATTTACACTGCTGCAGAAATAATGGCCTTTTCCTGCACTCCAGAACGAGATGGAGAATGGGACCTTCATACTTGCCAGAAGGTAGAAGCACTCATAAATCATTATTTTGTATGTATGCCATTACCAGTTTAGGAGATCAGCAGGAAAGAACCAATGAATATTGATACATGTAATTTCACTTGCTGGAACAGAAAATACAGTAAAAAAGTTGAAGGTATGCCCAAATTATGATTGTAGAATTTTTTTTATTTTGCTTTTGGAAAGAGGTTTTATGATATTGTTTTTGTTGACTGTTGTTAGCCATCCAGAGTTCATACATAATATGGGTTGCTATATAAATTTTCTAAAATAAATGTAGATGGCATCTATACTGTACTATTTATAACGAGTTGTGTAACAAGGTTCTGCTACAATATTATTTTATATTCAATTAAAACTTGATTTCAGAGAATACTAGAAATAAATCCTAATTTCAAAAGCTTTAATGTATTATGAATGTAAGAATTATCTAATGCCAATTCTGATCACTGATTCAACTGACTTAATTTCTCCAAAGTAATGGCTACAAAATGTTTTTATACAAGTTTTACACAACATATTTAACTTGGGGCTTTTCACATGCATACTAGTACCACTGAATGCAGGTCTCCATTAAAGGAATAGCAACTCTGATCAAAAATAATCAGCCAGAATTCTGGCATATGTTTGGGAAGAATGGAGTGTTTCTTGTAAGAGTCATCAAACTGATTCACATACTGCAGCAAGCCATAATTTAATCACAATTTATTATAAACACAAAATGCTAAGCAAAATTCAAATACATTATAACTTAATGAACTGTGTACAGCTAGTCATCCTGTAGCATTCAAAGGATAAACTATCCTATTTATGTGCATGTAAACTGATTGCTTCAGTTTACATGCACAAGTTTTATCCAACCACCTAAACAGACTAGCATAATTACTTTAGTTTAGTAACCTGGAAAAATCTCCAAATTACAGGTTATCAGTATTACGATAATGGAAACAACTCTTAGCAAGTTCTCTATATTGACAGTAGTGAAACAATTAAGAACACTGGAATCATAATTCAGAATTTTTCTTAAAATGCCTTTCTTGTTCTTATTTAACTGTTTGGGATCAGATACTCAGGTTTCTCAATGATATTTTATATGGTGCAAAGTTAAGTGTGCTCCAGATTTAACACTGTTATACAAATCATCTGATAGTTGTTGCAATTTCTTGTACTACATTAAAATGTAGTTATTTTAAAATGTGGTTATTTACTACTGTGTCACGATATTTGATTTGCTGAATGTGGGTAGACAAGAAGCAGAAGTACAAAGGCCATGTAGCCTTTTAGCCTCCTTTCCTGCCTGAAGCTATCCAATGAATTGCTCCATCACAGTTCATCATAAAAGCTTCTTCATATCAAGCTTTCTTCCTGATAACTTCAGGAGCAAATATTCATATAATTTTCTTAAGACTGATAAAGATCTCCATTTTTGGGGACACACACATTTAAGCACAGTAGAGTTTGGTATTCCTCCATCCATATATCTACAAGTCAAAAATCGGTTTAGCTTACTGTGATATTTTTGTTCTAAATAAACAGAATAGGTATATTATAGGTGTTTATATAGTCCTTGACTTACAACCATAACTGCGATGAGAATTTCCATTGGTAAGCAAGGTGGTTGTTAAGTGAGTCATACCTTTTTGCCATGGTTATTAAGCAAATCACTACAGTTATTAATCATTAAGCAAATCTGGCTTCCCCTGCTGACTTTGCTTGTTGCAAGGCAGTTAGAAAGGTCACAAATGGTGATCACATGACCCCAGATACTGCAACTGTCGTAACTACCATACCAGTTGCCTAGCACCTGAACTTTGATTATATGACCATGCAGATGCTGCAACAATCCTGTGAGGACCAGTTGTAAGTCTTTTTATTTTCAGTGACACTGTAACTTCAAAAGGTTGTTAAACAAATGGCTATAAGTGAAGAACTACCTGTATTTTACTAAATTTCCCAAATATGCACAATTCATTGAAAAGGAAATTCAATGTAAACATATATCTATTTTGCAAACAAGTAAAATAAAATTGTAATCCTTTGTTGAAAAAAACTATCTGCCCTATTTTGATTCTGATTATAACAGGCCAGGTAACATTTCAGCAAACGATTGCATTTCTTTACTACATCTAAGTTTAAATATAACTTTAAAAGACACATGTTGGAGTAGAGCTATGGGCTATTTTCATGCAGTGAGAATTCTTCCATAACATTTAATAAGTTCTTTATTTTACACTACTGCCGGAATTTATTCTCAACTGAATTTATACAGCCATTCAGTGTTTTTAAGTCAAAGCCTTTTTGTATAGATCATACTATTCCTTATCTTTGTTTGTAATAAATTAAAAGTTTCTATACCAGAAAAAAGTATTCAGGTTTGATTCAAATTTTAAGAAAATATGTCAACAAGGAGTTTCAACTTCCTGACAAGAGAAATCAGAGGCCATAGATGCACATTTTTTAAAACAAAATCCTATGGACTCATGAGGTGAGAAAAAGAAAAGAACTGACACATTCTGTTATCTTCACATTGCTGTTGCTTTCTTTCTCTTTTAATACGGCAGTGAGTAGCATACAGTATGGAGCTACTAGGTATGCAATGCCACTCTAACTATACAGGCAACATACTTACATGTCGGATATGATTGCTAGGACAGACCAAGCTCAGCCTTGCCCCTCCCCCCACCATTACTTGCTAAAATGTTAGTCAAGCAAGACTGGTCAGTCAAGGGACAAAGAAAAAGAGGGAGGATAACTGTAGATGGAAATTAAAAAAATGAAATCAGTAATATATTACAAATGCCTTGAAGTTCGTAATGCAATCCTCTTTTAGGTTTCAGGTTCTGTCACCCATTTCCCAGGTAAGATCTCTGGTAAGTTCTGCCCTTGTTTATTCCCAGTTACAGCCAGGAATAGACTTGGCAGTAACCCCAGCAAAGAAAAAAAAAAGTTGAAGACTGCAATAGCTCCTCTATTATGAATTTGAAACAATGATAATTAATCCCCCTGCAACCCACCCCAATACTGTACTCCACAGATGTCAGCCCTACTCTGCTTTGTTCAAAACAGGCAATGTACAATCTCATTTTGCACTGCACAGGAGGAGGCATTCAAGACAGCAGCTCACAAATCTTCTCTAAACAGATAAGATCTGTTTGACTGCATATTAGGTGAACCCAGTAGCTATTAGTGAATCTTCTAATGTCTAAAGTGTAAATCAAGCTCTTATACACAACAGCCAAGCATCTTCCATAGGATCACAGCACTCATGTTTTCTCATTTGCCTTATGCAGCCAGTGTACACAATTCACTAGGTTTTCTCTTTCTGAAATGAAGTTTTTCCTATCTTTGATTAATAGTTACTGCCTAATAACTTCTACATTCTTGGGTGTTATATATTCTCATCTTCCACGTGCTCTTTACAAACCAAACATTCACGCTACCTTAACTGCACAAGACATCTTTGCTTCCCATCCCAGCCATTCAACAACCTGTATCCCAGCCATCCCAGCCATTCAACAACACTTTGGCAACCCAGGATATCCTAACAAGGACCATTTGAGAATTCCACAGGTTTTGATTATCTGTGAAGTTAAAAACATATCCCAGAAAGCAACCCTAATAAGTCATCTTTATCATACTACTGGAGAAAACACATTTTTCAGTTATGAGAAATTGGGTAATCTGACTAGAGGGCATCTTTTTCATTTATTCAGGGTATCCTAAATTTTAACCTGTCTTTCTTTTCCAGCTTTCCCTCACTCTGGCAGTCTTAGTTAACTCTCGGTTGCTTGAAACTGTTGACTTTACCTCACACACGCTCAAGTATGGCACAAAATACCTATTTCCATCTGGGTTATTATTTTCCAGCTCCCCTCATGACCTTTCACAGGGGTAGTAGCAATCTGACTGGTATCACACACACACAAAATAATCTTACCACTTTTCATTTCCCGTCTGGGACTCGGGCCTCTGCACCTCCAGCTTTCCTCTGCATACTCCAAGCCACTCCCCCTTTCTAATAGCTCCAGATTCAACCCCCTCTTGCCAGCCTCTGCACTAAAAGGCTGGAGGAAGATTAGGCACCGTTTGAAAAGCCAGCAAAGGCACTTTCTTTGAATCTTCAACTTCCACAAAAGAGGCTGTTGTAGTGACTTCAAGGGCTCACCCGGGTGACACCTTCACTTATACCATCCATCACTGCCTGCCTGACTTCCTTCTCAACCGATTCACAGGCGCCGTGCTCTCTCTTGTACACCACACCAATGCCCAGCGGCTCTTATGACTCCAATGACCTCCCCTTCCTTTCCCTATCCCTCATTCCTTCCAGATCACTCACCCCTTTTCTTACTCTTTGACTAACCAGCACACATCTCTTTCTCCAACTTAAGAGCAACTCTGCTTCCTCCCCTCATTAAACACGTTGGCTCCACTATCTACTTTAGTCGCACCACGCCTCCCAACTCTCCGCCACCATACTGCCTGCCTTCAGCTGCCCATCGCTGCCCCCCCCGGGCCCTCCTACCTCGGCAATATTTAAACCTCCCTCCATTCCCAAGTCTCCCGTCTTCCCACTATATATATATATATATATCAATCAAGCGTGATGTGGGGTTTCCAGACCGTGGGGAACATGAATGTGGGGAATGGGAGAAAATTAAAGAACAATATTTATTTATATATATATGTATGTATGTATGTATATGTGTATATATATGTATGTATATAAACAACAACATCAGGACCCCCAGCCCGAGTTTCTCAATGCCCTATATTCTCCTCTTTCCCCCCCCCCCGCCCCATCAGCCCTCAGAAATACACGAAGTTACTCCCTCCTCTTCAGGAAATTTCCAGTCTTCCGCCTTAGGCACAAAAGAGACTTTTCCCCGGCTATCTTTTAACTCGAACACCGGCCCTTTCCGCCCCCAATCCCTGTTCTCAACCTACCCCGCGTCTTACCTCGCACTTACCCCCAAATCCCAACCCCAACTTTTCTTTTGGAAACTCTGCTCCCCCCCCCCCAGCCCCACACCACCACCGGCCCGCCTCACGGAGCTCCCCGTTTCTCCTCCTCGACCACGTTTCAAAGCCGGCCCCCTCTTCCCGGCTCGGGCTCCCCACACCGACCACGCTTCAGCCCAGCCCGGGTCTCAGGGACGGCCCTGAAATACCGCCGCCCGGACTCACCTGCCAGCTGTCTCCGCAGTAGCAGCGCGGACTGGAGCTCCGTCATTCTCCCCACCGGTGCCCGGGGAGGGAGTCTGGGGCGGCGGCGGCGGCGGCGGCGGCGGCGCAGCTGCTGCTGCTAATCCTCCCGCTCCTACGACTGCCGGGCTCGAGCCAGCTAGCCGGCGAGCCCTCGTCCCTCCCCGCTCGCGCCGACCCCGCCGCCGGGGGCCTGCCTGCCCGCCCGTCCTCTCAGCGCCGGCGCCGCCGCCACAGCAGCGCCGCGAGTCCCTCCGCCGCGGGGGGGGAGGGAGGGGGGAATAAGGGGGAGGGGGAACTACGAGGAGAAACTATTCTGAGAGAATTCGGGAGCAGCGTCGGACCAGGTGTGTGCGTGTGGAGAGGGTGGGGAGGGGGAAAGAAAGCGCGCGGGAGGGCGCTCAACGCTGCCGCTCGCCCCGCGTCTGCCGCTCCAACACCTTCCCCTCAGCTTTCTTTTCTCTTTTTCTCCCCCCCCACCTCCTCTCTCTTTCTCCTCCCCCTTCACGGAATTTCACTGCACTCGGGCGCCGCGACACGCAGGCGCACAACTCCCTCGGCGCATGCGCCCCTGTCGCAGATGGCGCTTGCGCTTCCTCCTCTTTTCTTCTTTCAGCCCGGATTGCCCAGCGGTGGGGTGGCCGCCATGTTTGGAAGGTCGAACTCGTGGCCGTGTAAAGGGAGCAGGGCTGAGCCGCTCCGGCGCGCGCCAGAGAGTTGTGACTGTGTACGGGCGCGTGGTGGAGGCATTTATTTATTTATTTGTGTATTCGCCGGCCTTGGCGCCATCTTGGGAAGGGCAGAAGCATCCTGGTTTAGACTTCTATAACCCTAAAAGTTTGCCAAAGGAAGAACGGGCAGCATTACTCTTCGTTTCTTCCCCGCCACGCTTTCCAAGTTATGCAAATATGATGAGGCTTTCGGTTTCACGTAGATCGTTACGCTGCATTTTTTTTAAAAAAAATCATGTCATATTTTTCTTAACTGCCTTCCGGTGAACGGGGTTTTCTAAATCAGTTTTGCAAAACATTTTAACGGGTGAAGTTGATACACAAAATCAAGGATCTGTTAAAAACATTCCCTTCTAAACTTATTAACCATTCAGAAATTAATATCAATATTAATACCCCTCCTCCCCGTCCCTTCTACAGTTTTGATTAAACTCACTATTTCTGGCAATTGTACCCCCCCCCACCCCCCCAATGCTTGTGAAAAAATATTTGAGAGATAATCTTGTGACAGCTTGATGTATTTTTACTTCATAAATACAGAACTGAGTCAATAGAGTTTCTTTTCTATAGTATTTTTTACTGTCTTTCAGAATTTTATATATTGAATGCCACGTGGGATTCTCAACCCAGTTTTATGCTCAACAATTTTAAGAGGTAGGTTGAAGGAAGAGTGATTATCCCAGGAGCATTGTGGTTCTCTGGTGATTTGAGTCTCATTGATTGATTTAAAGATTTATAAAGCCGCTCAACTCAGCCACTACATTAAGTACTGCATTGTCTCATTAGTGAAAATAATGTACGGTAATAAGATTTAACATTAACCATGAATTAACCCCCTCCCAAAAAGTTATTTGAGATAATCTAGGTCTAGTTCCCACCCACCCACCAGCTATCCAGTGAAAACAAAGATAGCGTCATGACTAATTTGGCAATTTTAATTTGTTTGTATTAACCGCTTCAATTTGTGAAAGTTGTTACTGCAAAATGAAATGTTTTTTATTTTTTAGATTATGTATGTATTTTATCTATTTTATTGTAAACTGCCTAGAGTCATAAAGATGCGATGGAAGGCTATATAAATCAAATAAATATGTTTATTTTTACTTTTACCTTCTATATTTTATATATCTTATTTTATTGTAAGCTGCCCAGTCATAAAGGTGAGATGAAAGGCTATATAAATCAAATAAATATTTTTATTTTTAGGTTGTATATTTTATACATCTTATTTTATTGTAAGCTGTCCAGTCATATAAAGGTCATATGGATACGTCCATAAATTAATCAAATAAAATGCACTTCAAAAGTAAGAAAGTATCGTTCATATATATATGATCATTAACAATGAGTTATATTAACAATGGTCTCATTCTCTCAAAGCCAGTTTGTTATAGTGATTAAGGTATTCACGTAGGCATGAAAGCCTGCTGGGTGATTTTTGTCCAGTCACTTTCTTTCTGCTCAGCCTACCCCACAGGGTTATTGTTGTGCGGAAAATAGGAAGACAAAGGATTATTATGTATGTTCAGTGCCTTGAATTACCTATAAAGTAATAAATGTGAGATAAAAATCTAATAATCAACTTTGAAGGCTACATCTATCCAATGAAGCTCTGGATGTTAAATATGCCATATAAAATATCACCAATAAAACAAAACCCAGGTTGAAGACCTTATTAAAAACACAAAATATCTCGATCACACATCCATGTTGGAGCTTCTAAATCTAAACTAACAGCCCACCACCAATGCATGAGGGAGGAACTAGGTGTTCATGGACTTCCCAAAGGATAGTAAGGTTGGAGTGGTCGATGGAGAGGGGAGGCAGAACTTGGCTCAATAGCAGTAACTGCGAGAGGGATCAAGGAGACCTAGTGGACAACCATTTAAATATGTGACAGCAATATGTTGCAGCTGCCAAGAAAGCCAATGCAGTCCTAGGCTGCGCTAACAAAGGGATAGAATCAATATCACATGAAGTGTTTATAATGCCTTGGTAAGACCATACTTGGAATACTGCATCCAGTTTTGATCTCCACAATATAAAAAAGATTTTGAAACTCTAGAAAGAGTGCAGAGAAAAGCAGCAAAGATGATTAGGGGGCTGGAGGCTGAAACATGAAAACCGGTTGCAGAAATTGGGTATGTCTAATATGGTGAAAAGAAGGATTGGGGTGACATGATAGCAGTGTTCCAGTATGTAAGGGGGTCAATCTATTCTCCAAAGCACCTGAAGATAGAACAAGAAACAATGGATGGAAACTAATCAAGAAGAGAAATAACCTAGAACTAAGGAGAAATTTCCTGTCAGAACAATTAACCAGTGGGAAATTGGCCCCCAGACGTTGTAGGTGCTCCACCACTGGAGATTTTTAAGAGATTGGACAGCCATTTGTCTGAAATGATGCAGGGTTTCCTGCTTGGGCAGGGATGGGCTGGAGGGTCTCCAGGGTCCCTTCCAACTCTGTTATTCTGTTATTTTTTCTATGATCACGTGTATCCATTCTCTCAAGTCCAAAGAAAGTCTGGAATGGTATAGGATCTCCTGCCATGGGCAGGGGGTTGGACTAGAAGACCTCCAAAGTCTCTTCCAACTCTATTACTTACAGTCAGGAGCATATATTAGACTTAATAAACCACTATACCTAGATATGTGCATATTATCAACCCACAAATTAACAAGCCACATATTAGCCCATCATGCTGTACAAACCCAGTTGATAAATTGCTGAAGGTCAAAATGTTAAATTCATCTTTACATTTCAAGCATTATAAAAGATAAATTACATTACATTTTAAAAAAGTAAATAGTCCAGAAGACAGAGAGTGGAATTAGAAACCAAGAAATAGAGAAGGAGGAAATTTAACCCTATTCTCTCATACTATAATCTTGTTGAAAATTGCTGATCGAAAGTTGTTATTTGCACTGCAGGAGAGAAAAACCTCATAGATACCAAAATGTAATTCATAACTTACCCCAGAGTGTTTTGAAATTAATTCCAGACTAGGTTCACCTATTGTGCTGAACTATAATGTGATTTGTTTCATTTTGGTTTAGCAAGTTGAGCCTAACCATTGTGGTTTATATTCTACTACCAGTATGTGGTTTAATGTATTGCTTGCAGCCAGCCAGTTATAACTTATTTAACAAACTGATGAAGTAAAACTTGGCTATACATGGATGAATGCAGTGGCAGACTGAGGAGGGAATTTTGTTCTTAGTGCATATGGAAACAAGTAGATGAACAATAATGTTATTTCACATTAGGAAACTAAGAATATTGCAGGAAAAATGTGTTTTTAAACAAAAGTTCTTATCATTCTGACTTTTAAATTAGTGGGTTTCAGAAATGCGCAGGTTATTGAGGGAGCGGTTCGGAGCTCCCACGTAACACCTATCCTGCGCAGACTGCACTGGCTACCTGTTGTTTTCCAGGTGCGCTTCAAGGTATTGGTTACCACCTTTAAAGCGCTCCATGGCTTAGGACCGGGCTACCTATGGGACCGTCTACTGCCGGCCTCTATCTCCCAGCGTCCGGTGCGTTCCCACAGAGAGGGACTCCTCAGGGTGCCGTCAGCCAAACAGTGTTGACTGGCGGCCCCCAGGGGGAGGGCCTTCTCTGTGGGGGCTCCTACCCTGTGGAACGAACTTCCCCTCGGGCTTCGACAACTACCTGACCTTAGGACCTTTCGCCGCGAACTTAAAACCTATTTATTTCATATGGCTGGACTGGCCTGATTTTAATTTTAAATTTTAATTGAATTGTGATGAGTTTTACATTTTTGTAATTTTATGGGGTGTAATGTCATTTTAAATTTTCTGGCAAATTTGAATCAGTTTTTTAAGGGTTGTTTTAATTATTGTGTATATTTGTTTGTATTTTATTTGCCTGTTCACCGCCCTGAGTCCTTCGGGAGAAGGGCGGTATACAAATTAAAACATTATTATTATTATTATTATTATTAAATCTGCTCCACATGTAAAGAATTCAATTAGCTGATTTATTTTTCAAGTCTATACAAAAGAATCTTCTCAAACTAACACTTTGCAATTAAGTGAGACTAGATAAGGTTCAACAACGTTCAAGGGGGAGAGTCAGATTTCAGCCTGTTGTGCCCATGTAGGGATTCTAGATTAAGTCCCAGTTTGACTTGTCTCCCTGGCTTGGCCAATCTCTCTTCTACAGTTGAAGACCAATGCTAAAAAGAGTAAATACAGAAGTTGGAAGTACATTCTGGCAATTTGTAAGTTGACACCACTATCCTAAATGGAAGTGCTTGGAACTATTTTTTCCTCAAAAATTGCATTCACTACTAATATTGTTATACATGTTTAGTCAGTACTTCATACTTAACCTGTGGAATTCATTACCATAAGACAGTAATGGCCACTAATTTGCTTGGCATGTTGAATAAAATCACAGAGGGCAAATCTATCAGTGACTATTAGTCTTGAAGATCCTCTAGGTAGCAAGCAGCATCCTCTGCATTGCTAACATTATCAGATAACAAAATAGCATATCACTCCTAAAAGTTCTCAGAGTGCTTCCTGCTTCCCCGGATTGCTTATATTTATTTGATCTTCCTGCACAAATAGGCAATAAGGTACTTACTCTTGTTTTTTTTTAAATATTTATGGATATGTGGGTCCCAAAAGAACTCTGGGAAATAAAAATAATGTAAAAAAACCTATGTGGGATCAAGCCAACATTTTGTTTCTTATAGTGGCCAGCAAGATGCTTTTGGAGAGGTTGCCACAAAGAGGAGGAAGTCGATTTATTTTCCAAAGTGCCAGAGGGCAGGACAAGAAACGATGGATGGAAACTAATTAAGGTGAGAAGCAACCTGGAATTAAGGAGAAACTACCTAACAAGTGAGGACAATTAACCAGTGGAACAGCTTGTCTTCAGAAGTTGTGGGTGCTTCATCACTGGAGGTTTAAAAGAAGAGACTGGACAGACACTTGTCTGAAATGGTATAGAGCCGTGATAGCGAACCTACAGCATACATGCCACAGGTGGCACACAGAGCCTTCTCTGGGGGCACGCGAGCCGTTGCCCCAGCTCAGTTCCACCATGCAAGCGCACATTGCGTCCCACCAGCCAGCTGGTTTTCGGGTCTCTGCCGCACATGTGTATGGGCGGGGGGCACATGTGGGAGACGCGCATGCATGTGTGAGGGGTGGGGCAGGGTAGACACGTGGGGGTCGCATGCACATGCGTGGGGTTATGCACGCATGCAGGGGGCGGGGGCACATGCGCATTGCATTGTGGGTGTGCACACGCGCTTTTGTACGCTTTCGGCACTCGGTGCCAAAAAGGTTAGTCATCACTGGTATAGGGTCTCCTGTTTGAGCAGAGGGCTGGACTAGAAAACCTCCAAGGTCTTCCCGCACTATTCTGATCGATTGATTGATTGGAGTGCCAAAGATGAAGAAATAGCTCTCTCAAATCACTGTCAATTCCTTGCAATATATATTCAGAGGCATGCTATCTTTAATCTAGAAAAAATTACTGTAATAGCTCTTGATAGATCCCACCTCCATTAACTTATGCCCTTTGAAAGCCATCCAAGACATGGCCTTCACCCACAACTTGAGGTGACAACTTCTACAAATTAATTATATGCTTTGTTATTTCTTTGGTCTGCTTTGAATCGTCTTCCCTTCTGCTTCACTGGATGGCCTCTGTTCCTAGCGTTCACTTTCTCCATGATTTTATATCCCTCTAACATTTTTTTTTCTAAGTTAAAGTGTCCCAAACATTTTAATCTCTTCATGAACCCCCTGATCATTATGTTTGCCTCTGCACATTTTCCATTCACAGTTTGTCTGAGTGTGCATTGTTTTACATTTATTTAAATTGAACTGCTTTTAGCACTTTCCTGAGCATTCACCCACTTTGAAGAGATTCTTCTGGAGCTCCTCATGATACTAAATATTTTGGCATCCTCTATAAGACCTTCTTTAGCTCACTGCTTATCCTGAGTCAAGATCTGATCCTTCAGGCTGGCACTTTTCTTCCCAGCATGACATCTTCCCATTTATATTTTCATTAAAAGCATCTTTGGTACAGCAGGGAGCTTAATGCTCATGCACATTGTATTGAAGATGCGAGCCCTAGAGCAACATTATGTCAGACCCTAAAGGCACTGTGAGTGAATTAAACCATCAGATACCTCTATGAATGCTTTTGCGATGCACTCATCTAGTCTCTAAAAGAGGAAAGGAGGGAGGGAGGGAGGGAAGGAAGGAAGGAAGGAAGGAAGGAAGGAAGGAAGGAAGGAAGGAAGGAAGGAAGGAAGGAAGGAAGGGCTAAAAAGCAAAATAATAAAAACAATAATACTTCCTCCTGCAGGATATTAGAGCAAAATACAAAAAGAACAATTAAAAACAATGTTAAATAAAATAATTTAGATAAAATGATCCAAAATAAAGCACTCATCTATTCTTCAAAAGAGAGAGGGAGAGAGAGGGTGGGAAGGAAGGAAGGAAGGAAGGAAGGAAGGAAGGGCTAAAAAGCAAAATAATAAAAACAATAATACTTCTTCCTGCAGGAGATTAGAGCAGAATTCAAAAAGAAAATTAAAACAATGTTGAATAAAATCGATTAGATAAGATGATCCAAAATAAAGCCACCTGTTGTAAAACAAGACAGCAATAGAGTAATTAAAAAATCCAGTAATAAAGCATTTTATTTTAAAAGGGTAACTAACCTCATCTTGAAAATGCCTGGATGAAAACCTTCAGTTGTTTCAAACAAGAATATGGGACTCGTCGTATTTTCCCATGGAGAAATTGCATATGTGAAATGATGCCACTCAGAGGCCTTTTTCCTGGCTCTCCGCACTGAGCTGAACCCACCAACATGCTCACAGAGGCGCCCCTGCTGATCTTAAAAAAACATTGGTTGACTCTGGCTTTGCATACAAACCAGATCATCTGTACTTGATGCTTTTTCTATGTACTTAAGCGTCCTACTCTCATAACTGCACCATTATATGTTATGCTATGAAGCTTCTTTGTTCCCTGCAAAAATCCAAATTAAAGCATGCCCATTAGAGAGGTGTTTAGTTCTGGAAAGAACCAGCAAAGGAAAAGCCATCATCCTTCTGAGAAATTGGTTCCATTAATTTTTTCTTGCTGCTAGGATTTCCCCCCCCCAAATGGCTGATAGAAATATGGCTGTTTGTAAATTACCATAAAACTCTTACTCCATATTTTCCCTCCTGTCATTATAAAGAACAGGGCTTACCTTCCTTCTATGCCCCAAAGGTGCTTTTTCAAGAGGCAACTGGACTTCAAGAGGCAACTGGACTCTTTGAAGACATTTTGCTTCTCATCCAAGAAGCTTCTTCACTTCTGAAGAAGCTTCTTGGATGAGAGCTGAAGAAGTTTCTTGGATGAGAAGCGAAACGTCTTCAAGGAAAAACTAACAAAATTGTCCAGTTGCCTCTTGAAAAAGCACATTTGAGACAACCATGACTTGGATGACTGAGAATCTCCATGTAGACACTTCCTTCCATGCAATATTATTCATACTTGAAATGAATAGTGCTACCAACCCATTGCTTCTCTTGTTAGAGATAAACTTTTCCAGTTTTTTTAAATCTGCCTTCAAGTTTGTCATTATTTCAAACTATTGTTCAGGTAGACTAAATATTCTTGAGTCTATGCTTGTGGATTTGTTTTACATAGGAATCTCTCAAAGTGTCAAAGGCAGGGGTGAAATGCTCCCAGTTCAGTCCAGTTTGCCTGAACCGGTAGTAAAAAAGGCCACTGGTTCACCGAACCGATAGTAAAAAATGTAAAAAAAAAAGTTCTGATGATCAGGTGAGCGATGTGCGATCATCGAAACTTTTTTTAAAAACTTTTTAAGCATTTTTTTACTACCAGTTCTCCAGAACTGGTAATAAAAATGTTTTAAAAAAGTTTTTAAAAGGCTCCGACGATCACAGCTGTGCCGCACGGTCATCAAAACCTTTTTTTTACCTTTTAAAAACATTTTTACAACCTATTTGGGCAAATAGGTTGTAAAAAATGCTTTTAAAAGTAAAAAAAAGGGCTCCTACGATTGCACACTGCAGCTGTAATTGTCGGAGTCTTTTTTTACCTTTTAAAAGCATTTTTTTGCAGCCTATTCGCCTGAATAAGTTGTAAAAAAATACTTCTAAAAGTAAAAAAAAAGGGTCTGACGATCGCACGCCACAGCTGATCACACACCCCTCGCACGCTGTTCTACTTACCCCATGCCTCCTTTTGGCATGCACTGTGTGTGCGCACCTCGCATTTGGTGCATGGTGTGCACTGCACATGCGCAGCCAGCAAACCGGTAGTAAACTGGTTCAGATTTCACCACTGGTCAAAGGTTCCACACTGTCTCCACTTACAAATAAAGAGAATGGGGCTGATATAAGATGTTGTGTGCATGAAGTAACGGCAACAATATGGGGTGAAAGTGCAGAAGTTAAAAGGTTGGAAAATTGAGGGATATAGTATGCAATTTGTCTGTCAGGAAATTTGCTTGCCGTCATTTATGTTCCAGTTGTAAATGAACTTGGTATAACTTTCTAGTAGTCTCTTGAACCATATCTTTCAAAGATCCTGAAGCACCGGGAAACTACCAGAGGACTGGAAAAGGGATGATGTAGTTTCCATCTTCCAAAAAAAAAAATGGATCCAGGAATCTATAGACGTATCAGCCTGACATCAATATCTAGGAAGATACTGGAAAAGATAACCAAGCAATGAATGTGCAAACATCTAGAGGCAAACAAAGCCATAACCAAAACCAACATGGGTTTGTCAAAAACAGATCATGCCAGACAAATAACAACAACAACAACAACAACAACAGAGTTGGAAGGGACTTTGGAGGCCTTCTAGTCCAACCCCCTGCCCAGGCAGGAAACCCTACACCATTTCAGACAAATGGTTAACCAACATTTTCTTAAAAATTTCCAATGTTGGAGTATTCACAACTTCTGCAGGTAAGTTGTTCCACTTATTAATTTTTCTAACTGTGAGGAAATTTCTCCTTAGTTCTAAGTTGCATCTCTTCTTGATTAGTTTTCACCCATTGCTTCTTGTTCTACCCTCATGTGCTTTGGAGAATAGCTTGACTCCCTCTTCTTTGTGGCAGCCCCTGAGATATTGGAACACTGCTATCATGTCTCCCCTAGTCCTTCTTTTCATTAAACTAGACATACCAAGTTCCTGCAACCGTTCTTTATATGTTTTAGCCTTCAGTCCCCTAATCATCTTTGTTGCTCTTCTCTGCACTCTTTCTAGAGTCTCAACATCTTTTTTACATCGTGGCAACCAAAACTGAATGCAATATTCCAAGTGTGGCCTTACCAAGGCATTATAAAGTGGTATTAACACTTCACGTGATCTTGATTTTATCCTTCTGTTTATGCAGCCCAGAACTGTGTTGGCTTTTTTGGCAGCTGTTGCACACTGCAAATCTTATTCCATTCTTTGACAAAGTGACAAAATTAGTGGACCAGAGAAATGCTGTGGATATAATTGCTGTGGTGTGGCATTCTGAGGCTCAGTGGCCCTCTTTTCCACATTTGAAACAGGCAATGGAACACAGTGGTTGAACTTGAGCTTTAGCTACCTCTCTCTTCCTTTCCGGGGGTGATCTCTTTTGAAGCAATTCACAAGGATGTCCTCTGGCCAGTCGAGGCGGTAGACCAGGTCTCTAAATTCCTCTGTGTATTCAGCCACTGGCCGATGCCCTTGTTGGATGGTCTTTATGTGGTCTCAGGGTTTGCGGTTCACTAGGGGGTCCTTCAAACACCATCTTAGAGCTATCATAAATTGGTTGAAGTTTCTCAACTCGGGGCATTTGCATTGTGGATGGTCACCATCCACTTAGCCGCAGCTCCTTCTAATACCAATATGACGACTCTAACTTTGGTCCCTTCATTAGGGATTTTATGGCCATACTCTTGCATGTAGAGATGACATGAGCCAGGAAAAACCCCAGCTGTTGAGGGTCCCCGTTGAACTTCATGCCAATGGAAATTGCCTTTCACCTTTGGGGTGCTACATCATCACCTGGTCTTGGGATATTCGCCCTCCTTCGGTCCCCTTGTGGGCTCTCCGCCGCTGCTGTGCCCCTGCTGGGGTTGCAGCCACTGCCACTGTGGTGTCTAGAGATGAGGCTTTCCTGTCTCTGTCATCCAGTCAGTTCCGACGGCTGTTGTCTCCCGCCATCCGAGCAAGGTGGGATTCACTTACCTCTGCTCGGATGCTGGGAGACCACCAAATGTGACCACCTCTGCTCATGTGCATGGCCTTCTGTGCACGCGCAGTAGTCGCGCATTACGTCTGGGTAGATGGACGGAGCGTCCCGCAGTAGCTGCTACCGGTTCACGCAATCCGGAGAGAATTGGCTGAATCCCACCACTGCATCCGAGCCAGTACCTCTCCGGCCTTTAGATTCTGGAATGCATCCAATCATGTATCACATGGCTTGTTTCATCAGAAGGTCGGCATGGTCAGGTTCATTCTCTTCCTCTTCCTTGTCTCCCAGCACTCCAGCTCCTCTTTCCATTGGTGATTACCTTGGGTGAGAGTGACTCCCTTCATCTTCCCTTCCCAATCATCCTTCTTCCCGACTCCAATGGACCATCTGGGCTTTGCTGAGCCCCCCAGGCCCACAACTTCCTCCATCCATATGCAGCATTCGACCCTGAGTCAGCCTTGGCTGAGGCTTCACCCCAACGTTCAGCTTCCTCTTCATCACTGCCTTGGGTGGACATTGTTTGCACGGTCCCCACAGTGCCTCTCCGGGTTGACTGCTTTGCAGACTCCGCCTAATGTAAGGACCTGCCTTAGCATTCATCTCAGGAAAGCATGACTCTTGAAACAACTTTTACTGAGAGAAAGTGATTGCAGACTCAGGGGGGAGTCTGAAAATCCTCCACAAAGCGCTAAGCTATTTTCCCCATTCAACCCTCACCCCAATTCCCTAGTCCAGCAGTAGCCAAGATGATGCCATGAAGGTGTTATGGGAACCCTGAGGAGGGAAGGTGATAATGGCTCATCCTCGGGATGCCATGACCTTGGTAACAGGCTGGAACTGGCTGGGAGGAGGTCCATCACATCGACTCAGTCTCCCTCCCTAATTCCCATGCGTTTACAGCAAAACCAAAAGTATTCAAAGCATCCAAGCTCACGAAGCAACCCCCTCACCTTCACAATGGCAGCGTCCTGGCAGGGACCTGACATCCATAAAGTAAGACCTGTGGCCACTCTGTTTAGGGAACATTTTGCATTCAGCCAGGTGTGAAATTCAGCAGATTCTAACAGGTTCTGGAGAACCAGTAGTGGAAAATTTGGAGAACCGGCAAATACCACTTCTGGCCGGCCCCAGAGTGGGGTGGGAATGGAGATTTTGCAATATCCTTCCCCCAGGAATGGGGAGGGAATTCACTGAGATATTTCATGCTATGTCGAAGCCAAGTTTGACTATATATGCTGGAAATTAAGAAAAACACACATGCCAGACAAAATCAGGCACTAGGATTGTGTGCAGTACTTAAAGATGCAGCTGTTTTAGGGAGTTGTGGACAGATGAACTCCTCCTAAATCCTCCACAGCAGGGTTCTCCAACCTTGGCAACTTTAAGCCTGGAGAACTTCAACTCCCAGAATTCCCCAGCCAGCAAGCTGGCTGGGGAATTCTGGGAGTTGAAGTCCTCCAGGCTTAAAGTTGCCAAAGTTGGAGACCCTTGCTCCAAAGCAATCCAACATTTTACAAAAGCCCAGTCAAGCCTTATATATCCATGTTTACCCCAAAGTAAATTTAATTAAATAAATAGGTAATTTGATACAGGAGAGCACTCTGAGCAAGCAACAGAGAGAGCAAAGAGCAAATTTCAGTAGAGTTTGGCAGAAATGTGTAAGCATGTGACTCAAAGATGCAAAAAGAACAGGAATCGTTCAGTGCCAGGGCCAGAGAGTGAACAGCAGATCCCTAAGCAAACTATGCCACAGGATATTGTAGAAGACACTTGAGACCCTGGGAATTAAAATAATCCAAGAAACATCCTAAGAAAGAAGATGTATGTCATGATGATGGAGATGTTTCTTAACAGCCTCTGCATAATGGCCTGGGAAGATCCGTGGTAGCACAGTGGTTAGAATGCAGTACTGCAGGCTACTTCTGTTGACTGCCAGGTGTCAGCAGTTCAACAGTCGATTCTCGCAGGCTCACGGTTGAGTCAGCCTTCCATCCTTCCGGGGTCGGTAAAATGAAGAACCCGATTGCTGGGGGCCATATGCTGACTCTGTAAACTGCTTAGAGAGGGCTGTAAAGCACCGTGAAGCGGGATATAAGTCTAAGTGCTATTGCTATTTGGTCAATAACTGACACACCTCTTTATTCCACATTTTATCTCCAGCAATGATTTGTGTGTCGTATTAACATCGCATCATCTTCCTTATGGCCATTTCAATCACATCGATGGAGGAGCTGAAATAGATTCAGCATTCACTTCTTTTGAACGGGTGTGTAACTTATGCATTGCAAGACTTCAATTGGAGGGCCATTAAACATCACAAGAACGAAGATATTGATAAAGCCGGTCATAGAACTGCTAGATAAGCTTCAAAACTTACTGGGATTCCACCACTGTTATAGTCCTGAGCTCCAGAGGGGTCATGACATTGTCGTCTTTGTTTATTCAGAATCAGCAGAAAGGCCTCCTGATAGAAAGGTGGCCCCATCTGGTTTAGATGTGATGAGAAATTGCACCAGGGGTGAAATCCAACAGGTTCTGACAGGTTCTGGAGAACCAGTAGCGGAAATAGGGGCCGGATAGCTCAGGCTGGTAAGGCCTGTTATTAAGAACACAAAGCCTGCAATTACTGCAGGTTCAAGCCCGGCCCAAGGTTGACTCAGCCTTCCATCCTTTATAAGGTAGGTAAAATGAGGACCCAGATTGTTGGGGGGGCAATAAGTTGACTTTGTAAAAATATACAAATAGAATGAGACTATTGCCTTATACACTGTAAGCCGCCCTGAGTCTTCGGAGAAGGGCGGGGTATAAATGTAAACAAAAAAAAAAAATGTGAGTAGTTCGGAGAACTGGCAAATACCACCTCTGGCTGGCCCCAGAGTGGGGTGGAAATGGAGATTTTGCAATATCCTTCCCCCAGGAGTGGGGAGGGAATGGGGATCTTGCAGTATTCTTCCCCTGGAGTTGGGTGGGAATGGAGATTTTACAGTATCCTTCCCCTGCCAAGCCCACCAAGCCACGCCCACAGAACCAGTAGTAACAAAATTTGGATTTCACCACTGAATTGCACCCTATCTAGATGTCATCACAATGAGGGGCCCAGGTCATGTAACTGTGATCAAGAACAGACCCTCCCACAATACACCCCCAACGTTTAGGTTAGGCATCAAAAGGAATTTCTGACTGTATGAGCTATTAGCCGGTGGAACAAGCTGCCATCTGAAATATTTTCTCCCTTGCTGGAAGTCGTAAGAATTTGAACTGTCATTGGTCAGAAATGCTTCAGTGGATCCTGCATTAAACAAGATTTGAAGTATATGACCTCTTAAGATATCTTTCTATTCTATAATTTCCGTTTTCTCACACTTTTTCAATTTAGGAGGCTGTTAGTTTGCTGCTTTTAGGAAAACAGAACAGTCTGTATCCTTGTTTTGATCAACTGAGTTTTTATTATATCAGGCACACCGGCCATTCTGTTGTACTTTTCTCGAAATGCATACATGATTTGTAGTATATCTATCTAACCCAGTATTGTTGATAATGACTGAACCAGCTCTCCTGAATTCTAGGCACATTCCTTGACATACCTGGAAACGTCAAGACCGAACTTTAGATCATGTGCATGCAAAAGAGGCATTCGCCTCTGAGCCCCATTCCCTAATTAGGATTCACACCGAAAAATGTTCCTATTGGTGGTTCTACCCAGTGGTGGGATTCAAATAATTTAACAACCGGTTCTCTGCTCTAATGATTTCTTCTGACAACCAGTCTGCCAAACTGCTCAGAAAGTTAACAACCGGTTCTCCCGAAGTGGTGTGAACTGGCTGAATCCCACCACTGGTTCTACCTCTATGCAGTTTTGGTATATCAATTCCCTAAAACATTTGTAAAAAGACACAGTTCAGCAGACATACGGGGCAGTATTTCATTCACTTAAAATGGTTTTGCCAGCCATTAGTCTATCTATGAACATCCGCTTTGGACAAGTCTATTAATAGAAAGCCTGATCATAGTTCTAAGTACTGAAAGTTACACGCAGTTCTCTAATATCTTAGCCATACAGTGCAATCTCATAAGGTCATCACTTGGCAGTAACTTCCCATCTTTATCTGGGTCCCAGCTGCCCATGGGACCAGTCCAGATAATTTGGACTTGGCTGCAAAGTTTCAAATAATTCAGCCACCGTTCACTGATTTCAGAAAGGTCTACCCCTTCTTTTCTTACCATAAAGTTCTGCGATTTCATTAACTCCTACTCAAACTTTTAGATATGTATAAACAAATCAACATTTGTATCAGGTCTAGCTCCAGCTACTGTGCTTTTTAGCCATGGTCAGAAAACTTAGCTTTGACTAGGTTTTTCCTGTTCTTTTTTTTTAATCTAGTCATCAAGCCGCTAAAATTTCTTACTCTTGTTTTCATCGTATAGAGATCCCTCTGAGTGGAATATATTTTCATATAGTTGTTGCAAAGACTGCAATATTGGAACCATTAGGAGCATTCATTTATTTATTATTTTATTTATTTAGAAAATTTAGGAGCCAGGGTGGCGCAGTGGTTAGAATGCAGTTTTGCAGGCTAACCCTGCTCACTATCAGGAGTTTGACTATGACCGGCTCAAGGTTGACTCAGCCTTCCATCCTTCCAAGGTTGGTAAAATGAGGACCCAGATTGTTGAAGGCAATAGGCTGACTTTGTAAAACGCTTAGAGAGGGTTGGAAAGCACTGTGAAGCAGTATATAAGTCTAAGTACTATTGTTATAGTACCTACCCTCTGGAATGAGCTTCCTCTGGGGTTACGATTACTCCCTGACCTCCGGACCTTTCACCGTGAACTCAAGACTTTTCTGTTTCACCGCGCAAGGCTGGCCTAATACATTACAATTTTTAATTGGGTTTTTATCATTTCTTATTATAGTTTTAAATGGGGTTGGCCAAATTGAATAAGATTTTTAAGATTTTTTAATTCTATTTATAAAATTGTTTTATGTTGGCTGTAAACCGCCCTGAGTCCTTTGGGAGAAGGGCGGTATAAAAATAAAATAAAATAAAATAATAAATAAATAATAAATAAATAAATAAATAAATAAATAAATAAATAAATAAATAAATAATTAATAATAATAATAATAATAATAATAATAATAATAATAATAATAATAATAATAATAATAATGTTTTAATTTGTATACCGCCCTTCTCCCGAAGGACTCAGGGCGGTGAACAGGCAAATAAAATACAAACAGAAACACACCATAATTAAAACAACCCTTAAAAAACTGATTCAAATTTGCCAGAAAATTTAAAATAACATTACACCCGATAAAATTACAGAAATTTAAAACCCATCAAAATTCAATTAAAATTTAAAATTTAGAATTTAAAATCAGGCCAGTCCAGCCATACGAAATAAATAGGTTTTAAGTTTGCGGCGAAAGGTCCTAAGGTCAGGTAGTTGTCGAAGCCCGAGGGGAAGCTCGTTCCACAGGGTAGGAGCCCCCACAGAGAAGGCCCTCCCCCTGGGGGCCGCCAGTCGACACTGTTTGGCTGACAGCACCCTGAGGAGTCCCTCTCTGTGGGAACGCACCGGACGCTGGGAGATAGAGGCTGGCAGTAGACAGTCCCGTAAGTAGCCCGGTCCTAAGCCATGGAGCACTTAGTACCGGGCTATATTCCTACTGCTATTTTTTTCACCAGTTCTGTTTCCATTTGATCCATTTGATCCATTAAAACCTTTTTATTGCCGAGTGCCCAAAGCACGCGTGCCATAACCCCCAAACTGCAATACGAACGCCCATCTGCGCATGCGCCCTGCCCCCGCGCCTTTGTGTGCGTCCCCCCCACCCCATTCTGGGCCTGGAAATCCCCCTGCACCAACCTGGAAGCAGGGGTGAAATGTAAAATTTGTTACTACCAGTTCTGTGGGAGGGAGGGCTAATGTGACTGGGTGGGCATGGCCAACTTTTTTTTAACTTTTAAAAGTTAAAGCTGAAGAAAAAATGCTTTTAAAAGTAAAAAAAAAAACCCTCTGATGATCGCGTGACTCAGCTGGGCATGGGGAGGGGGCAGGAATTTTTGCTACCGGTTCTCCGAACCACCCGCTGCCATCCCTACCAGATTAGGCAATCCAGTCCGAACCAGGAGCCTTTTACCCCTGTCTGGAAGCCAAAACGGGGGCCCCTGCGCTCCGATTTGGGCCTGGAAAGCCTCCTGCACCAACTTGCATCCCCCTGTGCATGCGCTCTTCCCCCTGCACATGCGCCTGCGTGTCCCCCGCATGTGCCCCTGCCCCGTGCATGTGCGGCAGAGACCCAAAGACCAGCTGGCCGGCAGACACGCATGCGTGGTAGAGCAGGGCTGGAGTGACGGCTGGCGTGTCTGCAGAGAAGGCTCTGTGTGCCATCTATGGCACGCGTGCCATAGATTCGCCATCACGGGATTAGAAAAGACAACTACCAGTATGCTGGTTTTTTTTTCCTCTGCAGGAAAAAAAAAACCCACAATAAATTCTTAACTATCCAGTTCTAATCTTTCTGAGCCAAAGCCGTATCACCCAGGATCTGAGGATTACAGGAGTAGGAACATTAAAAAATATAGAGAAAGTCCCCACCAAACAGCTCAGGGAGGTCCAGATGTATACAACGGTGTCTACAGAATGCTGATTAGTGAAAGGAGAGAGATGAAAAGTTGGCTGGCGAGGAAATATCATGAAAGAGGATTCATCCAAAAGCCAAGCGCGCTGCAGAATTTTGCTCCACGTCCCACTTGTGTAATAGGATCCAACAACAATCCCGCCTGATGTCATGATCTAGTTCAAATATCATCTACGACTGTTCACAGTGTATTTGCTCTCCTACTTCTATCGTTGATATGTTCCAAGAAACCTTTTGGGAAAAAGAACACATGACTTCTCAGTTATATTTGGTGACTGAATTTCTGCAAGCAATTAATTTGCTCTCTTGCTTCTGGATATTCTCAGGAGTCCCTTGGATAAGGGACTAGCTTCTGCATATTCCCCGGAGTTCCATCAATTATTGTTGTTTTGCATAATCTTGTCAATAGAAGATACTTTCAAAATGGAGAGTTCGATCTATTCCAGTTGTATGCCAACAATTAGCAGGTAGACTGATCCAGGGGTGGGTTCTACTTACCTTTACTTGCCTGCCCGTGCATGCGCAGAAGAGTTTTGATGAAGTTTGGGCCAGTGGGCGAAGCCTCCCACCAGTTTTACTACCGGTTCTTTGGAACCGGTCCGAACCGGGGGCAACCCACCACTGAACTGAACGTAAACTTCTGAATATAAGAGATTAAGTTGCAAGTTCTCCTAGCCAACTAAGTTTCCTTTGTTCTTCTCAATTTATGATCTGTTTCTGGGCTCAGATTTTTGGCTAACTCAAGTTCTGGGACAGCTGACTCAGTCTGCACCTGTACCATTTTCTTTGTTTAATCCAGGGCTGTCAAACTCCCAGCCTGTGGGCCAGATGCATCATGCGCTGGCCACGCCCATGCCTGTCATTTAGTGAAGTCCTGATACGTCATGTGACGCAGCTGTGATGACATGAGTTTGACACCCCTGATTTAATCCCTGTGGTGCAGACTCAGACTCAGTCTGCTCAAGCTAAATCTGAAGACTCGGACAGAAACACACACTTTCACACAGAGTCCCTAATTCCCTTGTTTTTTTACACCAATATTAAAATAACCTCCAGCTCCGACTGTTAGTTTTGGAACAATGAATTGATATGATGGTGGTGATGTGGTAGTATATCTCCTTTCACGTAGAGGTAATCATTGACTTACGATCCCCACTGAGCCCCACATTTCTGTTGCTAAGTGAGACCGTTGTTTTGAGTTTTGCCCTATTTTACGACTTTTCTTGTGGCAATTGTTAAGTGAATCACTGCAGATGTTAAGTTAATAATACGGCTGTAAAGCGAATCTGGCTTCCCAGTTGACTTTGCTTGTCGGAAGGTCATAAAAGGTGATCGCATGACTCCAGCAACTGCCATAGATATGAGTCAGTTGCCAAGTGTCCAAATTTTTATCATGTGACCATGGGATGCTGCAACAGCCACAAGTGTCAAAAGTGCCATTGTAACTTTGAACAGCCACTAAACCAGGGGTGTCCAAACTTGGCCCTTTGGAGAGTGGTGGACTTCAACTCCCAGAATTCCCCAGCCAGCATGAGCTATAAATTTAAGCAAGTTGCTAGTTGGAGAATTCTGGGAGTTGAAGTCCACCACTCTCTAAAGGGCCAAGTTTGGACACCCCTGCACTAAACGAATGGTTGTAAGTTGAACACCCTCTGTATGCCATATTTACTCAGCCCTGAATTTAAGATGATTCCCTACACCAGAATGATTTTAAAAACTTAATCCCACTACCCTATTTTAAGTGACTCACCTTAAGACTTGAGTATTTTAAAAATAAATTATTCAGGGGGTAAAAACCTAGTTTTTAAGCACAGTATCCATCCATACCTTAATCTCATCTTCTTTTAATGGTATCTAACCTGAAAAGATTTGTCACTTGATTTACTAGAGTAGTGTTGGCAAACCTATGGCACGCGTGCCAGAAGCGGCATGCGAAACCATCCCATGAAGAATGTGCAGCCTCGCTGGCTCCTCTTCCGCCTTCCTGTGATCACACATACACTGGTCAGCTGGCCATGGCGCACGCGGGGGTGGCGGAACTTGGAAGAGCGGCGTTCCGGCACACATGCGCAGGCTGGCACCCGATCTTCTGGGTTGACGTGCGTATGTGCGAGGGACAGCTGTTTGTCAGACACGCTTCCAGGCCGATATCTGGGTGTTTGGGTGCAGGCTTGTGCATGCGTGATGGACCGACGCTCTTCTGGGTGCTCCTGCGTGCGCAAAGGCCAGCGGGACCGCGCATACCTCACGGGATGGTTTTGCATGCCACTTCCGGCACACAGGCCGGCATGTTCGCCATCATGGTACTAGAGTGTTTTTTTCAGTCCTTTGATTTTAATCCACAGCTCTTTGAAATGTATCCTTGCTTTATTATGCACTTATAACAGAATAGAAGAACAGAAGAAGAGAGTTGGAAGGGACATTGTAAGTCTTCTTCTTGTTCAGCCCCCTGCTCAAGCAAGTCCAACCCTATATTGGTAATCCTCAATTTATGACCACAAGGGAGCCCAAAATTTATGCTGTTAAGTGAAAAATTTGTTAAGTGTGTTCTGCCCCATTTTACAACTTTTCTTGCCACAGCTGTTAAGTGAATCTCTGTAGCGGTTAAATTAGTAACACCGTGGTTAAGCAAATTTGGCTTCCCCCATTGACTTTGCTTGTCAGAAGGTCACAAAAGGCATGACTCCAGGATCCTGCAACCGTCATAAATGTGAGTCAGTTGTCAAGCATCCGAATATAAATCATGTGACCATGGGGATGCTACAACAGTCTTAAGCGTGAAAAACGGTCTTAAGACACTTTTTTTCAGTGATGTTGTAAATTTGAATGGTCACTAAATGAACTGTTATATGTCGAGGACTACCTCTAGGATGTCCGACAAAAGGTGGTCCAATCCCTTTCTGATTTTAACTTTAGTTTTGTGAATGGTTCAGAGATTCAGAATATCAGAGGGTGTAGAAGTACAATAAATATGCAAGTAAATAAATAAAAATATTTAGCCATAGAGAGCTAAATATCTTAGCCTCACCTTATTCACACGCATTTGTGATAGCGATGCAGTGTGCCATTTCCAAGAGTTCATTTGTAGTACTCTAGTGGAAAGTGTTAAAACTTCAAGGCATGAAAATGCTAGAAAATTCACATCAACATGTTGCCTGGCATAAGGAGCAGTTGGAGTGTATGGCAAGAAAGGAGAAATTATGTCATTCCAAATCCCTCACTGTTGGGTATACTAGCCATAGGTATCTGGTAGAAGCCTGGATGACATCACAGTTGTAATTTGCATGATGATCAACATGGTGTCGCTTTCTTTTTTGCCTGTCCTCCAGGCACAGATGGCCGAGTTCTTGGCTGTTGAAGATCTGCAACACCTGGAGGGTGGCAGATTGATCACCATCATTATATGGTACTACAGGCATTTTTTTGTGCCTCTTAATCCTTTTTAAATACATTTGGATCAGCCCAAAACAAGCTTGTTTACACAGAGCCATGCTTTACCTGTCACTGGTATCTCTGCAAACCAAAGCATACGGTGGAACTCTGAATAATCCCTCAGGATGATTTTATCTGCAATGTTTCTGGCCTGCAGCCAAGTCACCGTTTTTCTTTCCAATAATTGCTGGAGGCTGTAGGTGGGAGTGAGGGAATCCTTCCCCATAGGAAGATGAAGGAAGAGATATAATTCCATGTAGTTCATGTACTATACATCCATGTACATTTTGTTTTGGGAGCACCGGTTTTTTTTTTTGCAAATGTTGGCAACACGGCCATCTGCTCTCACATTATGTTTTTTCATGATAGAGGATAAGTGCAATAAATTGCATAACCATGGCAGGTCTTAATGCAAAGAGTTCCCAGAGGTCCCTATGGAATGGAAGAAACATGCTATCTTTTGAGGTTAGGAATTTGAAAGGGTATTTTGCTTTCCTATAAGTTTTCTGTGGTACGCAGTGCTCAGTGGCTAAGACACTGCGCTTGTTGATCAGAAAGGTTGGCAGTTCAGCGGTTCGAATCCTAGCGCCACGTAATGGAGTGGGCTCCTGTTACTTGTCCCAGCTCCTGCCAACCTAGCAGTTTGAAAGCACGTAAAAATGTAAGTAGAAAAATAGGGACCATCTTTGGTGGGAAGGTAACAGCGTTCCATGCGCCTTCAGCATTTAGTCATGCCGGCCACATGACCACGGAGACGTCTTCGGACAGCGCTGGGTCTTCGGCTTTGAAACGGAGATGAGCACTGCCCCCTAGAGTCAGGAACGACTAGCACATATGTGCAAGGGGAACACCTTTACCTTTATATGTTTTCTATATAAAATGTTTCTCTTAGCAAAACGATCCATTCCCAACCAGGCTCTCTTTAAGTATGCCAGATGCAACTCCTATTTCCCACTGCCAGCTCACCTGAAATCCTGACTACCATTCTTATGGACATGTTTTACACTGATGCACATATCCGTGACTCAGTGGTGGCTTAGAACCCTCTAATGCAGAAATACATCTAGAGCAGGGGTGTCAAATTCAAGGCCCGCGGGCTCACAGAGTATTTAAATCTGGAGCCAGCCTGGAAATAGCACAGCCCGGGGTGCTTCTGTCAGCCAAAATAGGGTGTGGGGGGACTGTATGTATCCCCATGCTCTGTTTTTTGCCTGTACAGCCTCCTGCAGCACCCTGCCAGCCAAAACTGGGTGCGGGAAGGCGCACCCCCTCACACCCCATTTTGGCTGGCAGGGTACTGTAGGAGGCTGTCCAGACTGAAAATGGGGCACGGGAAGATTGTGTGCACCCCCTGGCACCCCATTTTGCCAGCAGGGTGCTTCAGGAGCCATCGATCCTATTCCCCACACCTTGGCTGGCCCACAGAAAACTACAATGCTAATCCAGCCCTCAAAGAAATCCAGTTTGACACCCGGATTTAGATCAGGGGTCTCCAACCTTGGCAACTTTAAGACTTGTGGACTTCAACTCCCAGAATTCCTTAGCCATCTTTGCTGGCTGAGGAACTCTGGGAGTTGAAGTCCACAAGTCTTAAAGTTGCTAAGGTTGGAGACCCGTGATCGGAACCACGTAAACCCCAAGAAGCAGACCACCCCTACATACAAATTTATAATCTTGCACCTGACTCTTAATACCTTTAATCTGTACGAATTTGACCAGAAGTTATCTTAGTTTCAAACCAGAGGTTCCTCCCTTAAGGGGAAGTCGATAAAGCATTTTATTCAAATAAGGGACATCCGTGGCTGAAGGCATCCGGTACAAGACACAAGGCACAAAAGTGGCAAAACATATATTGTGGCATCACAATGCAAACCCCCACTTTTCCAACTTGTGTTGCAACATTACATGTAATACGTAAGTCACTTGGTTTGCAGTGAGATGTCACAACACACGTTTCATCATTTGCCCCTTGTGTCATCCTTGCAGAGTGATGTGCTATATTTATTTATTTATTATTTATTTATTTAGATTTTTATACCGCCCTTCTCCCGAAGGACTCAGGGCGGTGTACAGCCAAATTATAAAACAATACAATATACAATTAAAACAAAGACTTAAAACAAGCATATTCCATAAATGGCCGAAATTTAAAACAATCAAATTTAAAACCCTTAAAATTCATAAATAGTAGCCCCAATTAAAATTATTTAAGATTAAAAATTTAAGCCAATCCCGCTTGAATAAATAAATGCGTTTTCAGCTCACGGCAAAAGGTCCGAAGGTCAGGTAATTGGCGCAAACCAGGGGGAGGTTCGTTCCAAAGGGTAGGAGCTCCGACAGAGAAGGCCCTTCCCCTGGGGGCCGCCAGCTGACATTGCTTGGCGGACGGCACCCTGAGAAGAAGACCCTCTCTGTGTGAGCGTACGGGTCGGTGGGAGGCATGAGGTAACAGCAGGCGGTCCCGTAAGTACCTGGGCCCTAAGCCATGGAGCGCTTTAAAGGTGGTAACCAAAACCTTAAAGCGCACCCGAAAGACCACAGGAAGCCAGTGCAGACTGCGCAGGAGTGGTGTTACGTGGGAGCAACGTGTGGCTCCCTCTATCACCCGCGCAGCTGCATTCTGAACTAGCTGAAGCCTCCGGGTGCACTTCAAGGGGAGCCCCATGTAGAGAGCATTGCAATAATCCAAACGAGAGGTGACAAGAGCATGAGTGACCGTGCATAAGGCATCCCGGTCAAGGAATATAGATTGTACTCTTAGAAATAGTTTGGGTCAGAACAAAAATAAATAATTAAAAAAAATATATTAACTGTAATAAAGAAATATTTTTTAAAAAAATATATATTAACTGTAATAAAGAAATAAAAATAATGGAAATAGAAAACAGAAATCATTGTGGGTGTTCAAAATATAAAAGTTACATAAATTAAAAGAAAAGGAAACACTGTCTGCCATTCCTTTACAAGTAATACTGAACCAAAACAAATATGAAGAAAATCATGCCTCACTTTAGTACTTCAAAATCGCAGTTGATAAGATTTAACAGTCAAATTAATGAAAAATATAAGAATTAACAAGAATTCTAAATTAGTACTGTTATGGTCAATTTTTAAAGGGGTTTTAAAGTCATGTTAAAAGAAATCTGAATTTCAGCTGTGATAGAAATCTGTGCGCAAAATTATAGTCCATAAAAAGTCTCAAAATTAAAACGAATATTCAGACTGCTGAAGTTACTTTTGACATTGATACATACTCCCGAAATTAAGTTAATAATTCAGCATATACACCGTCCCTGTATTCAAAAGGGAAGCCACCTTTGTGTAAAAGAATGGTAGTAGACAAAGTTATCAGTAGGTATAGCAGCTGTCATGTTGACAGGATGCAACACCCATGTTTCCATTTTGTCCAGCAAGGTGTAGCACTTAAGCCAAATTTGGCTGCTCTTGGATGATTAAATGGGATAGTTAGTATTGGATGGAAGGCTTCCGGGAACTTCCAGGGCAAAATTTAAAAATTAAAATAGAATAACAGAGTTGGAAGGGACCTTGGAGGTCTTCCAGTCCAACCCCCAGCTTAGGCAGGAAACCCTACACCACTTCAAACAAATGGCTATCCAACATCTTCTTAAAAACTTCCAGTGTTGGAGCTTCCACAACTTCTGAAGGCAAGTTGTTCCACTGATTAATTACTCTGTCAGGAAATTTCTCCTTAGCTCTAGGTTGCTTCTCTCCTTGATTAGTTTCCACCCATTGCTTCTTCTTCTACCCTCAGGTGCTTTGGAGAATAGCTTGACTCCCTCTTCTTTGTGGCAGCCCCGGAGATATTGGAACACTGCTATAATGTCTCCCCTGGTCCTTCTTTTCATTAAACTAGACATACCCATTTAAAACAAGTTGATGGCATTGGTAAGCCAGAAGCCTTCGTAGCTCAGGGGAGACAATACCTTTTCACCAGTTTCTCTTGCAATAACATGAGAAAATATTGTCTTCCATCTTGTTGAAATCAGCACAGGTACATTACTGTTTTCACATTGTCATCTTGATGATATTGTTCTTTTGTTACCTTCCATCTTGCAGAACATTTGGAGTTATTCGTTTTTTGACAGATGGAAAGCCAGTCCGCTTGAATATGAGAATTCAATTCCTGCTCTTCCCCGTAAAAGCGAATTCCCCATGTTGATCTTATTGCCATTGAAACTAGTGGAATTTTGACTTATGAATGATGAGTGGGAGAAGTGGACACTAGTCAGAATGTGCTGCCCTCTATGTTGTCAAAAGCACAGCTAGCTGAAATTTATAATTTAAGGCCTCCCTCAGCTCCTCCCACTAGGGAGGCTTCAAATAGGACTTTTAAAAATCATGTTGACTTAGCAATTGACTGGAAGTCGGCAGCTCAAGAGGGTGAGTTCCTGTTACTTGGCGCAGCTCCTGCCCACCTAGCAGTTTGAAAGCATAGAAAATCATCTTCATTTAATGACCTCATAATCCCGTGTGGGGTGGAGTCTGGGCAACTGATTGGAGCTCAGTGTTTACTGGCCGAATGCCCTTTCTGTCACCAATGCGGAGTTATATTCAGCAGATGTATTGTCATTGTGCCTAGAGAGAGAAATATCTGCCTCTACCTAGGATCGAATTCACAGCCTCCTGATTGTGAGGGGAGAGCTCTACCTCTAGGCCACCGCACCACTCCAGTTTGAAAACATACAAATGCCAGTAGATAAATAGGTACCACTTTGATGGGAAGGTAGCAGCAGTCCATGCACCTCAGTGTACAGTCATGCTAGCCACATGTCCACAGAAGTATCTTTGGACCATGCTGGTTCCCTCGGCTAAAAAATGGAGATGAGCACCACTCCTTAGAGTTGAATACAACTGGACAGGGGAAACCTTTACCTTTACCTTTGCAATGCATGTACCTCATAGGGGTTTGCAGCCAGCCCTTTGGTTATGAAGCCAAAACAGTGCACTAGGGTGGGAATGAGTCCATGCAGAACATCTGTTGGTGCCTCCTTACAGAAATGATGTATTGTTAGGGGCTTGCATATAGGTCGTCTTCAACTTATAACCTGTTGCTTAGCAACTGTTCGAAATTATTATTATTTTTTTTTAAATTTACATTTATATCCCACCCTTCTCCGAAGACTCAGGGCGGCTTACAGTGTGTAAGGCAATAGTCTCATTCTATTTGTATATTTATATACAAAGTCAACTTATTGCCCCCCCAACAATCTGGGTCCTCATTTTACCTACCTTATAAAGGATGGAAGGCTGAGTCAACCTTGGACCTGGTGGGACTAGAACCTGCAGTAATTGCAGGCAGCTGTGTTTTAATAACAGGCTTCTTACAGCCTGAGCCACACCGGATGACGGATTCCCCAAAAGCTGTTTATGACTAGTTCCGAAGTTCCAATGGCTGCCCCCAGGTGGTCATATGACCACATTTTGGGCACTCAGCAACCAGCTCTGACTTCAGACTGCCTTTTCTATGATTCTTCCTGTTTCATTCTATTCATATCTGTCTATCTATCTGTAATAGATATTTGCTGGTAACAGACTATCCAAACCTAGAGTAAATACTGTGCAGCCAAATTGTCTTCATCATCATTTCATTGCCCTGATGGGCTCTTTACTGATAACCGCCTTTGAGGTTTGAGGCCATGGGCGCCCTGTTGCAGCCATAATTATGCCATGATATCATCATACTGGTGACACAAATTATGCACTTTTCATAATAACATCATGATGAGTGTGGCACTATTTGTCTCTCTATTTCCCCTGCAGATATACCTCCCTGCAGCTTCAATATTTGAGAATTACAAAAATTTAAAATTTTTTCCAGTGTCTGGAGGCTAAAACATAATGAAGAACGGTTGCAGGAACTGGATATGTCTAGTTTAATGAAAAGATGGACTAAGGGAGACATGATAGGAGTGTTCCAATATCTCAGGGGCTGCCACAAAGAAGAGGGAGTCAAACTATTCTCCAAAACACCAGAAGACAGGACAAGAAGCAATTGGTGGAAACTAATCATGGAGAGAAGCAACTTAAAACTAAGAAATTTCCTGACAGTTTGAACAATTAATCAGTGGAACAACTTGCCTGCAGAAGTTGTGAATGCTCCAACACTGGAAGTTTTTAAGAAGATGTTGGATAACCATTTGTCTGAAGTGGTGTAGGGTTTCCTGCCTAAGCAGGGGGTTGGACTAGAAGACCTCCAAGATCCCTTCCATCTCTGTTATTCTATTCTATTCTTCAGGTTTCAGAGGACACATTTGTTTGTATTACTCCATCATGAGGGGTGCAATATATATTCACATGGGAGGCCCATGCACGTTCCCAGTTTTCAGAATATCTCTTTGCTAAAATTTGTCTGGTACTGGCAGTGCAAAATGTTTCAGTTTTAGGACCACCTGTTCAAATTTTGCAGCTTTTTCATACTTACAGTGCCAATATTATGTATTATTTAACTTTTGTGTGACTAATTTCATCATGATGATTTGTCAGATTTTTTCACATGGGTAACTTGATTGTGTTCACAGAAACATAGAAAACTGATGGCAGAAAAAGATCCAGTGGTCCATAGATTCTGCCTTTTGAGCCTTCTGCACCATGGGGGGGGGAGTGTTTTCACCCTCCCCAGACTCTGGAGGCTTTTGTTGAGGCTCCGGGGGGGGGGACAACAATGGCCTCCCTCATGCTCTGGAGGCCCTCCGGAGGCCAGAAACGGGCCCATTTTCAGACTTCCGGTATTTCTGGTAGCCCATTTTTCATCCTCCAAGAGCCTCCATGCGGCTCTTGCACTTACCTGACATCCAAAATAGAATGCTCAGAGCAGGGGTGAAATCTAAAAATTTTCCCTACCGGTTCTGTGGGCGTGGCTTAATTGGTGGGCGTGGCTTGGTGGTCAGATGACTGGGTGGGCGTGGCCAATAACAATAAATAATAAAAATAATTAACAAAGTATAAAAAACAATAAGAGGTACCAAAAACCAACTTTCGCATTTTACACATACACAACTCACACACACACAACTCACACACACACACACATACACACACAAAATGCCACATACAGCTTTCTGAGATTTTGTGTGTTTGTGTAGTAAGAGTGAAACACTACAGAAACACACCAAATCTCAGAAAGCTGCACAAATATTTTATTTTATTATTTTATTTTATTTTATTTTATTGTGGACTTCAAATCCCAGAGTTCCCCAGCCTGCAAAGCCAGTCAGTTGATCACCGAGGAAATAGATTAGCTAAGCGATTGATTCTGTCTGGCTGAAACTGAAACTGTTTTCGGGCTGGAAAAAGAGCCATGCGTTCATCAGTAATCAGGTAAGTGCCTTAGAATCTCTACTTTTACTTGTAGAAAACATTTTTTCTACAAGTAAGAGTACAAGTAAGGTTCTGCTGATGAGAAATTCAGGTGAGATCGCCAGAGGAGACTTTACTTTTTTTTTTAAAGTTTAAAGTCTCTGCCGATCTCAGCTGAGGGGCGGGATCCTCAAAGACTTTTTTTTTACTTTTAAAGGCATGTTTCGGCTGAAGCAAAACCAGCTTTTAAAAGTAAAAAAAAAAAAACCTCTGCAGATGGTGCGGCTCAGCAGAGGCAGGGGGGTGGGGCCACGGATTTTTGCTACCGGTCCTCCGAATCAGCAGCCACCATCACTACCAGATCGTGGGAGCCGGTCCGATCCGGGAGCATTTCACCCCGGCGCAGAGACTCCTGGGAGGAGAGGGGCGGAGTGGGCAGGGTCAGCCAGTCCTTGCAACAACTGGTTCGTCGAACTAGATTAAAATTAACATCCGGTTTGCCCAAACTGGTCCAAACTGGCTGAATCCCACCCCTGGTTGGATTTCTTTAGCAAGCTTCCACCCATTACTTCTTGTCCTGACCTCAGGTGCTTTGAGAATAAGTCAACCCCCTCTTTGTGACAGCCTCTCATGTACTGGAAAACAGTTATCACATTCCCCCCTCCCCAATCCTTTTCTTCTCTACGCTGGATCTACCTAGTTCCGTGATGGCGAACCTATGGCACGCATGCCACAGGTGGCATGCGTAGCCATATCAGTGGGCACGTGAGCTCCGCTCCTGCATGCATGCACGCGCCGGCCAGCTGATTTTTGGGCCTTCTGGGCCCACCAGAATAGGGAAACAGCCCTGGGTGGTGGTGGGAAAGGCCCATCTCACCTGGCTCCAGAGCGTCTCTATGAGTCTGGGGAGGGCAAAAACAGCCTTTTCCACCCCCCAGGCCCTCCAGAGGCCAGAAATGGCCCATTTCCCAACTTCCAGTTGGACAGGAAGTGATGTTTTTTGCTGTCCCCAGCCTCCAGAGCCTCTCTAGGAGTCTGGAGCCAGGTGAGAGACAAAAATGAGCCTACCAAGCCATCGTGTTCCAGGAGCGGTGGGGGGGGGAGTGGGAGGGAGGGTCACACATGCATGCGAGCGGTCGGGGCACATAGAATTATGGGTGTGGGCACACGCACGACCCCCCCCCCCGCCCCCCCTTCCTGGCACGCAATGGCAAAAAGGTTAGCCATCTCTGACCTTGTTCTTTCAACTGTTTATCATAGAGTTTAGCCTCCAACCGCTTCTTCCCTTACATGTGATGTGAACCCAGCCAAAGCCAGGAAAGAGCCTGGCTCGCCCCTCCTGTTCAACATCTATATGAAGCCGCTGGGTGAGATCATCAGTGGCTTCGGTGTGAGGTACCAGCTGTACGCTGATGATACTCAGCTGTACTTTTCCACACCGGGCCACCCCAACGAAGCTATCGACGTGCTGTCCCGGTGTCTGGAGGCCGTACGGGTCTGGATGGGGAGAAACAGGCTCAAGCTCAATCCCTCCAAGACAGAGTGGCTGTGGATGCGGCATCTCGGTACAGTCAGCTGAGTCCGCGGCTGACTGTCGGGGGCGAGTCATTGGCCCCGATGGAGAGGGTGCGCAACTTGGGCGTCCTCCTGGATGAACGGCTGTCTTTTGAAGATCATTTGACGGCCGTCTCCAGGAGAGCTTTTTACCAGGTTCGCCTGGTTCGCCAGTTGCGCCCTTTTCTAGACCGGGATGCCCTATGCACGGTCACTCACGCCCTCGTGACGTCTCGTCTGGATTACTGCAATGCTCTCTACATGGGGCTCCCCTTGAAGGGCATCCGGAGGCTTCAGTTAGTTCAGAATGCGGCTGCGCGGGTGATAGAGGGAGCCCCTCGTGGCACCCATGTGACACCTCTCCTGCGCAGACTGCACTGGCTACCTGTGGCCTTCTGGGTGCGCTTCAAGGTGTTGGTAACTATCTTTAAAGCGCTCCATGGCATAGGGCCGGGCTATTTATAGGACCGCCTGCTGCTACCGAATACCTCTCACCGACCCGTGCGCTCTCACAGAGAGGGACTCCTCAGGGTGCCGTCGGCTAGACAGTGCCGTCTGGCGACACCCAGGGGAAGGGCCTTCTCGGTGGGGGCTCCCACCCTCTGGAACGAACTCCCCCCAGGACTTCGTCAACTTCCGGACCTCCGAACCTTCCACTGCGAGCTTAAAACACATCTATTCATTTGCGCAGGACTGGATTAGATTTTTAGATTTTTAAATTTAGATTTTAATGGGTTTTATTATATATATTGTTCTTTTAATTATTTGGCTACATCAAATAAGTTTTTTAATGGATATTTTACTCTGTATTTATATGTATTTTTACTTGCCTGTGAACCGCCCTGAGTCCCTAGGGAGATAGGGCGGTATACAAATTTGAATAAATAAATAAATAATAAATAAATAAATAAATCCACAAACTATAATGGCTCCTTTTGCCTTTATAAGCTTCTTTCGATCCAGCAGTACGTTTCCTCTGGTTCTACGAAGAGGTGGAGAAGAATAAACAAAAGCCTGTTTTGCCAAGGAGTGGATGGGGGAAGGGGGAGCTGCCTTTAGATTGCAACAGAGCCTGGAAAACCTTGTCAAGGTTACAGGTCCCATTAAGGCATTAAGCAATGTGCTTCTGGAATACGCTGCAGGGAGAAAAACTAATATACTTTAGTTAATCGGTAAATATGCACCTTCCATTAGGGCTTCCTGATCTGAGCTAGTAAAATTGGGATGATCATTAGAGGGTAGATTTTGTGGCTCTTCCCTGCTCCTTCATGATTATCGGGAGATTATAGTCAGATGAACTTTTCACCAACCGTTGCTGAGTTTAATCTTCATGTTGCTGGTAGGAACTGGAACAAGAGCCCTGGAAGAAATCTGGAAGGTTTCAATTAACTTACAGGAAGCAGATTTCGTGGAAGAGGAAAATGTCCACTGTTCAGGCAAGCAGTTTTGCTTTCGTGGTAATTGACAGGACATCAGGGATAAATTTAGTCTGGCCACCGTCCTATTTCTCTCAATACTCAGCCTGTACATTTGGATATGTGAGACAAGCAAGGTTATGAAAAAGCATATTGCAATGTTATTCCATATTCCACCCTGCCAGAGATTGGAGGATTTTGGAGTGTTAGGAATAGAAGTGGTTCTGGATCTTGGACCATCAAATTATTCAGACTAGTAAAAATAGAAAGAGATTGCCAAATTATCCAAAACGGGTTCTCCCAAAAAAAAGCAGGTGGATACTCTTTAAAATGCCAGCTATGCTGGTGTAACAATGCTTATAGTTTACACGTAGAGGTGGGTTTCAGCAGGTTCTGACCAGTTCTGGAGAACCGGTAGCAGAAATTTTGAGTAGTTCAAAGAACCGGTAGTAAAAATTCTGACTGGCCCCGCCCCCATCTATTCTCTGCCTCCCAAGTCCCAGCTGATGGGGAGGAAATGGGGATTTTACAGTATCCTTCCCCTGCCATGCCCACCAAGCCACCCCCACCAAGCTATCCCCACAGAACTGGTAGTTAAAAATGTTGAAACCAACTACTGTTTTTACATGTCACAAGAAGTTATTGTAGAGGGAAAAGCTACAGGAAAAGGCAATTGTTATTATTAAAGGAATGGTCTATTAAGAAAGACTTTGAGGGTGGTTTATTTGAAGAGTTGGGGCAGAGTGTGGCATGGAAAAATGGGGAGAAAGAAATCGTTAGGACTCCAGTTCCCCCACTGAAACTAAATGTGGGAGATTCAGGATCAATAAAAGACAGTGCAAGTAGTCGCGAATTATCTCTGGTTGTTTAGCAACCGTTTCGAAGTTATGACTTTCGTCTTCAAGGAAAAACAAAGGAAACCCAGTTCCTCTTGAAAAAGCATCTTTTATGACAATCGTAACCTGGATGATTGAGACTCTCTATAGACAAGACACAAAGCATTTTCAGTTGGAAGGGATTGGACAGTATTTCATCATTCCCTCCTTTATGGATTGTTAGATGGAAACTTTAAAAAAAATGGAGGAAACAAGACTAGGAGAATGTGCAGTGGCATGTGCAGTTCTTTCCCCTCTAGGAAGATCCAGTTCATCCATTATGGACAGCCACTTGCCTGCTATAGGATCTACTACTTGAGCAAGAGGGTGGATTAGAAGACCTCCAAGGACCCTTCCAAATCTGTTACTCTGTAATTCTGTATCTGTAACTTAATATATTCCCGGCACACGTGAGGTGATATAGTGGTTATCCAAAGTAAACATTTCTTGGTGGTGGCGTCCACTTTGTAAAATAGCCTCCAGGATTGCACCGATATTGATATATTTTTTATAAACAAGGTGGTCAAAACAGTTATTTCTCAGAGCTTTGGAATGTGATGTTGCTCAACAATGGACTGGTGATAGTAGCTTTAAATGACTAACATTTATTTTATCACAATGTCCTCGTGATTATAGTTTCCAGCTGATACCTCCTTACCTTGCAGATCTGGAGTGTTAGAAGTAGACACTCATCAATGCAAACTCCCCATTTCAGAATACAAGGGAAATGTATAAAATATGTTTCCTGCTGCATGTGTGTGATTCTCTATGTGAGAATGGGAAGAAGACTTGTGAAACCAAGTATGAGATTGGTGCGTACTTAGTAGAGACAGATGTAACCAAGGGAAGACCTTCTCCTGCCTTCCTCTCCAGATGTGTAGGACATTTCCAATCATCTCTTCCCAGCATGATTTATTTTGATTAATTAATTAATCTAGTCAAGCATATATAAGATAACAGATATAAATATAAACATATATAAGGCATATATGAGATAACAGATATAAGTATAAACATACATAAAGCATATATAAGATAACAAATAAGTATAAACATATATAAGATAACAGATATAAGTATAAACATGATTATGAATACAGAAGATGGATACAAATAAATGTGGACAGTAGGACAGGGATGGTAGGCACGCTGGTGCGCTTATGCCCCCTTACAGATCTCTTAGGATTGGGGTGAGGTCAACAGTAGACAGTCTAAGGTTAAAGTTTTGGGGGTTTGGGGAAGTAACCACAGAGTCAGGTAGTGCATTCCAGGCATTAACAACTCTGTTGCTGAAGTCGTATTCTTGCAATAGAGTTTGGAGCGGTTTACCTTAAGTAACTAAAACTAAATGATATTTAATTTTGGAGGGCACCATGTTGAAGAAGACAGCTGGAATCTACTCATGATGGTGTCATGTCCCACTCCTCCACTGACGGCCGGGTCAGGGAAATCCGAATCAGGCGTGCCTCTGCAGCTCTGCCAAAGTCCTAGCAAAGTTCTCAAGGCAGGCAGGAGACCAGAAAGTGACTTCAGCAAGATAAGGTAGACTTTGCCTGACTCAGAGAATGCCAGAGAGCAGATCCTTTATATAGGCCATGGGGTGTGGCTCCATGACTCAGCACTTATCCAGGCCTGCCCCTCCCTTCCTTCTGTTGCCGCCACCTATCAATTCTCCTGAAGCGAGGGTCACTCCAGTCTGCAGCTGTTGGTAATTGACCTTCCTCAGGCTCACATGCTGTGGGGGAGGGGGAGGGGTCTAGTTGCTCCGTTTGCCTGGGCATGGAGCCAGGGCTGGGGCCGGGAGGCATGCTAGGACATTCCTCAGCGTTCGGAAGCAGATAAGACGGGCCCGGCTGCGGGGAAAGCGGACGAGGCACAACAGATGGTAAGATTCCCCCTCAAATATTGTTTGCTTCTGCAACAGCCGAAAAGAAATTCTTCCTTCCTGTACACAAACTGGGATTCACTTTCTGTGGTTTAAATGCACTGCTGGGAATCTAAGGGCTAGTTCTCACTTCAGTTAAGGGTAGACGAGATCGGGCATTCATGGATTATTTCAGTGTGAATTTTCCTAATTGTATACTTTTCAGCTGATACACATAGTCCTCGACTTACGATCACAACAGAGCCCCAAATATTTGTTGTGAAGTGAGACACTTGTTAGGTGAATTTTGCAACCCATTTTACGACCACAGTTGTTAAGTGAATCACTGCAGTTCTTAAATTAGTAACACCATTGTTAAGTGAATCAGACTTTCCCATTGATTTTCTTCTTCGCAAGGTCACAAACAATGATCACATGACCCCAGGAGACTGCAATGGTCATAAATTGAGTCAGTTCCCGAGTGTCTTAATTTTGATGAAGTGACTATGGGAATGCTGCAACGGTCATAAGTGTGAAAAATGGACCTAAGTCACTTTTTTTCAGTGCCGTTGTAACTTCGAACGGTCACTAAATGAACTGTTGTAAGTTGAAGACTACCTGTATACAAACCAGGATATAGTTATTCAGTTTAAAAAAATGCATATACAAAAAATGCACATTCATACGAGCAGAGGTGGGTTTCAGCAGGTTCTGACCAGTTCTGGAGAACCGGTAGTGGAAATTTTGAGTAGTTCGGAGAATCGGTAGTAAAAATTCTGACTGGCCCTGCACCCGTCTATTCTCTGCCTCCCAAGTCCCAGCTGATTGGGAGGAAATGGGGATTTTGCAATAACCTTCCCCTGGATTGGAGAGGGAATGGAGATTTTACAGTAGCCTTCCCCTGCCACGCCCACCAAGCCATGCCCACCAAGCCATGCCACGCTCACCAAACCACACTCACAGAACTGGTAGTAAAAATTTTGAAACCCACCACTGCATATGAGAGAGAGAGAGAGAGAGAGAGAGAGAGAGAGAGAGAGAAAATGAACGAGTGCAGGATAGGCTAAAAAAGCAAAATGCAAACAATAATACTTCTTCCTGCAGGAGATAAGAGATTACAGCAGAATACAAAATGAACAATTAAAAACAATGTTGAATAAAATCAGTTAGATAAAATGATCCAAAATAAAGCCACCTGTTATAAAACCAGACAGCAATAGAGTAATAAAAAAATCCAATGATAAAGCATTTTATTTATTTTATATCTATCTATCACGTATTCTTAGTAAAAATAACATTTTGTATTTTTGAACGCATTAAATTGCATGCAGAAATACTAGTTGGTGCATAGAAATTTTGGTACCATCTTTTTTTTAAAAATCTCAATCTAAGAAGAAAGCCAGTTTATGAATGGAGAAATTGAGAGTCATTCCTTCCTACCCATAGCCCTGTGGAATGCTAATGTGAATATCCAAAGTGTAGAAGCTATAATGGAAATATTGACACAGCCTTGGTCAGCTAAGGAATGTCCAGCATTTCGGAATTTGAAAGTAAGAGCTGGCTTTTTACAGCATCCAAAGAAGTCAACGATTTAATGTGAATTATTAATCCTTCATGTCTTCAGAATGTCAGCAGTTTCTGAGTTCAAGTAGACATGACTTCCTCATTATTTTGGCTTCCGATCCTACTGGAAAATTAATTTAGACTGTGTGTGATGGAGATGGGGATAACCCTGCCCTAATATTTTCAAATCTTGAGCATTCCTAATTTACGTCTATAAGAGATGGATTGTTTACAAGAAATGAATATAAACACCACAGTTCTGGTGACATCTGCTGGTTGATTGAATTATCAGCTCTCATGTGAGCTGGGGAGTTATTTTATTTATTTATTTTGTTTTATTTATTTATTAGTCACAACAGTATATATAAGCATAAGCATGAAATAACTATATGATATATAAGCATATATATAAGCATAAGCATGAAATAACTATATGAATTGGATACAATCAAAGGGAACATTAGGACAGGTAGGCACGCTGGTGCTCTTACGCACGCCCCTTACGGATCTCTTAGGAATGGGGTGAGGTCAATAGTTGATAGTCTTTGGTTAAAGCTTTGGGGATTTTGGGAAGAGACTATAGAGTCAGGTAGTGCATTCCAGGCATTAACAACTCTGTTACTGAAGTCATATTTCCTGCAATCAAGATTGGAATGGTTCACATTAAGCTTAAATCTATTGTGTGCTCGTGTATTGTTGCAACTGAAGCTGAAGTAGTCTTCAACAGGAAGGCAATTCTTTTACCAGAAGCAACGCAAACGGTCAAATAATGCACAATCTTTCCTGTCCTGTGGTTCTTGTGTGTAAAAAAGCAGAGACTTAATCACACAGATACAAACGGAGACACATAAACCACCTTGACTTTTTACCAGGGATGAAATCTAAAAATTTTCTCTACCGGTTCCATGGGCGTGGCTTAATTGGTGGGTGTGGCTTGGTGGTCAGATGACTGGGCGGGCGTGGTCAATAACAATAAATAATAAAAATAATAAAGTATACAAAACAATAAGAGGTACCAAAAACCAACTTTCACACTTTACACACACACAATACAACACAACTGACTCACACACAATGTAAAAGCAGCTGCACTTCACCCAAAATGGCCCCTGCAACAAGCAGGAACCTCACACTTTCACACTTTACACACACATAACACAACTGATTCTCTCTCACACACACACAAAATGCCACATACAGCTTTGTGAGATTCTGTGTGTTTGTGTAGTTAGAGTGAAACACTATAGAAACGCACCAAATCTCAGAAAGCTGCACAAATATTTTATTTTATTATTTTATATATTTATTATTTTTAGATCAGGGGTCTCCAACCTTAGTAACTTTAAGGTTTGTGGACTTCAACTCCCAGAGTTCCTCATTCAGCAAAGCAGGCAGTCAAAGCAGGCTGTAATCAGTAGCTGAAGTAAAGCATGGTGTTGCCAGCCTGAAAGAAGCAGTAATTATAGGTAAGTGAGGAGGGGGCATTGGGTAGGCATGGGTGGGGGCTCTTGTAAGTGGGGGCTGTTAAAAAATGATTTTAAAAGCCTGTGAGGATCAGGCAAGTCATCTGGGATCGCCAGAGGAAAAAGAGATTTTAAAAGCTCTGATGATCTCAGCTAAAGTTTGCTCATAGCAGCCCAGAATCTCTTAAAATAATTGTTTTAACAAGCTCTTCAGTTTTTTAAAAAAGAGTTTAAAGGCTCTGGCAATCTCAGCTGAGCCGCGGGATCCTCAAAGGCTTTTTTTTTTTTACTTTTAAAGGCATGTTTTCAGCTGAAGAAAAACTGCTTTTAAAAGTTTAAAAAAAACCCTCTGCTGATGGTCCGGCTCAGCAGAGGCAGGGGTTGGGACCAGGGATTTTTGCTACCGGTCCTCCGAACCAGCAGCCGCCATCGCTACCGGATCAGGCGAGCCGGTCTGAACTGGGAGCATTTCACTCCTGTTTTTTACTCTCGTCTATGGACACCTCTGTGACTATGAAGTTTATCAGTGGGTTGGGCATTGGATTCTACTTCAACTGACAAAATAGTGTAGAAATTTTCCTGTTTTAGTTTTACTTCAATTAGAGATGGAGTCGTCGTCCCCCGCCCACCGCTAGGCATTGCCAACCATATGGGTGGTGCCATCTCTGTTTCAAGGTCATTGAGCCAGCGTTCTCCAAATATATTTCCATGGTCATGTCACTAGCATGACATCACAAAGCATTCCCACTGAAGTGATACCTATTTATCTGCTCACATTTGCATGCTTTCGAACTGCTAGGTCCGTGATGGCGAATCTATGGCATAAGTGTCACAGGTGGCTTGCAGAGCCCTCTCTGTGGGCACACGAGCCGTCACCCTAGCTCAACTCCACTGCGCATGCTTCCCGCCAGCTAGCTGGTTTTTGGGTCTCTGCTGCGCATGCCCGGGGGGTGGAATGCATGCGGGAGACGTGCATGCATGGGGGGAGGGCGGGGCGACATGCACACATGCGTGGGGAGCGAGGCGCACGTGGGGGGGGCATGCATGCATGCGCGGGGCGAGGGGCACGTGGCGGGCATGCACGCATACAATGCGGGCGGTGCACACAGGGGGATCAGTGTATTATGGGTGTGCAGCAACGAAAAGTTTAACCATCACTGTGCCAGGTTGTCAGGAGCTGGGGCGAGGTCGGGAGCTCACTCCATCATGTGATGCTTGGATCTCAAACCTGGACTGCTAGCTGCCAAGCCAAGTATGCCAAAACTGCCAAAAGCAGTTTTCTAGCTGCCAAGCCAAGTATCTTTACCGCTGAGCCACCACACCGTTTTCATTAGAGATGAAGAGTCACAACATATAAAATAAATAAGGGGGAATTAAAATATGAATAGATACTAGAGATTAATATTGTTCTTATTTCAAGGAGGTCTTTTAATGGATTAAGTTTTATGAGATGCTTGTGATCTCATCCCCAAATTTGTTGACCTGTCTTGAGGCTATTTATTCATTCATTCATTCCCAAAATCTTTCAGAAAACCTTCAAAGATTTTCTTTGTGTGAGATTTGGGCAACATTTATATATATTGTCATGAAATATTTTTGGCCATCCAGGGCTGATGTAAGTATCATATGATGCATTGCTGAGCTAGTAAATAATAGCTGCCCATTGGCTTCTGCACCCTGTGAGGTGTTGTTCTGTAAAATCTATTCTTTATTTTTTCAAGGAAAATTATATGAGCAATTTGCAGTAGTTTAAGACCCTTTTCCTGTTTGCGGCTTCCGGATGTGGGTTTTTCTTTCTTTCTTCATTTTCTGCTTGTTTAAAAAATGGTATTCCAGCCCACAAAGAGGAAGGTGGAGGATATCCTTTCTGAGTTGCTAATGACATGATTAAATGACCAATTCCAGTATTGTTATCATTTGTCCATTTGGCAGATAAAATGAAATGTTTAGCTTCAACCAGATTCACCTAAGCCAGAGGTGTCAAACTCAAGGGTCGGGGGCCGGATCCGGCCCAAGGGGTGCTTAGATCTGGCCTGCGGGACCACCCTGGAATCAGCAAAGGACCGGCCCATGGTGCCTCTGCCAGTGAAAACGGAGCTCGGGAGGGTCACAGGTGGCCCTCCTGAGCTCTGTTTTTACTGGCAGGGGGTTGCAGGAGGCCATCGTAGCCGAAAACAGAGCTTGGGAGCCCTTTTTCACTGGCAAAGCACTCAGGCCACCACAGGCATCCCCGAGTGATGTCGAGATGGCCACACCCACCCTGCCCTCCTGCTCCCCCCCCCGAGGTCAAACACAACCCTTATGCGGCCCTCAATGAATTCGAATTTGACCTAAATAGAACCCTTGTTTCTCCCAAGGGACAAGCAGTGCTAAATGAATTGGATCAGTAGTCCAGAAATTTGGAACACTTTGATGAAAAAGAATATTTGCAGCTCAGCATTGAAATTGTTCTCTTGCAGATGTTTTATTACCCAAACTAGGTAACATCATCAATCCTAGAATTGATGATGATATCTGGTTTGGGTAATAAAACTTCTGCCAACCAAACAATCAAGTGCAGTGAGTGCCAAAGACGCTCATTGGAGCAATCTTTTTTTAATTGATTTTTTTTATTAATTACATTTCTTAGTGCTTATTAAATACCATGTTGTCTGGGTACTTAATTTGCTTAACAATACTGATTATATACTCAATCTCCACCCCTTTTTTCCAACCACTGGTAAAACAGATTCTATGTTTGATAGTATTCTGTCTCTCCTTTCTGCTTAATTTTCAGTGTCAGTCTATCCATTTCTGCACAGTCTAGTATCTTCTTAATTATCTCTTCATCTCGCGGTGTTTCTTCATTTTTTCCAATGTTGTGCGAATATAATCTTTGCTGCTGTTGCAACATGTAATATTAAATACATACTTTTATTATCTAATTTTTCTGATATTATACCTAACAAAAACAATTCAGGCTTAAAATCTACATGATATTCTCTGAACAGCATATTTGTTTTCTTGCAGATGTTTCATTACCCAAACTAGGTAACATCATCAGTCCTAGAATTGATGACAATATCTGGTTTGGGTAATGAAAATTCTGCAAGAAAACAACCAAACAACCAAGTTCAGAGTGCGCCAAGGATGCTCATTGGAGCAGTCTTGATATCCAAGAAAAATTGGCAAATGCTGACAGAATTGACAAATGGCGGACGTACTATTTTTGTGTTTCTCAGTCTTGTCTGTTTGAAGATGTGTGGACTTCAACTCCCAGAATTCCCCCGTCAGCATATGGATATGCTTTCTAGGGAATTCTGGGAATTGAGGTCCAGACATCTTCAAGCAGCCAAGGCTGAGAAACATTTTTATTTTTATTTTGTCATAACAGTATACACAAACATCGTCATAAATAAAAACAACACATCATGAAAGAAAAATATATATATATAAGTAAAAGTATGCAACAGCTATGTTAATTTGATATAATGAAGGGAACAATAGGACAGGAACGGTAGGCACTTTTGTGCTCTTATGCACGCCCCTTATAATCCTCTTAGGAATGGGGTGAGGTCAATAGTAGACAGTTTTTGGTTGAAGATTTTGGGATTTTGAGTAGAGACTATGGAGTCAGGTAATGAGTTCCAAGCGTTAACAACTCTGTTACAGAAGTCATATTTTCTGCAATCAAGTTTGAAGCGGTTGACATTAAGTTTGAATCTATTGTTTGCTCTTGTATTATTGCGATTGAAGCTGAAGTAGTCTTTTATAGGAAGGATATTGCAATAGATGATTTTGCGTGTTAAACACAAGTCATGTCAAAGTCGGCGGAGTTCTAAGTTTTCTAATCCCAGGATTTCAAGTCTGGTAGTATAAGGTATTTGGTTGTTTTCGGAGGAGCGAAGAACTCTTCTAGTAAAATATTTCTGGACACGTTCGATTGTATTAATATCAGAGATGTGGTATGGGTTCCAGACGGATGAGCTGTATTCAAGAATAGGTCTGGCAAATGTTTTGTATGCTCTAGTTAGTTAGCATGCTCTAGTTAACATTGCTCTGTCCTTTGCACATGGGGCTAATTTTGTGCTGTTTGAGAAGCAAGAACTAATTCACCTCCCCAAGTTCCCCCGGCACACATCTTCAAGTAGCTGAGCTTGAGAAATACTATACTAATGGGTCTCTTTTGCCTGCATTCTCTTCTGACTTCCTGTTCGGAGCTTTAGCCCAGGGGAAACAGCGTTCAGGGTTAAGCGCCATTAGCCAACTTTCTGGTCTTCACTTCAGGAAGTTTGCTTAATGCTTAGGCCTCTGGTGGGCCCCCCTCCCCTCCTTTCCCACCTGAAGTAGGAACCGTTTTGATCCCGCCTTCGACAGGACCTGTGTTTAACTCATAGAATCATCTATTGCAATGTCCTTCCTGTTAAAGACTACTTCAGCTTCAATCACAATACAAGAGCAAACAATAGATTTAAACTTAATGTTAACTGCTTCAATCTTGATTGCAGAAAATATGACTTCTGTAACAGAGTTGTTAATGCTTTGAATACACTACCTGACTCTGTGGTCTCTTCTCAAAATCCCCAAAGCTTTAACCAAAAACTGTCTACTATTGACCTCACCCCATTCCTAAGAGATCCGTAAGGGGCATGCATAAGAGCACAAACGTGCCTACCGTTCCTGTCCTATTGTTTTCTTTCATTATATCCAATTAATATAGTTATTACATGCTTATGCTTATATATTTATGCTTATATATTATATAGTTATTTTCATGCTTATGCTTATATATACTGTTATGACAAAATAAATAAATAAATAAAATTAAACTCAAGCAAGAACCCTCTGTTCACAACTATATTTGGCAGATAATTCTCATTTCTCTCCAGATACTGGTTCAAAGAAGACCACTCAATAGGGACAGCATTATCTTTTAACAGAGTGAGAAATCTGCTTCAAATGACAGATGCTGGGAGGTAGACAGGAAACTCTATGAGCCTTACCCTGCACTTCCTGAATTAATAATCTGCTTTTGTGTGCAGTGAAGGACAGATTCCCCTCACTGACAGAAGACCCAGTTAGCAACAGCAATTTCTGTTGCAGTCCCTGCCTTGTGAAATATTTTCTCTCTCGGAGATTAGAATGGCCTCAACCCTCTTGATTTTTCGCAGTTTTAAAAACTTGGCTATGTACTCAGGCCTGGGGCTCAGAATGTGCTAAGGGCCTCATTATTTGGCTTTACTACTAAATTAATTAACCATCTTGGCTGCTGTTTATACATTTATTTTGTGGATGCTTGTTTTTATTATTTAGTACTTTTAAATTAATTGTTTTAGAATTGTAAGCCACCCAGAGTTTCCTGGTTAAGCTGGGTGGCTATAGAAATTAATAAATAAAAAACCATATAAAGCTAGTCTTACTGTACTATGAGATCCAGGGCAAGGAAAGATTCAAACCATGTATATATATATCAGAAAACAAATATCTATCTATCTATCTATCTATCTATCTATCTATCTATCTATCTATCTATCTATCTCGGGGTGAAATTCACTTACCTTTTCCTACTGGCTCGTAAACGTGACCGCGCGTGCCTCCTCCATGCATGCGCAGAGTGTGGATGTGGAAACAGGATGTGATGACGTCCGGGCGGGTGGGTGGAGCCTCCCACTGCCAGCGCTACCGGATCACACGATCCGGATAGATCCGGCTGAATTTGACCCCTGGTATGTATGTATGTGTGTATGTATGTAGGTAGGTAGGTATTTTCTGCCTTTATTATTTTTACAAATAACTCAAGACGGTGAACATATCCAGACACCTTCCTCCTCCAATTTTCCTCACAACAACATCACAGTGAGGTGGGTAGGGTTAAAAGAGAGTGATTGGAAGTCATCCAACTGGCTTCAATGGCTATGGTAGGACAGGAACTGGTTGGCCTGGTATCTTAATCACTAGACCAAACTGGCTCTCCTATGCTCATGCTTTGAATTGATTTTACCTACTATCCCACTGGATGAGGGTTGCAGTAGCTCACGTAACTTCCCACCCCCCATTTTTTGTAAGCACCATTGCATGACTGTGGCTGAGTTCACATAATACGCTTTGTCGTGGCTAACTGACCAATAGACCATTTGATTAATTGAATTCTTTTTTTTATTTTTTTTTATTTTATTTATTTTGTCACAACAATATATGTAGATATCATACAAAAAGATTATATAGTATATAAACACATATATGAGTAAATATAAGGAGGTATAAGCATATATATATATATAGGAAGAAGAAAAGAAAAACAATAGGACAGGAATGGTAGGCACGTTTGTGCGCTTATCCACGCCCCTTATGGTCCTCTTAGGAATGGAGTGAGGTCAATAGTAGAAAGTTTTTGGTTAAAGCTTTTAGGATTATGGGAATTCTCAAGGTTCTCAAGGTTCTCACCACCCAACAACTCATCAGCTAACAGATGGGTTGGTTTTGCACAAGATGTTAGTATATGAACAACTGGTTTGTGGGTTATTGGGCTGTGAGGACACAGCTTCCATCCGGAGTCACAAGGTGAAGATTCAGTTTACTCAGATTAGCAGTTCCTCTCTCAGTGTGGCTCTTTTTTCACCCGAATCTGCTCAGCATCTAAAGATGGGCTCTTCTGCTTGTCTCCACAGGTTTATAATCCTAACGTAGCTTAGCCTTGCAATAGAGATGCCCATGGACACCTTGTCTTCTAAGCCATTTGAGAGAAGCAGGCTGCTTTTCTCACTGGCTTGTGAACATGTTGGATGGAGGGGAACCTTGGAAATTCTGCGGCCAGTACACAGGCGGCTTTTTACAGGAAATGACTGAGCAAAGCTAAGTTCCTCCTGTTGAGGGCAAGGCCAAAACTGAAGCTCCTTGTAGAGCAACAGACAACTGCCGGACCAAGGTATGGGTTTCTGCAACTAATCGGCAGCATTGACCAGGAAGATGGATGAAGGAGTGATCCCAGACCTGCCACCTCAATCCCCTGCCTCTGTCAAGGCTTACGGAACCATGGAATCAGCTGAGCAACCTCAAGGATCATCAAAGCCACCCACCAGACGGGCTTACATCGCTATTGCTACGCTTTGCCATCTGAACCTGGTGAATTACATGGATTGGTTTCTTGTAGCAGGTAGGGTGGATCCCATTTACAATTACTTTGTGGCAATAGCACCCAGAATCTGGGTTTAATGATGGACTTGATCGGTACACATAAATGCCAAACCCAATCTGAACTTCTGGCTGACTGTGTGATGATTAATAACAACAATAACAACACAATTTTTTCTATCCAAAAAAGACTTCTGTTTTTCTCACTGTTTTACTCTCCAGATCCCTGAGAATTTCTCAGGAATGTTTTTGAGTTGGTGCTGTTCTTGCTGTAACAACCGCTTCCATCTCTCTGTAGCCTCTCTGTTTATTCATTCTCCCTACTATGAAATGCCCCTATGAGATGCTGCCTTGGGATGAACTACATGTTACAGGGAGGTTAAAGATTATTGGAGAATCATTGTACAATGAAAATTGGACCATTCAGACACCTGTCTTGATCGCTTCATAACTAAATACAAGCAAAAATTCCACCATCGTCAGAATGTCATTAAAATAGTATCCTAAAAGATAAATTGAAAGCAAATTCTCTTTCATTAAATTGGATAAGAACTAGAATGAAAAAAGAGGGTGAGGAATGAGGAATATGCTCAGTGAAGCATAGCACTATCTACGTTTTCTTGTTGCAATAAGAAAAAGCTAAGTACAATTATTTTGAGCTATTTTCATACCAGTTTTCATGGGCTAAAGCTCAATGCCCCAACTGCCATAAACGGAGATGATAGAATAAATGTTGGAAGAATGGGTTTGATCCAGAGGTGGTACTCAGCAGGTTTTGACCAGTTCTGGAGAACCGATAGTGGAAATTTTGAGTAGTTCAGAGAACCGGTAAATCCCACCTCTGACTGGCCCCGCCCCCATCTATTCTCTGCCTCCCGAGTCCCAGCTGATCGGGAGGAAATGGAGATTTTACAGTATCCTTCCCCTGCCACATCCACCAAGCCACATCCACCAAGCCATGCCCACAGAACAGGTAGTAAAAAAATTTGAATCCCACCACTGGTTTGATCATCTAGTCGAGCTAAAACACCCAGTTAAAGCATCAAGGATTGCAGGCATCCTTGACGGACGACCACAATTCAGCCCAAAATTTTCATTGCTAAGCAAGGAAGTCATTAAGTGAGTTGTGCCCCATGTTGTGACCATTTTTGCCATGGTTGTTTGAGTGACTCACTGCAGTTAAGCTAATCACAGGGTCGTTACAAGAATTCCCCGTTGCTTCCTTAGAATGGTACATCACAAAGGCTGTATTGTTTGCATGAATGAATGATCTCCAGGAAACTTACGGGACCGCCTGCTGTTACCACATGCCTCCCACCGACCCGTACGCTCTCACAGAGAGGGACTTCTCAGGGTGCCGTCCGCCAAGCAATGTCGGCTGGCGGCCCCCAGGGGAAGGTCCTTCTCTGTGGGGGCTCCCACACTCTGGAACGAACTTCCCCCGGGTTTACGCCAAATACCTGACCTTCGGACATTCCGTCGCGAACTGAAGACACATCTTTTTATTCGCGCGGGGCTGGCTTAAATTGATTTTAACAAATTTTTAAATTCTTAGTAATTAATTTTAAATGGGATTTTTTAGCTTATTATATATTTTACTTCTCAGGCCAATTTTAAAATAAGTTTTTTAACTGCATTTTAAATTTGTATATTGTACCGTCTGTTTTATTCTTGCCTGTACACCGCCCTGAGTCCTTCGGGAGAAGGGCGGTATAGAAATCAAATAAATAAATAAATAAATAAATAAAACCAGAACAGAGATGGTACATTTATTCTTGCCTCCCTTGATCTGAGTTCAGGAGTGGAGAGCAGAATTTTATGGTGGTTCTCCTCCTCCTCCTTTTTCTAGAGTTGGTTCCAGTCATTATTGGTAACAGGGAAGACGTTTAGCTCTCAACCAGTGGTTCTCAACCTTGGTAACTTTAAGATGTGTGGACTTCAATCCCCAGAATTCCTCAGATAGCATAACTGATTGGAGAATTCTGGGAATTGAAGTATACACATTTTCAAGTCGCCATAGTTGAGAAACACTACTCTAAATCCTTGCTGGATGAAGAAGGCTGACAGCATGGGTTGTGATATCATTAGTATGGTAATGATACTTAGTTATACATCTTGGTCCCAGGCTGACCAAAAGGTTCTTTCTCACTCTTTAGTGTTCTGGATGGGGAGAAACAGGCTTAAGTTAATATTATATTTAATACAATACAAATTATATATTTAATATTATTTTATATATTTGAATTACTCCATGGTTCCCTCAAATGATTTGGGTTTGGGGCCTGTTTTGGTACTTTTATAATATTCTCCTTTCATTTCAGTTTCAGGAAATAGGCTATTCATTTTATTGGGTTATTGGGAAATTAAGAAAAAAAGTTAACAAGAGCTGCAAATATTCGAGTAAAAGCAAAGGGAAAAGGTCAAATTCTTTCAAGCTATTTTTAAGCAGCCTTGCTTAACCTGAACTGCCAGTCAGACCAAAGTAACATCTTTGTACATTTACCAACTGACAAACTGGTGAATTGCTCTAGGGATTGTCTCAGGTTGCAGATATTCTCCTTGTTTGAAAATAGGTATCTCAAATCTTAATTTACTTTACTAAACTTTAAAACTGTATTTACTAAACAGCTTTTTCTCATATGGTGTCCTCCACCTGTTTAAACCAGGGGTCTCCAACCTTGGCAACTTTAAGACTTGTGGACTTCAACTCCCAGAGTTCTTTGCTGGCTGAGGAATTCTGGGAGTTGAAGTCCACATGTCTTAAAGTTGCTAAGGTTGGAGACCCCTGGTTTAAACCATATAATTTATCTCTCTCCGTTGCCTATTCTGCCATAAGAGGATCAGAACTAAACTATAAATAATCTGAATGCTACCTTCTCAAAAAAAATGTTGGACTACAGTATCAAATGTTTCAGTTTCAAAAACCTGACTCAATCAATGTTTATTGGGAGGTCTAAGGTCAGCTTTATATTTTGCAAGATATAATAAACTAATTTTCTGAATTCATAAAATCCACTGATCTATAAACTAACCAAAGATTCGCACAGTATGTTAAGCCAGAAAAAGGCTAACCTAAATTAGATCTAACTAAATCTAACATGTTATTTGAATGCAACCTCTAGGACAGGGGTATCAAACTGGCGGCTCACGGGCCGGATATGTCCGGCCCGTATATGAAGGGGGGAAATGTGAAACGTCACGTGACAGCAACCTGGCGCCGCAGGTTTGACACCCATGCTCTAGGACTTAAAAGTACATTGGGAGAGTTTTATCTGGCTAAAGAGAATTAAGACAGTTCTGTTTCAGCCTAAACTTCAAATCCATTATTTTGAGGATAAAATGTAGTGTGAGGTCATTTTTTATTTATTATTTCAGTTAGGTGTCACCCAGTTTCAAACTGACTCTGGCTAGCTCGAAGTATAAGAACAAGATAAAAAATGTATAATGTATATAAAAAATAATAAACAAGATGGTGAATCTACTGAATGACACAGAAGCTTATAACACAGAGAAAAAGAACTTCAGTCACCATAACCCAGTCTGGGGAAAGAATCAGGTGCTTACTGCTTGTTTTTTTTTTTTTTAATTTGAATTTATATCCCGCCCTTCTCCGAAGACTCAGGGAGGCTTACAATGTGTTAAGCAATAGTCTTCATCCATTTGTATATTATGTACAAAGTCAACTTTTATTGCCCCCAACAATCTGGGTCCTCATTTTACCTACCTTATAAAGGATGGAAGGCTGAGTCAACCTTGGGCCTGGTGGGACTTGAACTTGCAGTAATTGCAAGCAGCTGTGTTAATAACAGACAGACTTAGTCCGCTGAGCCACCAGAGGCCCTTTTGCTGTGAAAATCCTGGGGTCAGAATAGGACAACATCATCAGAGATGGTATTCAGCCGGTTCAGACCAGTTCACCCGAACCGGTAGTGGAACCAGTCTGCCCAACTGACCCGGCTCTATGCTATTCTATTTAGCATGTTTTTGAGGCCGGGCGCATGTGTGGAAGGCAGGCACTCACGTGAACCGGGTGCACGTGTGCATGAAATGAGCATCCGCGCGTGCAGCAAACTGGTAATAACATAAATTGAAACCCACCGCTGAACATCATGAATTAATCTATTCCATATCATTTTGTTTCAGGAGTGCTTCTCGACATCCAGAAATTCTTTAATCTTACAGACCAGACTACAGGCCTGTTACACACTGGTAAAACAATTCTCTCTTCCAGGATTGATAACCTCTCTTAATTTTTTGGGTTAAGTCGGTACATACATTCTGAAAGTAAATTACTTACTAATTGTGCTTTTAATTTGCAAAATAATGAGGAAAACAAACAAGGGCATCTAAAGGTAGGGGCAATGGAAGCCAATGTAATACAATAGTTAGAAACTGATTTTGCTGGCAGGGTTTCTAGATGTATTAGAATAGAATAGAATAGAATAGAATAGAATAGAATAGAATAGAATAGAATAGAATAGAATAGAATAGAATAGAATAGAATAGAATAGAATTTTTTATTGGCCAAGTGTGATTGGACACACAAGGAATTTGTCTTGGTGCATAGGCTCTCAGTGTACATAAAAGAAAAGATACATTCATCAAGAATCATAAGGTACAACACTTAATGACAGTCATAGGGTACAAATAAGCAATCAGGAAACAATATCAGTATAAATTGTAAGGATACCAGCAACAAGGTTACAGTCATACAGTCATAAGTGGAAGGAGATGGGAGGTGGGAATGATGAGAAGATTAATAGTAGTGCAGATTTAGTAAATAGTTTGACAGTGTTGAGGGAATTATTTGTTTAGCAGAGTGATGGCGTTTGGGAAAAACTGTTCTTGTATCTAGTTGTTCTGGTGTGCAGTGCTCTATAGCGTCGTTTTGAGGGTAGGAGTTGAAACAGTTTATGTCCAGGATGTGAGGGGTCTGTAAATATTTTCACAGCCCTCTTTTTGACTTGTGCAATATACAGGTCCTCAATGGAAGGCAGGTTGGTAGCAATTGTTTTTTCTGCAGTTCTAATTATTAGGTTGACAAAGCCCAGAATTCATGGCTTTATTGCAGGAGAATCCTGGGAGTTGAATTCTCAGTCCATTTGCACTATATAAAAAACATGTTGAGACTCTAGAAAGACTGCAGAGAAGAGCAACAAAGATGATTAGAGGATTGAAGGCTAAAACATATGATGAACGGTTGCAGGAATTGGGTATGTCTAGTTTAATGAAAAGAAGGACTGGGGTGACATGATAGCTGTGTTCAAATATTTGAGGGGCTGCCACAAAGAAGAGGGAGGAGTCAAGCTATTCTCCAAAGCATGTGAAGGCAGGACAGGAAGAAATGGGTGGAAACTAATCAAAGAGAGAACCAACCTAGCACTAAGAAGAAATTTCCTGACACAATAATTAATTAGTTGAACAACTTGCCTCCTGAAATTGTGAGTGCTTCAACACTGGAGATTTTAAGAAGAGATTGGACAAACATTTGTCTGAAATGGTATAGGGTTTCCTGCTTGTGCAAAGGGTTGGACCAGAAGACCTCCAAAGTCCCTTCCAATGTATTATTTTGTTACAACACATGGTATCAATGATATACAGCAAGAGGTTCAAGGTGGATACCCTGAAGAAGCTGAAAGGTCATTTATCCAAGCTAGGAGCAATGATCTGCCAATATCACCACCCAAAATCTATTTCCCAGATTTCTCTTGTCACAGAGCCATCAGAAAAAAAATCTAGATGGCTCCAGTGAGGCAAGGAAGGGCACTTATAGCTCTCTAAATGGTGTTCAGTAAGCATCCAGACACCCTAGACCCATGATGGCGAACCTATGCCACAGGTGGCACACGGAGCCATATCTGAGCTAGGGCACACAAGCGTTGCCCTAGCTCAGCTCCAGCACACATGCGCATGCCGGCCAGCTGATTTTAGGGCCTTGGGAAAGCTGTTTTTGCCCTCCCCAGGCTCCTAGAAAGGCTCTGGAGCCTGGGGAGAGTGAAAAAACATCACTTCCGGTTCCACCGGAAGTTGGGAAACGGGCCATTTCCAGCCTCTGGAGGGCCTCCAGGGGGTGAGGAAGGCCGTTATCGCCCTCCCCAGGCTCCTAGAAAGGCTCTGGAGCCTGGGGGCCCCCACGCACCAAAAGCAGAGGGAGCACAGGGGGTCGCATGCGCATATGTGGGGGGGGGGTCGTGCGCGCATGCGTGGGGGGCACATTGAATTATGGTGTGGGCACACGTGCTTATGACCCCGCCTTGCGCTCCCTCCGCTTTTGGCACGTGACGGCAAAAAGGTTTGCCATCACTGTCCTAGACAATATGGCCAACAGTTGGCAGTTGTAGCTTAATGACACCTAAGAAACCTGTGCTACATCATCCCTGTGCTTGGAACCCAGGGCAACTTCAAAGTTGCCCTGGGTTTTGAACTTTGAATTTTGAACTTCAAAATTCAAAGCTAGCTCAACAGCTAGAGTCAAAAGTTCTATACTGGTTCTATGATATGACTCATATAGGGAAGCTCTCTATGTATCTTTAAAACAAATGATGCAATTTCCCACCCAGCCTGCTTTTGGAAATTAAAAAAAAAACAATCCTAAACATTGATGTTCCACAAGAAACTGAATTTGGGACCTAATTTCATATCCTGTGCTTTTCAAGAGAAGTTGTGGTGGCTAACTTTTCTAAACTTAGGGCCTTTGTGATTATGAATGATGCTATTTTATGACATTATTCTTCATTTTGCCACTGCTTTCAGTATTTCCCACATTTAAAAAATGGATGGCTTGACATATTGGATTTTAAATGACCATAAACAGGATTTAAAATAAAAAGGATATTTGCTTAACTGAATGCATGCATACAGATAATCCTCCACTTATGACTGATCACTTAATGACCATTTGAAGTTATTTTGGACTTCCCAAAAGGGCAGAGAACTATGGCCAGTGGTGGGATTCAAATAATTTAACAACCAGTTCTCTGCCCTAATGTTTTATTCCAACAAACAGTTTGCCAAACTGCTCAGAAAGTTAACAACCGGTTCTCCCGAACTGGTGTGAACTGGCTTAATCCCACCACTGCTTACGGCACATCCTCAAAGTTATGACTACCAATAACCTATTGGTGAGGGTCAAATCTCAACAGTCTTGGACTTCTTGTCATCATTCTCTCAATTTTCCAAGTGAGCCAGCATTTTTTTTTAATTTGCATTTATATCCCGCCCTTCTCCGAAGACTCAGGGCGGCTTACACTGTGTTAAGCAATAGTCTTCATCCATTTGTGTATTATATACAAAGTCAACTTATTGCCCCCAACAATCTGGGTCCTCATTTTACCTACCTTATAAAGGATGGAAGGCTGAGTCAACCTTGGGCCTGGTGGGATTTGAACTTGCAGTAATTGCAAGCAGCTGTGTTAATAACAGACTGTCTTAGTCTGTTGAGCCACCAGAGGCTCTGTTATTGAGCATCATAGAAGAAACAGATGCCCTGTAAATCTAAAACTACTTTTGTTAGAACAGTTATAATAATAGCATCTTCAATCATATATTTATATAGCTATATACCCTGTTCCTCCAAAATAAGACATCCCCTGATAATAAGCCCAATCGGGCTTTTGAGCGCATGGCAATGAGGCCAAGCACTTATTTCAGGGTTAAAAAAAATATAAGACAGGGTCTTATTTTTAGGGAAACATGGTGGATATATCTATATATCTATGTATCAATAGAGGTAGTCCTCGACTTACAGCCACAATTGAGACCAAAATTTCTATTGCTAAGTGAGACATTCGTTAATTGTGTTTTGCCCCATTTTACAACATTTCTTTGTTGTAACTTCAAATGGTCATTAAATGAATTGTTGTGAATCGAGGACTACCTACATATATGATAAAAGTGCAGCTTAGTAGCGAGTAGTACGTAGTACTTAATATTACTTAGTAGTACTTAGAAGCCAACAATGATTCCCCAGAAGGGAGTTTTGTATCTAAGGTGTCGCTACTAAAACACCCTTTTCTTGTCACTATTCTCCATGCCAGTTATGTAGATAAAAACATGAGCTTGGCCATTTTATTGTAGACTAGGTTTTAGTATAAGAAATGTTCTTTTGTCTGCCAGCATCCTAAGCAGTGGTGAAATCCAAATTTTTTTACTACTGGTTCTGTGGGTGTGGCTTGGTGGGCATAGCTCGGTGGGCGTGGCAGGGGAAGGATATTGCAAAATTCCTATTCCCTCCCCACTCCTGGGGGAAGGATATTGCAGAATCTCCATTCCCACTCCACTCTGGGGCCAGCCAGAGGTGGTATTTGCCAGTTTTCCAACTACTCAAAATTTCTGCTACCAGTTCTCCAGAATCTGTCAGAACCTGCTGAATTTCACGCCTGATTCTAAGCCTTTTAGGGACTTGCTTTTTAATGTTAACCATTTGAAGAGAATCCAGCAATTGACAGTTGCCAGTGGAGCACCCTAAGTATTGACATTATGGGATTCCACTTACAGTAATGGCCAAAATTGTGGGAACCTTTTGGGAAAAGTATATTTTCTAAAACTAGCTAATAACACTACTTTTTTTTTAGTAGTACCATAAAATTATATATCAATGGAAAGATAATTTAATCAAGAATGTAATGCAATAACTTTTATGAAGGATTTGCTATTAGAATAGCAGTTACAGTAGAAAGAAAAAAAGTGAAACACATAGAAAAAAATGAGATATACAAAAATTATCACCATGTCAGTTAATACTTAGTTGGGTAACCTTAGCATGAATGACGGCCTTACAACATCTTCCCATGGAGTGAACCAAGTCTTTTAGTTCTGCAGCTGTTCTAATGTGAAACCAAAATTGAATGATTATTTCTATTAATTGGGTTTTATTGCTGGGTCGCTTCTGACTAACAAGTTTCTTTAGTCAGCTCCATAGATTTTCAGTTGGGTTAAGGTCTGAGCTATTCCCAGGCCATTCCAACAGTGGAATAGGATTATCTGGAAATTTTGCCCCCCCCAAAAAAGTGGTGTTATTAGCCATCAAATCTCAAAAATACACTTTTCCCAAAAGGTTCCCACAATTTTGGCCACTACTATAACTGGAATTTTCATGGGATTCCACTTAGCTGTGTTCTTCATCAACAGTAGCACCTACTTCATCTTCCAGGAGAATTCCAGGTGAAATAGACTGTAATAAATCTAGTGTGAGATGACAAATGCATTAAAATGATAGTTGTGTTGAAAATCAAGTGAGGTTGTTCATCATTACTCTCCTTTCTTTTCATGGCAGTTTTCATTCTCTGTTTCTTGTTCTCGGCTCCTGTTTTTGGATACCTTGGGGACCGATACAATCAGAAAATCATCCTCTGCATCGGAATATCCTTCTGGTCAACTGTTACCTTTTGTAGCTCCTTCATTCCTGCCTCGGTAAGAGAGGTTATTTGATTTGGTGTATTCCTCTCTGCTCCATTCTGGATGAAATCTTTGTCCTAGTGCCTATCTGTTTAAATATTTAGAGATTATAGTGGGCATGTATCAAGGTCAGCAATATGATGGCTGAAAACTCTTACCACATTGCCAAATTCTGTGCAGGAACCACTGTGCAGGGCCTCTGGTGGCTCAACAGACTAATGCAGTCTGTTATTAACACAGCTGCTTGCAATTACTGCAAGTTCAAGTCCCACCAGGCCCAAGGTTGACTCAGCCTTCCATCCTTTATAAGGTAGGTAAAATGAGGACCCAGATTGTTGGGGGCAATAAGTTGACTTTGTATATAATATACAAATGGATGAGACTATTGCTTAACACAATGTAAGCCGCCCTGAGTCTTCGGAGAAGGGCGGGATATAAATTCAAAAAAAAAAAAAATCTCATTGAAGATTTCAATGTCTTCACCTAAGATTTCCAAAATCTTGTGATGTGTGTTTATGATGGTGATAATCATTTGTTAAATTTCTATTTAACCGAGAAATTTCCTGACAGTTGGAACAATTAATCTGTGGAACAACTTGCCTCCAGAAGTTGTGAATGCTCCCAACACTGAAAATTTTTAAGATGATGTTGGATAACCATTTGTCTGAAGTGGTGTAGGGTTTCCTGCCTAAGCAGGGGGTTGGACTAGAAGACCTCCAAGGTCCCTTCCAACTCAGTTGTTGTTGTTGTTGTTGTTGTTATTCTTATTCTGTCTTCCCTGTAGAAATCAAGATGCCGTACGTCATGCTCCCCCAAAATTTAATTAATAATGAATTAAAATGGGATTTGAAATACACAGTGGCTTTCTTGGAAGACGCGTTCAAATAACAAAATAAGCTGTCCAGTCCTTCCTTGTCCTTGTTTCTCGGACCTGTAACTTTTGCATATATTTATCCATAAATCCATTTTCTTTATTTTCCACACAAATCCATTAATTAAATAATGGAAATGGGCATGTAAATAATATCTAATGCATATTCTAAAATATGTTGGGTCTTAAAATATGCATTTTCTAAGGATATGTTCTTGTTTTGAATTTCCAAAGGTATAATCTTTCCATTTATTTATAAATATAGATTGGATTCTCACATTGCATTAGGCCATTGATGTAGCGGATATAATAACTGGATCTTTAAGTTTTCATAATAATTAGTGGTGCTAGGAATTGCTTGTGTATTTAAGATCTTAAGCACTCTGATGTCAATTTGCTAATAATTTGCTATTTTTATTTTATATTGGATTCTTTATAGTGCATTATTGCATGGGTCTCAAGAAATGAAACATATTTCTGGTTTAAATTATTAAATTATTCAGGTCACAAGTAAGAAGAAACTTATACATTTCCTTATACAGGAACTGCTTAAAGTCATGTTAACAACCTTGGTTTCAGATCAAAATAGTAGGACAAGCCCAAACTGTATGAGATTAGTGTTCCACCTTTTGAATAGCATTTTTTAAAGCAATATGGCAGTGATTACAAACTTTTATTAAATGTTTTCCAAAGTGTCCAATATATATAAATATATTTCTTTTTGTACTGACCATACTTCATGATTGAGAATAATTTCACAACAAAAAACTGCCACTTTTTTTTCCAGAACAATCATTCACGCTCATTATTCTAAAGACTGCTTAATTTTAATCTCTTCTATTTTTTTTTCAACTTTTTAGAAACAGGCAACTATTTTTCACCCTGGGGAAGTAATTTTTAAAGGATCAGTCAACATTTTTGGCTCAATTTTCCAAGGGTGAAAGAATTGAAAGCCACATTTTACTACTTAATCTCTCGCTTTTCTTTCAGGAAAAATTAGTCTAACAGATGCAAAAATTATACAGAATTTTGCGCAATCTTACCCACGCCAGTTAACCAGAGTTCAATATAGATTGAATAGAATAGGAAAAGAATACATAGAGAATAGATACGGATCAGTGTGCATCCATAAGAAAATGATTGCAGTTAAAGTTTTAAAAAATTATACTAAATATTGATGGGCATGACTGAATGTGCCGTTTCCAAATTCTCATCTAGATGCCCTGGCTGTTTTTTATTTCACGGGGACTGGTGGGTGCTGGTACCTCCAGTTACTCCACCATAGCACCCACCATCATTGCTGACTTGTTCGAGAAAGACTATCGGACGTGGATGTTGTCAGTCTTCTACATCTTCATACCTGTTGGAAGGTAGATCTAACCATGCTCAAAGACTGAACCTACAATTAGTAGATATATCTCTATGAGTCATATTTATATCCTGCTTCTCATGCAGGAATTCAAGGCATCATCCTTAATACTCAAACTTTGATTTTATCTCACCGCAACCTAAACCTGTGATGGCTAACCTTTTTGGCCTCGTGTGCCACCCATAATTCAATGTGCTCCATGCATGTGCGCGTGATCTCCCCCACGCTCCCCCAGCTTTTGGCACAGTGGGCCCGATAGACCCATTTCTCACCCTCCTCAGGCTCCAGAGGCTTTCTTGGAGCCTGAGGAGGGTGGAAATAGGCTCCCCACCCCCGAAGGCTGGAAACGGCCCATTTCCTGACTTCCAGTGGGACTGGAAGGCCTGTTTTCTCCCTCTCCAAGCTCCAGAGGCTTTCTAGGAGCCTGGGGAGGGTGAAAATGGCCTTCCCCATTCCCCCTGGAGGCCGGAAAAGGCCTGTTTCCTGACTTCCAGAGGGCCTGGAAGGCCCAAAAATCAGCTGGCCAGCACACACATGTATACTGGAGCTGAGCTAGGGCAATGCTCGCGTGTCCACAGCCATGGTTCCGCATGCCACCTGTGACACACGTGCCATAGGTTCACCATCACAGACCTAAACCAAAGGGGCAGCAACTAGTCTAAGGTCACCCAATAAGTTTAATCACTGAACCCATATCCACGGTCTCTTCTTATATAGGACTCCTTGGAGGGAGTGGAGTGAATTGTAAGGAACGGGTTCTTGGGTTCAAAATTAATGGGATACCAATAGCACTTAGACTTATATACTGCTTCGCAGTGCTTTCCAGCCCTCTCTAAGTGGTTTTACAAAGTCAGAATATGGCCCCCAATAACCTGGGTCCTCATTTTACCGACCTCGGAAGGATGGAAGGCTGAGTCAATCTTGAGCCACTCAGGATCGAACTCCTGGAGTGAGCAGTGAGTTAGCCCTGCAGTACTGCATTCTAACCGCTGCGCTACGGAGGGATGGGGAGGGGATGGTGAAAATGGATAGGCTGTTATCAGGCATTGAGGCAGATATATGTCCTCCCATCATTGAACCTTGATTCCTGTGGTGGAAGGATCTTTTGGGGGTGACTTAAGGCAGGGGTCTCCAACCTTGGCAACTTTAAGACTTAAGCAAAGCTGGCTGAGGAATTCTGGGAGTTGAAGTCCACAAGTCTTAAAGTTGCTAAGGTTGGAGACCCCTGACTTAAGGAATATGCAGTCTTTCTCTCAATACAGGTAGTCCTCAAATTACAATCATTTGTTTTAGTGACCATTTGAAGTTACTATGGCACTGAAAATGTTTTCACACTGACAACCATTGCAGCATATCCATGGTCATGTCATCAAAATTTGGATTTTGGCAATTGGTTCGTCTTTATGATGGTTGCACTGTCCTGGGGTCATGGGATCACATTTTGTGACCTTCTGACAAACAAAGTTGGTGGGGTAGCCGGATTCACTTAATGACTGTGTTACTGATTTAACCATTGCCGTGATTCAACTGGTATAACATGGGGCAAAATTCACTTAATCACTATTTTATTTAACAACAGAAATATTGGGCTTGATTGTGGCCTTAAGTCAAGAAATACCAGAACATATCAGTTCAGAGATCTCAGTCAAAATCATTTCTAGCTCCCTCCAAAATGTAGCATGTAGAATAACGGGTTGAAATGATAGAGAGGAGGATACATGCACAACAGTGATGCGATTCAATTTTTTTTACTACTGGTTCTGTGGGTGTGGCTTGATGGCTGTAGCAGGGGAAGGTATGCACAGTCACTCATGCTCTCGTTACCTCTCGCCTGGACTACTGCAATGCTCTCTACATGGGGCTCCCCTTGAAGAGCACCCGGAGACTTCAGCTAGTTCAGAACGCGGCTGCGCGGGTTATTGAGGGAGCGGTTCGGAGCTCCCACATAACACCTATCCTGCGCAGACTGCACTGGCTACCTGTTGTTTTCCGGGTGCGCTTCAAGGTATTGGTTACCATCTTTAAAGCGCTCCATGGCTTAGGACCGGGCTATCTACGGGACCGTCTACTGCCGGCCTCTATCTCCCATCGTCCGGTGCGCTCCCACAGAGAGGGACTCCTCAGGGTGCTGTCAGCCAAACAGTGTCGACTGGCGGCCCCCAGGGGGAGAGCCTTCTCTGTGGGGGCTCCGACCCTGTGGAACGAACTTCCCCTCGGACTTCGACAATTACCTGACCTTAGGACCTTTCGCTGCGAACTTAAAACTTATTTATTTCGCATGGCTGGACTAGCTTGATTTTTACCTTTGAATTTTAATTGAATTTGATGGGTTTTTAAAGTTTTGTAATTTTATGGGGGAGTGTGTTATTTTAACATTTGGGCAAATTTAAATTAGTTTTTAAGGGATGTTTTTAACTATTGTGTGTATCTGTATTTTATCTGCCTGTTCACCGCCCTGAGTCCTTCGGGAGAAGGGTGGTATACAAATTAAAATATTCATATTCATATTCATTCAAGGTTACTGCAAAATCAGGGGTGAAATCCAGCAGGTTCTGACAGGTTCTGGAGAATCGGTAGCAGAAATTT